>NC_056667.1:134247343-134565843 GCF_018350195.1 Panthera tigris | reverse complement strand
GTCAATATGTCAGTTAGTGACAAAGTGCTGAGAAATATTATGGCATTTTATTGAATTGTACTCTCATTATTATCACAATGAGAAATAGAACACACACTGTACTGGTTAGCAGACCAAACCTTTGTATGATTGCTGTAACCTTTGGTGGAGCCCAGTGATTTTTGTTCCTTTTCAGAAAGACATTAAAGTGACAGTGTGGCAGGCCATTTTTTCCACCACACACACTAAAACTAGTGTGCGTGCAGCAGAGCCCTGCCAAAGCACGTTGCATTCATACAAAGATCCATACAGATCTTAATCATAAAATAATCCATTCTGTACTCTGTTTTTATGACATTTATATGAATCTGGCCACAGCCTCATCAAGCAGTTCACAGAGGAAAATTGTTCTATTTATGTGGTCGAGACAGGGTGGACTTGATTTTCAAGCAAAGAGAAAAAGAAAGAAATACCCAATTTTTTGTAGCTGCGAATCTGGAACTCAAAAGAACTATTTTACACCATTTTGTAACTATATTTGTAACAGAGGATCAGAAGAGATGATAGTCTCTTTCTCCGTCCCCTGTCAGTAGTAAAGTCATATATTGATATTTCTGAAACCGAGAGACAGTGAAGACACCTGGAAATCGTTTTCTCCTCTTTTATTTAATTGTAAAAGGCAAAGAAATGGTTGTGTGGGTAAAAGTGGAAAGGAAACTTTCCAATGCGCATCTGCTTTAATTTATTCTTGCCCCTCCATTGTAAGAACTAATAATTTTTCAATTAATTTCCCCAGCTTTTGCTCCGTTTACTCCTCTAAGTAGCTCACCTGCACACACTCCAGAAAAGATGACCTCTGAAAATTTGTACAAACTCGTCTGACCTTGCTTTCAGGTCTGCAATGATGGCCAAAGTTAATCTATGTACTATGTACAGTGTCATCATTTTCTGGACTTTACTAAGATATATAAAGACTACTGTTTTATTTCCTATATACAGCATCTCTCGGAAAGCTAATTTTCTGACTAAAGTATATGAATATGTATTCTGGGTAAAAATACATAATAGTGTTGATGTGCTCACATCGCCCTTCACTCACTTATAATCATTCTGACTTTACTACCAGTGCCCCCCCCCCAGTAATGTTAGCTTTATGCCATCACATACAGCTCCTTTAGATGCTGGTTTCATTCCCTCCATGTCAGAAACGAGGTTCTGATGGTTTAAATCCTACATTTATGAGAGAGATCTGAGTTCAAGTATTCTGGCTTCTTTCAAGGTGCCTTTACTTGTCTGAATGTGGACTAATAAGTAAAGAAAAGTCCAGGAACAAGTATATATTCAGACACCACGTGACCCGAGGAACCACATTAGATGTGGATATTTTTGTATACGTTTCATTAGAAAATAAACCTTTTCTCTTTCAAATAATAAAAAACACTCCTCCTTTCTTTTAGAACAAAGAGGGGGAAAAGAGAAAGTGCCAATAAGTGTAAGACTGTTGTAAGAAGCTGAATTAATGTGAATAATTACGTAACGATTGCTCCTAATTAAATAAGGATAATGTTCAGGGTTTTTTTTCTTCTCAGAAACCACTGGTATTTAGGAATATACTATACACAGCTTTCTTTCTCTAGCCACCCCTCCCCCAAATAAATGACAGCATAAATAGACACATAAACTCCATATGAATCATTAGTGTGTGAGATACTGTTACCCTGGGGCTGCTCTAACTCACATATATTCCCTTCTTCCTATTTCAAATCTTTAAAATATTTTCTTTTCAAATACTTATAAAAGCACGTATGGTTGAAATAAAAATAAAGCACATACAGATGATATTTTCAAACACAGCACTCTCATATACTGGAAGGAAAATACGCATGTTCTGCTTCTCTGGGTCCAATATATACATTCAGGGAAAGTAAGAGCTTAAAAGTAGAGAAGATCAAGAATAGATCATAGAACTACTTTAAAATGTTACAACTGTCATTTATAAAAAAAAAAAAAAATTGGCATCTTTCACCCAGTCCACCTACCTAATGTTCACGTTTATGAAAGAATGTGCATTCCGTTGCTAAAAGTGTGTGTGTGTGTAAAAGTGCCTGTACTTCATGTGCAATCACTATGTGAAGACGAGAAGCTGTTGATAAATTTCAGCCATTCTAAAATATATTTGATTAAAAAAATCCATTTATTAAAAAAAAAAAATTTCTCCGTAGTTTGTCCGGAGAATAACTATTTATCAATGTCAATGTCATTTTATGCTTTAGCCAGCCCTAACTTTGTGGAAATGATCTTCAAGGTAAAGACTGCCATAAAACCCTGCAAATCCAACCCCTGAATGTCTCTTTTCTGAATATAAGGACCTCCTAGAAGGCATGTTTGACCCTCCCTACCCTTCTTGTAAGAGCCAAGACAAATGTTAACTGCAATGTTGGAGAGTTCAGCATGAAGCAAAGTGGTGGAGATTATACCTGTTTTGTTTTTTGTTTCTTTATTTTGCAGTTAACAATGAGAAAATTCTATAGTACTCCTTGAGGACAGCGAGAAAGCTCATTAATGTTTTGTTTCTGTTGTTGTCATTGTTTTCTGATCTGGCAGATATTCACCTCCCTAAACTGCATTTTCCTTGACAACACTGGGATTTAGGGGAGTGGCAAACTCTCCATAGGAAGAATGGCACATCAAATGTAGCCTGACCACATGAAATTAGCTGTAATGAAGACAAAAGAATGAAAAGTATGTGTGACATTAAAAAAAAAGCCCCGAGATGACATTCATAAGCCAGGTCCATGCACTGAGCATGTCTTCAAAATCTAGCAGGGAACACTTTTCTGGAGTAAGAGAAGAATTGCACAATGGAGCCACATTATAACATATATTGAAGTTACGTGATCACAACTATATGCAATTTGGCTAAAAAGATAAACAAGGACAAATCTATTTATGCATCAAGGCACTTCTGCCAGCTATTTCCACAGAATGAGCATGAAATAAGACACATGAAGCCACTCTTCCTTTAGCCAATACCAGTTGTCATGTGCCTTTCATATATTAAACAGCTTCCAGCACTGTAAGGTGACTCAGATAACCATTGTTTTCTACAATACAGATCCTAAATACAAGCCAACTACTTTATTTATGGTCAAGCAAAAAGACAAACCAACCAAACAAACAAGCAAAAAAACAAAAACAAAAAAAACTATTCCATTGATCTCCAATATGGCAGCTTCCTAAAAAGGTAATTTTGTCTATCCCTTTTTGTTTGTTTGTTTTTAGTTTATTTATTTGAGAGAGACAGAGACAGCATGAGTGGGGGGAGGGGCAGAGACAGAGGGAGAGAGAGAATCCCAAGCAAGGCCCATGCTGCCAGCTCATGAAACCATGCGATCGTGACTAAGCCGAAACCAAGAGTCAGTCACTTAACCCACTGAGCCCCCCGGGTGCCCTGAACACAATTTTTATTCTTATATACTGACTTTAGAAACGTGTTCATAGCTATATCAGATAAGACTCTCTACGTACCTTTTTTTTTTCTTTTCTTCTCATTTCTTTCTTTTAGGCAAACATTTAACATTCCCAGTAGATCTGATCCCTGGTACCCATTAAAGAAATCAATTAGTAAAGCAAGAAACTTATTGAATATCTGCAGTATGCCAACCTAGATGCTATGGGCAATAAAAGAAAACATACTACTTGATATCAATCTTCAAGTAATTAAAAAATTTATGTATGAAAATGGCAGAGGCCAGACCATGACTCTTTACTACCCAACAATCACACATCTTTGTATTCCATGAATTAAATTCTAGGGAGACTGAGGGATTATGTTATGAGTGTGCTATGGAATAATCTGAAAAAAATTTTGTAGGCAGTGTTTGAGGTGAGTATTAAAAGAGGAAGTATAGATTAGATAGAGTAAATGAAGTTCAGTTTTCTTAATGTACTGCTACATGGTTAAATGACTGATAAGATTCTCAAAATAGAGAATCCTAGTTCAGAACAATTTCCTAGGACCCAAAAAATGGTTGGGGGAGCGGGGGAACAGGCAAGGTGGCAGACTCAAATAGAACGAATTAGTTGTCCACTTTATTTTGGAATTCAAAAAGCAAAATTTTGAAAATGACCTTAGAATGTTCTCTGGCTTTCAGAGAACTCATTGGTTTGACACACTGCATATATTACAAATGGCCCTTGAATTTCTTACTAGTGAATTGGGGACCAGTTGAGGCTATCCACAGGAAGGAGACTTTTTTACCGTAGTTTAAAGACAGCAATTCACCATGGAAGTGTTGAAACAGATTAAAGTCATGCATTTGTGAGTGGAAGAGAGCCAAAGCATAAGAGACTCTTAAAAACTGAGAACAAACTGAGGGTTGATGGGGGTGGGAGGGGGGGGAGGGCGTGGGATGGGTACTGAGGAGGGCACCTTTTGGGATGAGCACTGGGTGTTGTATGGAAACCAATTTGACAATAAATTTCATATACTGAAAAAAAAGAAAGTAAATAAATAAATAAATAAATAAATAAATAAATAAATAAAGTCATGCATTTGCATATACTATGAAAATCTCTTAAAAAGTCAAAGATCCTAACAGAATAACCAACTGCAATCCCTAATTTCTATTACACCGGAAGGAAGCTAAAAATGTATAAAACACGCATACAAAACAACAGTCTAATGCAACCTTTTCATTTTGACATTCTGTTGTAACCAACAAAAATGATGACCAAGTCGATGATCTACCTAAAAAACAAGTATGGTTATGGCATAACTGGCCACACCTTTTCCGATTTTTTTTTTTTTAACAAACACACCTGTATTCTTTATTCATATACAAAGAAATACACTCAATTTAACATTGTCACATGTGTAGGTTAGGCCAAGCCCTGTTAACTGCGGGCGCTTGGAACCTGGAAGACAACAGGGTTCACTGATGTATGTATATACAGTCCCCTGCAGAAGAACAGGAGGAAGAGCTCTGCAAACACCAATCGAGGAAACTCTGGCTCCCTTGTGAAATAGTATCTGGGAAGCAATAGGCCATTTGTGATGTGGCCGCAAGTAGGAATGGAGGTATCTTGTTTTGACCAAAGCTCCGTGATACCTTGAGTGGCAGAGAGATAGCCCCGCAAGCCAGGCTCTACCAGCAGCCGCAAAGGACGAAAGTCTCCAGAAGCACAGTCACGCGAGGATTGACTGCAGTAGTCTCCATCTCTCTTTCTGGGATTAATGCCCATAAAGATAGCAGCACCATCCTCGGTGTCATCTTCCAAACAAAGGACCACAATACAGAGAGAACAATATTAATTATAGTCAAAATCACTTGTGCACTCAGCGATTTCAATAGGGACAATCAGTTTAAGTGGCAATGGCAAATTCTCAACATAAAACACACTTGCTACAATCCAAACTGGATTTCGAGAGAGGTGAGCAGCCGCTTTAGTTGTTTAATCTGGTTATATTTGAGCTAAAGTAGTTCACATTTTTAGAATGAATGAATCAAAGGCGTAATTGTTTTTGTCATCTGCACAGCAATTTTACTCCTGAATGCATTGTTTTAGGCAGGAATTAATAAAAATTGCATGCGCTTCAGGTGCTGGGTAGATCACCCTTTTCCACACAGCCCAGCCTGGAGCTGTGAATGCTCCTTTTCTTATTATCAGTTAATAATTCTCTCTCATTGAGGCAAATTAGGAACTTGACTGTGTTCGAGAGTCCAGAACACTGCTAGAGGCAAAAGGGGGCTAAATGGCAGAAATTCCTGTCTGAGCAAGATGCATGAAGCACGACATTGTGTCCACCACAAAAGCCGCTCTGTATTTTTGATCCTTTCTAATTTAATTAGCCCAAGAGGTAGCGCATTAATTTGCCAAGAATTCTTCTGATGCGAAAGCTGCCCTTATTGCAGTGAAGGGAAAAAATAACCTGCGTGCTACAGTGGCATGCTAGTAATGAAAGGGGGTTATTTTTGTGTTACAAATGGCATTGCAGGGTTACAAGAGACCTTTAAACCTTTTTATCTCTGGTTAGGTCATATGTAACACAGTGCAACACAAAGCGCTAATTAACCAATTCTGGTCCAGACATCTTTTAGAACACTTAAGAGAGTTGCACGGTTAGAACCCAGGTCAAACGCATGTGCTTTGTTTGCTTTTAAAACCTGAAAACATCCTCTGGTGTAGACATTAAAAATAGAGCAGAAAAAATCATCCACTGGCAGTTCAGTTACTCTACGGACTCGGCACTCTCGATGTTTATTCTCGTCTTTGTTTTCTTTCTGTTTAATGATATTCTTTATGTGGGCAAGCTGGAGCCTTGAGGTCCCTTAGAAGGTCTCTTGGCTCTTTATGCTGTATTTGTTTGGTAAATTGTCTCCATGTTAATCGTCTTCATCAAATACTTGGAGTCGGTTTTGAGAAACTTTGATCACATCTACCACCACCAATCCTCTTCATCACCATGTGCTTCTGACATGCGCTCCTGCACTCAAATAGGTCATTTACTCATTAAAGAATGAGAAACATGCATCCTACCATAAATTCTCCCCAATACTTTGAACTGTTAATTAAGCTTATGTAATCACGTCTCCTGGTTGCGGAACTATTTCTCTTCCAGAAATTACAGGAGCCCGCGTAGGGACTTCCAACACCCTGTCGCCTTTCTTCATCACTTTCCGTCCCTGCTGCCTGAACATGCTTGGGTAAAAACACTCCCTCCCAGAGACTAAGTCAAGAAAACCTGAGGATTATTACATTTTACATTCAATTCTCCTGTCCCTTTAGTGAAAACCAGTGGAAGACAATAGCTGTAAAGGAAAGCATTGATACTTTGCTCCCTCCCAGCTTCTGGCTAGAAATCAGTGAATTAAGGGAAGGTGGCATTCAGAGTGTTTCCGGCTGTGTATTCTGGATACCTAGAGGCATCGCAAGTAGCCTGATAATGGGAGAGTGCAAGATTTAGTAGCCAAACTGAGAAGAGGAAATTAGCATTGTCAAGATGTAGGGCAGGATGGACCCAGGTTCAAGGGAGTGGCCTGGGGTGAGAAGGCAGAGAGCAGAGGAGAGAGAAGAGAGGGATCTTTCTTACAAAGGGATTATGGACAAGAGGTTTAAAAAAAAAAAAAAAAAAAAAAAAAACAAGGAAAGGAAAAAGTAATTGGGTGTTAATTGCAAGGGAAGGATAAGGGTTGGGGGGGTGAATTGAATTAGGAGAATCTCTAAATTTAGCAACATTTTCTCATGGACAGCAGTACGAAATAATCCGGTTTCTTAAAACAGAGCTTGTCCTTTCAAAACATTTTTATTTTTTAAAGGAAACACACTTCCAGACATTTTTGTTCCAACCTAGAAATACTTTTCAGTTTGATTTACAATGCACAGCTTAAAAAACCCTCGAATTAATTTTTGTTCTGAACTTAAAATTCTTTATCTTTTATATTGCTTTGTAGATTATGTTTAAAAATCCACATCTACATAATAAGATGATGGTTTTCTTATATGAATTAAAAAGTTCATATATATGTTATTAATATCACATACGAGCAAGATAACTTAGCTGAGAATGTGCTTTTATAGATATATGTTAAACTGTTCTGAATTTTTCCAGGTTGTCCAAATGATTTGAAAGGGTAAAAAGATTTTTTAATACACAGTAAATACTTCTGAAATAGTGAATTAAAATGAAAAACAGATGACACATTTATTCAGCTTTTGGCTTCTGTAACATCAAACAGCACATTTTCTTCAAATGGTTTCATCAGTGGACCGGTAACCTCTTAAAATGATTGACTCAAACATGTCACTTATTTGATGATTGCAGGTTTATAAAATAGTCCCTATTTTTTTTTAATCCATCAACATGTTACATATGTATCACAATAGATTAAAAGGTAGCATTTATTCCTATGCTTTCTCTGCAGATAATTTTAAGTTTTCAAATAAAACAATGATATAATGTATGAATAAAGTATTTTAAGTCCATTAAAGAATATCTTAAAATTTGTAGTTGATTGATTTTATTAAAGGAGTTTAGTTTAGTTTTGTTTTTTTAAAGATTGATAAAGTCCATCTAACCCCAGCTCACAGAAAGAAAAAACGGAGCAACTTTTTACCAGGATGATATGCAGGCGTGGAATTTATTCAAAGTAAAGGATGGAAAGCAAATGAAAGGCATATACAAATTTGAAAGGAAAAAACATTAGCGAAATCATTATTTTGAGTTCATTTTTAAATAAATGATAAGAAACTACTTTCAATGACTTGATAAAACAAAATTTCTTTTTTTCTCTTGAATTCCAGATACCTCCCTAATCTCAGAGAATACACAGCAGAGCAGAAACAACTTACCTATGTCTACTTTCAAGATAAAGCCAGGACCCTGAGATCTCAATCCATCCTCCACGGAGGATGTACCATGGAGCCCACACCAGGGTAGGTCTGAGAGTGCATACATTCCCTGATATGCTCATATTCTCCGTGTCCCTGGAAATCTGTTGATACTTAAATACTCTCAGTCGGGACAAGTTTAAGAGGAACTAAAAATATAAAATCCTCCCTGGAGAAAAAGGAAGAGTGAAAGACCAATGGCAAGAAACAGATTTCTCCCCAAACATACCAAGAACGAAAAAGGGCACCTTGACCTCTTGGTGTGGGCCTGGGATAAGTGTCCTGAGGTGATGTCTCAGGCAGGGTCACAGTCCAAACAGTTGACACACTCAAGCGTGGAGGCTGAAAAGAGTTTAATAGAGGACACTCTACAAAAATATGGTAGGGAAACTGCTCAGAAATGGAGTGCACCGGGGCCAGTGACAGCAGAGAGCTGGTTACACCGTGAGGCCTTGAGAGGCGAGAGGAAGGAATGGTCATCAGAGCCCAGAGAGAGGTGACTGCAAAGGACCACTCACTGGCACAGAGGCCACTGCTTGGATAGAGGGCCACAGGCAACTCACCACCGCTCACCAGGGAGGGGGCTGGGAGAACTAACACATAGACCCCACTCTCCTCCCACCCTCTGCCCCACGATCGTCACGAGACTGTGACAGAGACCAGCCAGAAAGCAGAGAGCAGTGCTTATAATAAGCCTCTCAGGGAGACAATGGCCTGGAAAGGCTGTCATAAGATAACCAGCATAGGTGACTTTGAATATTTAATTGTGGAGAAGAAACAGTTCTTAACATGAATACAAACTGTTAATGACCTTGTGGAAGGAAAACACAGTCTCTTTTCCGGAAGCAATATTTGCAGCACTCTAGGATAAGGAACATATATGTATATGCCCTCACCCACACTCCCACTCACATATACCAAACTACTCTTCAAAGAAAAATAGAAGCCAAATTATGAAACAAAATAATATAAAATATATAAAATTATGACAATAAAACATAAGAATGTACAAAATTATAGCTAACTTTAAAATTCTGCGACCAAAAAAAAATAAAAAAAAAAAAATTAAAAAAAAAAAATAAAAAAAAAAATAAAATAAAATTCTGCGACCAGCCTCAGTTTCTCACTATTAAGAAATATAATCTATCCAGTTAAGGTGTTATAACACACGGGGAACAGCGAGAGAATGAGGAAGAAAAGAAAAAGTAAAACAAGAAAAGACAAAGAACTATGGAAAAAGTTAATTGAAACATGGTTCTTTTCATTTCCCTTTTCTTCCCCACAATGCAGGCCCAGATTGCTTGCTAATTCTTAGAAGCCAGAATCTAAGGGTCCCCTGAAATCTCACTGCTCTTGAGGCTTTTTCTTTTTCTACAAGCCAGCAGATCCCACCCTGTTTTCTAAGCAATCTTAGAAGACATCTAGAAATACAGAAGTGTAATTCTCCAGTCAGGGGGGAATGGGGGACACTGGAAAGCTATTTCCATAACCAGCGAAGCTATTTTGGATCTATATTTCTATTCTCCACCCATTACCCACCCCTTGTGCAGCTCCCGTGTGAGAGCACGAGGCTCCTCTGAAGATATGAAGGATCCTAGGTCACGGCCTTCTAGAGACAGTGTTTATGCATGCAACTCCATGGGCCAGTCTCTGCTAAATAGTCTCCTTTCTCCCTTCCCGGACCTACGTACGCACAACTGAAAACATCAACACTGCATATTCTCTGTCATGTCATGTAGAACGCCATCTTAAGTGCATCTTGATTCCTCTCTTTCTTCCTTTCCTCCTTCCCTCTTTATAACACGCGTTCATTTCATGGACTTTTACTGAGCTCCAATATGCAAGCCACTGGGCAAGGCCAAGGATACAAAATAACTCAACATGCCCCAGCCAGATCTTGAGCAACACACAGAACCACAGAAAAAGAGAGACATACTGTCTCACTGTCCTTTCCCCTCCCCCCCCCCACCCTTGTAACACAACAGCAGATACTAAACATATAAATGCCTATCTAGAGCACATCTATGTATTATTGCATAAATGCGTGCATATGTATATACATAGTCTGATCCTAAAATACCTCCAGTCCCTTGGGGAAAGATCCTCCTCCACTCGCCACACTGTCTCCTGGCATCATTCCTATGTTTCCTGGTCTTTCATTGAATTCCAACAGGTTTTCAAGAATTAAACATATGCAAGGAAGGTAAAGCATACTCAGAATGGCAGATATAAGCTCATTGCTGGATGAGAGCTCACGGTGGTAGGAGCTGGGAATCAGCTCTGGAAGAGGAAGAAGGACATAAATAAAAAGATGATATATGCAGACGGTATTTTATAAGACTGTGGGAGGAAAAAGAAAAAAAACTAAGTACCCAGGTTCCCTTCAAAAATACCTTCTTTCCATTTTTTCCCCCTGGAAACCTACTCCTTAAGAACAAACCGGCTTGAAATTGAATCTTGGGAACTAAACTGTATGAGGACAGATAATATGGAAGAAAACCCTTCATTTGGGTAGTCACCGCTTCTCAGAAGCATCTGCCTTAGGATAGAATATATGCTTCTCCAGAGCTATGAGAGTCAGCTGGGTAACCTTAAAAATTGTTGGGTCCAAGGGCACCTGGGTGGCTTGGTCCATTAAGCACCCAACTCTTGATTTCAGCTCAGGTCACGATCTCACAGCTCACGAGTTTGAGCCACACATCAGGCTTTGCGCTGACACCACAGAGCCTGTTTCAGATTCTGAGTCTCTCTCTCTCTCTCTCTTTCTCTCAAATATAAATATTTCTAAAACTTTTTTTTTTTTTAACTGTCAGGTCCAGCCCCAAACCAGGTGGGCCCAGGCACCAATATGGTTGAAAATCGCCCGGTTGAGGGGCACCTGGGTGGGTCAGTCAGTTGAGTGGTAGGCTCTTGGTTTTGGCTTAGGTCATGATCTCCAGGTTGCCTGAGTTCAAGCCCCGCATCAGGCTCTGTGCTGACAGTGCAGAGGGAGCCTGCTTGGGATTCACTGTCTCCTTCTCTCTCTGCCCCTCCTGCACTTGCGCTGTCTCTGTCTCTCTCAAAATAAATAAACGTTAAGAAAATAAAAAATAAAACTCCTCAGTTGGTACTAACGTGCAGCCATAGTTGTATGTAATAAGTATATAGGTAGACATATGATTATTGCATTCCTATCATCCTTAGTAAAAGAAAATTATTCTAAATAACTCTGTTTTGCTTTTGACATCAAGAATTTATTGGAATAATATAATACCTTTAAACTCCTTTAAAAATAAAGATTGATATCAAATTTTTAAATAGAACCTATTGTTGTTTAAGATAACCGAAGCATGGAAGTTTTTTTAATGCTTAATAATAAAATGACCCTCCTAGAAAAATAGCAAGGTCTTGGTAAGCAGATGGAGTTTGGGTCAGAATAATGATGCAAAATTTTTATTCAAGCTTACTCCCTCCCTCCCACGTCTTCTATTTTCTCATCTATGCCATGTCTGGAGTCTATTGTACAGAATTTAGATAGGTTGGTAATATGCAACACAAGTTAGTTTGGGTACTGCTGATTTACAGAGACTCAAAGTTTCTTTCATCCAAATATTCAGTAATTTTATAAACACATCTACTTTGGGATCCATTTTAGCAAGTGGTACAGGTCATGGTTTCCCAGCGCATTCACACAATTTAAGAAGCCATCTCGATGCTGGGCTTGTGCTGTGCACAACAGCAGCCGAAATTAAGGAAGGGGGCTTAGTCTTGAGAGGTATGCTCGCAAGGTATGGAAACCCAGATTAGCTCTGGCATGTAAACTACCAAAAACATTCTTGTTAACTGGGAAACATGTTTTTTAAAGGTGCAGAATCCACTTTGTTTCTATCACTTGTCAGAGTTAAGCATAAATAATGTACAAACAAACAAACTGTGCCAGTATAAAATGTAATATTTGTTTATGAGACACTTCCAGAATCTGACAGTGGCCCTCTGTTAACAATATTTAGGCCATAACTATATTGGCCAAATTTTTCAAAAAAATTCTTAAGCTTTGGGTAATGTTAATCAGCTTTAAAACCACCCCTGTATCTGGTTTCTAATCTCAGATAAAATCAGGACAGAGTCACCAATTCTAATGCTCATAATGTCACAGTAAAAGCTAAGCAAGAAGAATAATAAAGTAAGAGATTGTTATATAGCAGGCTAACATTCTCCTAATCCTGGGCTCCCTGGACTTTGGGATTTTTTTTGAACCAGTAGAAATCCCTCAAAATGTTAGAAAGTTCATGGAGTTACCATTACTTTTCAAAATGTTGCCAAGAAAGACTATTAAAACTACATCCATTATCACTATATCACGATACCACACAAACACCAAAAAAGTAGAAAGTACAGACTCTCTCAATAAAGGATAATCCCACAAAAAGAATGCACTTGACGAAAAACAATTTTCCTTGAATATCTTCTTTCCCTGCAATACAGTTAAAATGTCATCACACATCAGCCTGAGTCCACCAGCCAGTATTTGAGAATCACTGTTCAGAGGGTGTTTATTTAGTCTCCTATCTGGTTTCTAGGAAAACCCTGCTTACGATCTCCTCGATACCCGAGCAGACCTTTCTATCCAGCCCATCGTAAAGGGTGCCCGGCACGCTCATGACAAATTAGAAAGGAGTTTTTCTCCACCCAGCGCAGGGCTCCCAGCTCCACCAGAACTTGCAGGAGCACAAGCAACATCAGAAGAGTCACTTCCCTCAAAGATCACCATCAGTGCAATGCCAGAGTTCTCTTTAATAGTAGTCGTAGTGGTGGTAGTAGTAGTTGTAGTAGTGTCAGTAGTGGTAGTGGTGGTCGTACTAATAGTAGTGGTAGTAGTAGCAGTGGTGGTAGTGGTAGTGGTAGACGTCATCGTAGTAATAATAGTAGTAGTAGCGGTGGGAGGAGGAGGAGTAGTGGTGGTAGTAGTCACAGTAATGGTAGCAGTAGCGGTGGTGGTTGTAGTGGTAGTAGTAGTGGTAGTAGCAGTGGTGGTGGTAGTAGTGGTGGTTGTAGTGGTAGTAGTAGCAGGGGTGGTAGTAGCAGTAGTGGTAGTAGTAGTAGTAGTGGTGATAGTAGTAGTGGTGGTAGTGTTAGTAGTGGTAGTGGTGGTAGTAGTGGGAGGGGTAGTAGCAGTAGTGGTGGTAGTAGTAGTAGTAGTGGTAGTAGCAGTAGTGGTGGTGTTAGTAGTAGTGGTAGTAGTGGTGGTGGTAATAGTAGTGGTAGTAGTAGTGGTGGTAGTAGCAGTAGTGGTGGTGGTAGTAGTAGTGGTAGTGGTAGTAGTGGTAGTGGTGGTAGTAGCAGTAGTGGTAGTAGTAGTGGTGGCAGTAGTAGTAGTAATGGTAGTAGCAGTAGTGGTGGTGGTAGTGGTAGTAGTAGTGGTAGTGGTAGTAGTAGCAGGGGTGGTAGTAGCAGGGGTGGTAGTAGCAGTAGTGGTAATAGTAGTGGTGGCGGTAGTAGTAGTAATGGTAGTAGCAGTAGTGGTGGTGGTGGTAGTAGTGGTGGTGGTAGTAGCAGTAGTGGTAGTAGTAGTGGTGGCGGTAGTAGCATTAGTGGTGGTAGTAGTAGTGGTGGTGGTAGTAGCAGTAGTGGTAGTAGTAGTGGTGGTGGTAGTAGCAGTAGTGGTGGTAGTAGTAGTAGTAGTAATGGTAGTAGCAGTAGTGGTGGTGGTAGTAGAAGTAGTGGTAGTAGTAGTGGTGGTGGTAGTAGCAGTAGTGGTAGTAGTAGTGGTAGTAGTAGTGGTGGTGGTAGTAGTAGCAGGGGTGGTAGTAGTAGTAGTGGTGGTAGTAGCAGTAGTGGCAGTAGCAGTAGTGGTACTTTGTTTAAACAAAACTTCGGGCAGCAACCTTTAACCCAGCACCTAACCCCTAAGATTCAGAATAAGAATCTATGGCCGGTTAGTCTTATAAACTAAGGTTTTTCCATAATGCATGGAAATTAAATGGAAGAGAACAAAGTGTGTATGATTTGTGTATTTGCATATAATTATTATTTTATATATTTAGCCAAAACATGGAAGTTTCCCCTATCTTACAAGATCTTTTATTATGACATTCAGAGCAATGGGAATAAAAATTGCCTTGCTCATGTTCCATAGTCTGTAATAGTATAAGCCTCTGATCTGCCATGCCTAAGATAAATTTCCTAATAAATGATAAATATATACTACTAAAACTGAAACGTGTATCTGTAGGACAGATAGGTAGTTCTACCCTATGATCTTGTTTTTCTGCCTTCACCATGACATTCAGATTGTTAACTCTAAGGCAAGTCTTTTATTTTGAAAACCTGAACAACAATCATCTGATTCAATATAAAACATTGAAAATGTCCTGCAACTGAGCATACTCCAGATTTAAACTGTAGATTTTAAGTTAATTGTAAATGGTCTAATTTTTCGTTTATTTCAGTGTTTTCTTAACAGTCCTTTGATCTCCAATAAGGAATAAAAATAGCTTCATTGGTTCTGTAAATAAATACTTCTTTCTTAATCGATCTGTTTCCATTCTTTCCCAATAATGATCTCACACACATGAATCGCCCCCAATTTTCCCGTGCCCTACATGCATAGTGATCTCAGACTTTGAATTCTGTGAAATCGTAGAAAAGAAATAGAAGGTCCTCAGAATGGCTCATACGGAAAGGTAATCTTGCAGCTTTTTGTTCCCCTCCCCTGATGTGAAAAACACAACCCATGAGAAGACAAGTGCATAGGAAGGAAGCTCCAACAGGGCTTCTGTACAGGTAGCGGAACAACAAAGTAGAGTGTCGGCCAAGTAACGTTCGCGTTTAAGGTGGGCTAGCCAGCTGAAACACAAAAATCACAAATAAATAAATAAAAATTAATAGACAATTTAAAACTTCCCACCCAAAATTGAAATCAAGAGCTCTGATATAAAGTACTTTATCTGAAAAAAGAGCAGCTCAGCTTTACAAATTTGTAGCAAACCAGCAAATTTGTGCAGGCTAAGCAAGAAGCAAGCAAATGAGCATCAATTACTCCTGCAAATAGAACCTAAGAAGGTACACTTGAACAACAACAATCCTTATTTTTAGCCCCATCTTCCTCTTTTTCTAATTTCTCGGTTGTTATTGCCAACATTGCTTTTTGTCCTTCTACGATTGGCTGAAATCTAATATTAACCAGCTAGCCTACAAATGATTATTTAATGCTGATCTGCACAATATTCTTTTTTTCATAATTTTTTAAACATTTATTTATTATTGAGAGACAGAGAGATGCAGAGTGTGAGCAGGGGAGGGGGCGGAGAGAGAGGGGGTGACACAGAATCGAAGCAGGCTCCAGGCTCCAGGCTCCCAGCTGTCAGCCCAGAGCCCCACGTGGGGCTCAAACTCAAGAACCGCGAGATCACGACCTGAGCCAAAGTCGGTCGCCCAACCAACTGAGCCACCCAGGCACCCCTGCACAATATTCTTAAGAATAGTGTTATTAGTATTTGAAATCCAGATTTAATTCTGAGAAATTTAATCTGGTATTATATACGATCTACCAGATAAGACATATATAGCCACCGACGGGAAGAAATGACTGCAAGTTCTGCAGGAACTGATTGTAGTTGAATGGACCATTTTAAGAGATAAAAAATGAAACAGACAAACAAAAGGGGGAAAAAGTGCACATTCAAAAGTGAGTCGGTCGCCATCAAACCATTAGAAAAGTTACAGAGGCTCGTATTGACAATGCTCTCCGGCTCTGTCTATGAAAGGCTTTAGCCAAAAGCTTGGAAATTCCCATTCCTATTGTGAGGTAGATATGTCAACCTAAATTAAATTCACTTACCATTGGATTCATCTTTTTCTCATTCTAGGCTCACCAAGCACACTTCTGTCAATAAATAGATGCCCAGGTAGAGTTGCCCAAAGTGAGGGAGCGTGCTTAGAAGGCTGGTCTGTGAGTTACATTTTTCACTCTAAACTAATCAGATGACATTCTGATTCCATATCAGTCATACTGAAAAATGGATTCACTCTTGAGTAATTGAAATCAGGCTTCTGAGAGTGGGAGATGAAGGACCAGACTGGACCACATTCAATTCCCCCCAGTATGTGCCCATCATCAAGACACGTTGGAAAAAGACATCGGGAACCATTAGCTATGTGTTTTGTTTTGTTTTTTTCAGTTTGAAACTTTTACAGACATTAGGTTTTAACACAACTTTATAAAGAAAGGGAAGCTTCACTAAAATATAAAGCTGAGTCTACTTCTGCCAATGCACCTGGACAGACATGTTTCTTCCCTCCCTGGGATCAGCATTACATTTTAATATTTATGCTTAGCACCGTTCCTAGAACAGAGTTAATCTTTAAGAAATTGTTCGTTTGCTACCAAAAATAAATAAATAAATAAAATGCTAGCTTTTAACAACAAAATAATATCTCACCTCACAAGCCTCAGCATTTGCCTGAAAAAAACAAGCCTTTTGGACAATATCACGCATGCGTGCATCGAGGCAATTTTTATCTTGATTTAGGACATTGGCTCCCAAATATCTTTTTAAAAATGAGTCAACAATATAGGCCAGAAATTGTTAAGCAGAGACTCCTATCCTAAGTGTGTGGTCTCAGGTAAGGAAAATGTTATAGGCAGAGTAACATTGGTTTTCAGGGGATAAGAACCACTCACAGAGGAAAAGTATTTAAACTAATGAAGAGAGCTTTCCAGAACTGTGTCCCTCTTTATACCCCAAATCAGGAAGGACTGTAAACCTTCTCTCCCACAAGCATTCCTGGATTCCTGGGTGTTGACAGGCAACAGGGATTTTGCAGAAGGCACTGGCAAAGAGTGTCACCACTAACACTTTCAGCAATGTATAATTTTTTACGCTGAGGAATAAGAACATAATGTCCAGCACAACAGGCATATAACAGAAATCCCTATATTTGAACAGTTCGTCCTGGCACAACTGAAGCCAAAAGCCTGAGACCTTTCTAACAGTGACTACTGCTCTGATTCAGGTTGTGACTGGGTCAGAGCTGATAGATGTAGATGACATTAGCTCTGATCTGCGATGGGGCAAGACTTGGAAGCAGAGCAGGCGTAACACCAAGATGACAAAGAAGAGGACCTGGTCTAGACCTAGATCCCGCTCTGTTCACTCCTAAGAATTTCAGTAGTACTCTAGACAGTAAGAGTTAACTGTTACCATAAGATATTTGCTACAGCCATAACTACACCTAAGTTAATTAAGTACAATACCTGTATCCATACCTAAATATTCTTACCTGTTAGCTAATTTGACATAATTACTTAATAGTTTGAGATGAGCTTTCTTCAAGTTAAAAGCAAACAAGTAAATATACAGATAAATTGAAGATGTTGACAAGTGGTATGTGATAAAAGAACAGAGCGTTACAAAGGAGAACAGTGGAGGAAAAGGGGAACTTTAGTTTGAGTGGTCGGGGAAGTGTGAATTCGCTGAAAATTGAAGTAAATTTGAAGAGCAGATTGAGGTAGCATTTGTATTATCTAGTTCTTTGAGGAGTCTTTCCTACCCTTGTTGTTATGTTTATATGATACAATCTGGGGTCTTTAGACAGTTAAGTAAGTAACCACTTTCTTTCCCCTGGGATTTGCAATCAATTGAAAAATAAGACAAAAAAAAAAATCTAACAAAGCAACAAAACAAAAAAAGAAACAAACAAACAAAACCCAGCCTGCCAGAGATCAATAAGGCTGATTAGAGAGGTGGGCTTCAGATCTGTGGTCTAAAGTCTGGCTAACACTCCCTAGGATCCACAGGCCATCCCCATTCTAGCCTTAGGAAAAGAAAGCTCAGTGGAAGAAAAGTGTAGGTTTTAAAGGCATAGGAGCCCAACAGGATCACTCCCTCACGGCAACCCAAGGCAGCCAGGAAGACAGGGACGGAATCCCCGCTGTTTACCTTCTTTTAATTTTGCTCTATTCAGATAGGAATCAAGTGCCACAGAGACCAGGCTCCTGTCACCCTCAGATAAGGTAATTTGCTCCTACTCCAGGAGGAGTGATGCATATGGCATACGCTGGCTTACCAGGAATAGCCCTGAACAGGACCTAGGTTTCAAAATGAGCTCATGTCCCTTCCTGGTCACACTACTCGTTTACTATGTGTTCTGGTGAATGGTCTGATCTCTGCTAGGGATCAAGCCTGATAATGAAACAAGAATATGTTTTGTAAGTCATCAAAAAGCATGAGTTTTATTCTTCCTGAAAAGTTTGCCAAGGTCACTTCCAACTTTGTGTACCTTGAAAAGTGTGAGGCCCCTTAGCATCTCGGTACCTTTCTCTAGTCATTGATGGTAGTTCTTCACCTACAAAATGACAATATGCTCTTGGAAGTCTGCAGTCTTTTCTAAGCAGTGGGATCATTTTTCAAACAGGATCTGAATTGGAAAGACAGTCTATAAAAGCAATGAGAGCTAAGTGACCTTTGGGGAGGCCTGGAATTTTGAGGCTCTAAAGGAGCAGTCTCTTCCTTTCCAACATTCTGTCACCCTCACTTCCTAGTGACAAAGTGTCCGTGTGTCCAAGCATCAGTCAGTGGTGCTTTCCTTTGACAGCAGATTGAAGGAAGCAGGCTCATTGTTTATCCATGTCAGATGAAAAAAAAAAAAAAAAGAAAAAGAAAGAAAGAAAGAAAAGCAAAAAGCAACAGGTAAGGGGATAAGGATCATTGCCCTTCCCCCTACTTAAAAGACAAAAGATAATAATTACCAAGGATATATTTGATTGATAATAAAAACTGTGACAGAGCCAACTTTTATTTCATTTCATTCATCAGCTCTGCAGGCAGTTTTTGTACAAGCTTTTGCTATTTTCTATACTGTTGCTTCTTTGGACTTCTATGATTTGTGAAATCCATTTTAATCTAAAATCTTTGTCTATTCTACAGGAACAATTAAAAAAGAAAACAGAAGTTTTTAGAGAGACATGCAAATGGCGTGCACTTCAGAGTCCTGAGGCTCCCAAGCTTCAGGAATTCTCCTTTTCTTCAAATGTTGGTTTAGTCCTGCACTGAATTAGCCAGTAACATCGCATTATATGATAAAGCATCATTTAACAGGAAGTTATACTCTTTTATGTTATGTTTGCATTTCATTTCCATGCTACTTTTCATAAAATAAGTGATAAGTAGAAGCAGAACAGGTATTTGTAATTACTCATGAGTCATTTGCTCTCACGTAATTTAATCGCCACAGATCTTTAATATTTATAGCACATGTTGAAAGGATTTAACATATGTAGTGATCTTCACCAAGTAACTCCATACCCTTCTTGAATACAAAGATGTAAATTTTGTCACCGTTTATGCAACCTGCTAAAAATCTTGCTATTAATTCATGTGAATGAGTTTTGCCTCTAAAATTTTAATTAACACACAAATGCTTTGCACACTTCAGTCTGCAATATCCCACACATGCATTTTTTTAATGCCCACTGATCAGTTGGATAAAGGGGGTTTTTCTGTCAGTAAGACATGTTCTCATACCTGAAAATTCCCACAAAGCAGTTACTTTTATGTAAAAGCCCATTCAAAAGCTAAATAACCATCACACTGCAAGTTTGTCAATGGCAATAGTGTTGTCTTCACACTCCGATATATTTCAAAATGTGCTGTAATAAGTAATGGGGAGTAGAAATCTATTAAGGTGAACAGGTAATAATAATAGTCCAAACAACTAGAATTTGAGGGAAAACTATGTCATAAGTAAGGTCAACCTTAATAAAGAACCAGTAGCTTCAGAAAATATATAACCACAATCAAAAACATGCATAACTTAGGATTTTTGCAGTTGTTTCTCGATGCAGGACACTTTGACTATCAATTATAATAATAGCAAGTAGTTCTCTTTCAACCCCCCAGTATAAATTACTCCAAAACTTTCCAACATAACACAATGGACTTAGATTGTTGCCACATATTTTGAAATTTTGCATTCAAAGTAAGTTTTAAAATTTTATTAAAAGTGCTTCTTTGGGGTGCCTGGGTAAGCATTGGACTCTTGCTTTTGGCTCAGGTCATGGTCTTGCAGTTTCGTGGGTTCAAGCCCCACATCGGGCTCTGCACTGGCAGTGCAGCTTGGGGTTCTCTCTCTCTCCCTCTCTCTGCTCCTCCCCCACTCACACTGTCTCTGTCTCAAAATAAATACATAAACTTTAAATTTTAAAAAATACTTCTATAATTGGCTTTTTTCTCTAGAACAGTAACAAAAATAGTAGGAGTAATATAATAATATTATGGTGTTTTCTGGAATCTTTAACACACGCACACACACACACACACACACACACACACACACCCTTTGTTCCTTTGAAACATTCTTCACAGGCAACTTTTCAGCTGTGTCATTTTATTATTATAAATCATTATAACGCTAAATATTCTTTCACCATCCTGTTTTCTTAATACTACTAAGAATTCACCAATAATTGTGGGCTATTAGAAAGCAAAAATAAATATTTTTCTAGATCCATTTTTCAAAACAGAAGTGTGCATTTTCCTGAAGGGATGAAATAGAAATGTTTGATTAACTGACACTTAGAAATCATTCCTAAGCAATCTGTTAGAATTTCTTTCGCTTTACAATGTTTTCTGTTCTATGCTATCAAGAACGATGAATCATAATTTCTGGCAGCTAAAACCAAAGAGGGTGATAGGCTCTATTACCATCCTAAAAATATGCATGTCCTAATGCTCTCTTAAAATATGTCTTCTCAGAGATGTTTCAGATTTTCTCAGCCAAGCCAAATGACATTAACTAAGACCCTGGCATGAAGATTTGCTTATTTTAGTTTGCTTCACAATGTAACCATAGCAGAAAAATATTGCTACTCAATGGCAGATAAGTTACTCTGTCACATTCTGACCTATTGTTTGTTAACTTCACATGATGGATGATGGAATCGCTTATGATCACTAATCACTTTGATCATTCACATATGAAGACAAGAAACTAAGGCCACATTAGAATCCGTTCTTTTTAGGAGAAGGGAGAGCATTCCCTCTTTCTGTTTTAAAGAAATCTGGTTAAAATGAATTCAGCCCAACATCACTGGGAATAATTGAGAATGATTAACAATTTAAAGAAAGACAGCATAATGTGTCTACTTCAATAACTGATAAATTTCTGGGGAAAAAAAGTCAAAAGTGCTACTAACATATTTCTTGTGTTCAGCATTCCACAGGGAAATTTGACTTTAGTTGCCTTTTCCCTCTGAAAGCTTACTACAGGATTCCAGGAAGTATCTCCTAATAGAGAACGATATGTAGCAGCCTATTTAGCTGACTCTCCTAAAGGATGAAGAGAATATGCAGCAAAGGTCACTCTGAAGTCAACAGAGGGTGTCTTGTCATTCTGATGTTACACCTTTGAGGCAAAGGTCTTAATACCTTTTCAGAAAATAAAAAGCAACAAAATGGATACTTTTCTCTGCTGGAGACAGAAAGAGGACAGGGGTCATGTAATTGCATATCTCTTGTTTGCATTGTTTCACCCATTTTCTCTTGTTTAATAGAAAACAAATTGAGCAAGGAAACACTGCCTATTGATTTATTTTAGGTGACTAGCATATTTAAATACTTCCCAAAACATAGGATTCTTTAAGCAAGGCAAAATGGAAATGTTTGATGAATTCAGTAGGAAAAAAAATCTAAAGAGATTTTTTTTTTAAGTGGCAAAGGACAAACAGAGAATTCTGGAAATCATTCTAACGTGATAGATAGGATAGGAAAAATGGAAAATAAGAAAAAAAAAAGAGATCTCCAAGAGAGTCTAGATTTAGAGTCTAGAGAATAAACTCCAATCAGCAGAGTGAGAAACAGGGACAAAATATAAACTATCGACAAAAGCCTATTATTTTATGCCAGGATCATGCCTAGAAACCAAGGTTTACTTATTGAATTATATCAGCATTATCCAAAGATGTTTCTTGAAACATGAATTTTATTGTGGGATTATAATGTAATGTCAGAACAACTAATTTCTATAATCAAAAAGTTGGGATACACTGGATTAAGCAATGTTAATGGGTGTCGTAACTATCAGACTTTCAGCCTTTAACATGCTAATGAATTTTATGACCTTCCAAAACACGTGCCATGTTTCTCAAACTTATTTCACAAAGAACATTAGAGAGAATGAGAGGATGCAGAAATACAGCAGCTCTAGGGAGTAAGAGCCCATGGAACACTGATTGGGACTTCCCAAGAATTTGTCTGTCCCAACACATAAAATACACACATCATAGGGGCGCCTGGGTGGCTCAGTCGGTTGGGCGGCCGACTTCGGCTCAGGTCATGATCTCGCGGTCCGTGGGTTCGAGCCCCGCGTCGGGCTCTGTGCTGACAGCTCAGAGCCTGGAGCCTGTTTCAGATTCTGTGTCTCCCTCTCGCTGACCCTCCCCTGTTCATGCTCTGTCTCTCTCTGTCTCAAAAATAAATAAAACGTTAAAAAAAAAATTTTTTTAAATAAAAAAAAAATACACACATCATACTAACAAGGAGAAATAATTGTTTTTCCTTCAATTCATTCATTTAAATTTTCATCATTTTCTGCATGAGTACTCTCCACATAGTATCATTATTCAATTAATTACATTAGTAATTATAATTCCTACATAATATCCTACTACTATTTTTATAGTTCCTTCTCTTCAACTCCTTCATAAATAAAGACATAAAAAGTGCTAAACGTACGATGCTATGTTAACCCTTACTTATGACAAAGGTCACAAGCAGAGTGACTTGGGAATACACGGCTACCTGTTTTGCTAGGAACTTCAAAACATGGAAACCAAAGGAACTTGCTTGATTCAAAATATTACACACAGAATGTGGGTTAATTGCTTATGTACCTAAGACCTCACTTTTTTAAAGGTAATATACATATTTAAACTATTTTAAAACATCATCAATTGAGATCATTGTGACTTGAGAGATGTCAAAAAGTAGGGAGAATGCATATCTAAAGAACAACACAATACAATGTATATACCTGAAATAACAGAACAGGAGACGAGCCGTATGAACAGAAACCACGTCCTAGAATATATACACAAGGAACTGCAGTCTAGAAGAAAAACTATCTGCAAAGCAGAATTCTAATAAATCTGAGCTCAGAAAAGTCAGGTAGGATGGATGGGAGGGGAGGGAAGAGAGGAGAGAGTACACCAGAAGACAGGAGGCAATGATGAATGACTCTCTCCCAAAACCGTACACAGAACTTCCAGAACTGGGCATTTTCAACCCCAAGGCAAAACAGACAAATGGAGAGAAACAGTTCATTGCAAAATAGAATGAATGATCTCTTTGGGAAGAATGAGGGCAATTATTCTGGGTATGTTAGAATGCTAATTAATTACCGAAGAGAACTTTAATTTTTTTTTAAAAAAGAACAGAATGATAGTTTAAAAAAAGAATAAGTAAATAATTATTAGAGCTCTTCAAGATAATTTTTAAACTTTGTTAAAATAAAAAAGTTTATAGTAGGTTTTAGCAGAAAAATTAGAAGAATAAAAAACAAACAAAAAATCCTCTCATATTTAATCTAAAAGAGAAAAATATTTAGATATAAAAGATCGATCCAGGAATAGCTACATCTGATTAATGTGGATCAAGGAAAGAAAAGAAGGAAGGAAGGAAATTATTAAAGAAATAATAGGAAATAAAATCTTAAGAGTTATCAAGAGTAAGACCAAAAATGCCCACCAGGTGCCTAGCACAATTAATACAAAAAAGTAAACCCACTCTAGACTCACTAGTATGAGAAGCTAGAATACTAGGAATAAAGATTTGATTCTAAATATGTTCACAGAGTTATTTAAAATGAGAAATGAGACAAGGATCAGGTTAGCATCAGACTCCTCACTGGCATCATAAGACGCTGAAAGAGAGTGAAACCATATTTTTAATCTGATTTTTATAACCACCCAAAATAGCTCAATTTATCACAGGACAGAATAAAAACATTTCCCCAACATTCAGACATTTAAAGAAAATGGATAGACCCTTTTGAGGGTATACATTTAGCAAAGTGAAATAAAAAAACAACCCAAAGGATTAAGGAAACAGTGCATTTAATTGGGAAGAGTCTTGATGCATACTCCCAGGCTAAATCAGAGCAGCAAGATTAATGACTCAAAAAGAATTCTCAGAGGGAAATGAGTGTGAGAGGATGTGTACAGGTAACTATGCACTATCACTAATGAGGGAAAACCCTAAAGATTGAATAAAGTCAGTTGGTGAAGGGTATAAAAGAAAAAACTGGGAAAAAAATATCTAATGAGAAAAAGACAGCCTCTTCAACAAATGGTTTTGGGAAAACTGGACAGCAACATGCAAAAGAATGAAACTGAACCATTTTTTTCAGCATACACAAAAATAAATTTAAAATGGATTAAAGACCTAAATGTGAGGCAGGAAACCATAAAAATACTAGAAGAGAGGACAGGCAGTAATTTCTCTGACATCCACTGTAGCAACATCCTTCTAGATATGTCTCCCGAGGCCAGGGAAATAAAAGCAAAAATAAACTATTGGGATTACATCAAAATAAAAAGCTTCTGCACAGTGAAGAAGACAACCAATAAAACTAAAAGGCAGGTTACTGAATGGGAGAAGATATTTGCAAATGACATATCTGATAAAGAGTATGCAAAATATATAAAGAACTTTTATAACTTAACACCCAAAAAGCAAATACTATAATTTAAGAATGGGCAGAAGAAATGGACACACATTTCTCCAAAGACATCCAGATGGCCAAAAAACACATGAAAAAATATTCAACATCACTCATTATCAGGGAAATGCAAATCAAAACCACAATGAGATTATCACCTCACACTGTCAGAATGGCTAAAATCAAAAACACAAGAAAAAATAAGTGTTGGCGAGGATGTGGAGGAAAAGGAACCCTCTTGCATTGTCGGTGGGAATGCAAACTGGGAACAGCCACTGTGGAAAACAGCATGGAGGTTCCTCAAAAAATTAAAATAGACCTACTCTCTGATTCATACCCTAGAACTGCGTATTTACCCCCAAACTACAAAAACACTAACTCAAAGGGATACATGCACCCCTATGTTTACAGCATTAGTTACAACAGCCACATTATGGAATCAGCCCCTGTTCATTGATAGATGAGTGGATAAAGACGTGATATATATACACAATGGAATGTTATTCAGTCATAAAAAACAATGAAATCTTGCCATTTGCAATGACATAGATGGAGCTAGAGAGCATAATGTTAAGTGAAAAAAGTCAGAAAGATAAATACCATATGAGTTCACTCATATGTGGCAGTTAAGAAACACAACAAATGAGCAAAGAAATACAAGAGGAGAAAAAAGAAACAAAAAAAGAGAGACAAGCCACTAAACAGACTCTTAACTGGAGAGAACAAACTGATGGTTACCAGAGGGGAGGTGGAAGGGGGGATGGGTGAAATAGTTGATGGGGATTAAGGAGGGCACTTGTCATAATGAGTACAGGGTGATGTATGGAAGTGTTGAATCATTATATTGTACACTTGAAACTAATGTAACACTTTATGTTAACTAATACTGGAATTTAAAAATTTTTTTAAATATTTTAAAAAGAGAAAATCCATTTAATTTATCCCTGGAAACATTCTCCTTTGAATACTAGAGAGATAGTTGTATTCCATCCATAAATGTGCAGGAGTCAAAGGAATCCTAAGAAGCACTCTAAGTCTTTACAATGAATAATTGAGCTACCCCCATAACAACGTAAAATGTGTTCATTGTTTTTCAACTTTTAGAATCAACACATACAGATCACAGAAGATTTAATGTCTTCTGTCAGGAAGGTTACAGAAGAGAAAGTGTGTGTTATAAAGTAAAAAAAAAATACAAAAGTAAAGGTAATACCTGTGATGCTGAATTGGAATTGTAGGTATCAGTATTAGGTCATGCTTTTAAATATATATCTATAAATATACAAATACATATGTATTTGTAACTGTATATTACATATAAATGTTATATTTGTAATGAATATACATATCTTTGTATCCCTATATAAATATACACCTACACACATATAGATATGTATTTTAAAATGAATATATATGCATATGTGCATATGTGTGCATGTATATCTATATGGAAATATATACGGACATAAATTTCCTAGTTATGACCACTGAGAGGATCTTGAAATAATAACACACCTGGAACAAAGAGCAGACCTACCACCCAAAACTCGATTTCCAAATATTATTCTCCAAGAATATATGGTTAATTCCAGACCACATGAGGAAAAGCATAGGATGAGCCTGAAACATTTTGCCATGGCAAAAAATAGGAAGTCCTCAAAGAATGATGAGAATATATCAAAAGGACAGCTCAAGAGGTTTCCATTAGCTAAAGGTGAGCATTAAAATAATGATAATAGGTGATCATAACTCATACACTCATAGGTGATCATACACAAAATAAGAATCCATAAATCCAGATTAATATAAACTGATTAATTAATATCTTTTAAGTGGGGATATGACAACCAGAGATAGCAGAAGCTGAGGAGCAGTAAAGGAAAAGGACAGAGTGCCACTGTCTTACAAAATAAAAGCAAGTGATACTGTCTATTAATGATGCAACAAGACATTAAGGTTAATATATTGTTTGAAATTACAGAAACGAGCAAAGGCAGAACTGTGAATATCATTATATTAGGAATGCTATGATCTGTATTTGTGCCCCCCCCCAATTCATATGTTGAAATCTTAACCCCCTCCCCCAAATGATAGTAGTGACAGACAGGGCTTTTGGGAGGGGCTAGGTCACGAGAGTAGCACCTTCATTAAAGGAATAGTGTTCTTATAACCAAGGCCCCCACAGAGCTCCGTAGCCCCACCCACCATGTGAAGACACAGCAAGAAGGTGCCATCTGTGAACAGAAAGTGGGCTCTCAAGATACCAAACCTGCCAGCACCTTGATCTTGGATTTCCCAGGCTTCCGAACTGTGAGGAATGACGTATTTTGTGTGACAGTCTGAAGGGACTGAGACAAGTAGGGAGAGGAGAAGGACAAGATGCAAACTGTCTAAATCCTTAGGTATTAGGTCAGAAAGTTAATAGGGAAAATAGCAACGTAACCATATTATTTAAAAATATGTACATAATATTTTTAAGCTTAAGAAACTGCCATGATGCAAACGTGTTGCCTTTAAAAATGATTGCTGAGAGCGAGGAGTGAAAAGTTTTGGGACCACTGCATTTTAGTATAAGCCTGAGCATATAGTTTCATTTTTGAGCTTCTGCATTGATTCCTTTCATGAAAGTTTTAAGAAATGTGGGTATTCAAAAAAAAAAAAAAAGAAAGAAAGAAAGAAATGTGGGTATTCATACATATATCCAAACTCCTACTTCCTTCCCAAGGTCACTATTGTTTAGCATCTTTGGAAGGTCTTAACCATTGTTATAGTTATTTTTCAGCCTTACTAATGGTTGAAATATGAGTGTCATAGGTTTATGGGTTCTTCAAAAAGAATTATGCTGCCTTACACTTGTTCCCAATTTGCCCCATCCAAGCATCAGGTATTACCACACAGCTCACATGTATTGGGATTTGATAACAAAAAATTAATAACTTGGTAAAATCCCCTTTCATCATTACAATCTTCTGGTTAGAATTATCTAAAACTTTTCATTTTCTTACAGTCTTTCTCTATCTTTGATAATTTCAGCAACTTGTTGGAAAAAATTACTCTGTATTATATTTTTTGTCACTTTGTGTGCTTATTTTTATTATTTTAATTTTATTTTTTAAATTAACAAAGATTGAAGCTGACTTTTTTTTAGATGTATACTTCTGAGTTTTAACACATGAACAACAGATTAATGTTCCCACCTTGCAATTAGGATATAGAACAGTTCCATCACCTCAAAAAACCCGCCTGCACCACCCATTGGGGCTCATTCTGATGCACTCCTAACCCCTGACTTTCTACCAATATACTTTTGTTTTTGAGAATGTCATATACATGGAATCCACAGTACGTAACCTTTGAGGCTGAATTCTTTTACTTGGCATAATGCCTTTGGAATTCATCCAAGTTGTTTGGTATCAATAATTAACGCCTTTCTAGTACTTAGTAGTATTCCAATATATGGATGCACCACGATTTGTTTTTCCTTCATTTGCTGAAGAAGATTTGCACTGTTTCCAGTTGGACACCAATATGAATAGAGTCATTACAGACACCCATGTACAGGTGAACTTCTGTGGGACCATAAGTCTTCATTTTTCTAGGAAAAATACCTAGGAGTCAGATTGCTATGCCAAACAATGCAGGCACCCTCAGCTGTTTTCCAGAGTGACTGTATCATTTCACATTTCCACCAGCAATGTACAAGAGTTCCAGTTGCTCTACGTCCTTGTCAATGTTTGGTATTGTCAATATCTTTATTTTATCCATTCGAATAGATGTATACTGATATTGCAGTCTTTCACTATTACATATGATGTTAGCTTGTAGGTGTCCCATAGCAAGTTGAAGAAATTTCCTTCTATTCCTAATTTGCTGAGAACTTTTATTATGCATGAATATTGAATACTGAAAAATCCTTTCTTGCATTAATTAATATCATCACATGATTTTTTCTCCTTAAACTATTAATAAATGCTCTGTACTATTTTTACTTCCAAAACTTCTGACACTAAGTATGTGGGTTTTTTTCCTCACACCAATCAATCCTCCAATGTTCCAGGCACCAACTAGGTGCCCTACAATTCAATTCAGTTCTGACTAACTGTTTGGAGTTAGCATTGGGAACCATGGGTTTAAGGGCTCAGTCTCACAAGCCTACCATCACTTCAGATGCCATCACAAGTATTGGGTGCCCAGGGTACCCACACTTTGGTTCAATTTGGCTCCAAAGCAGGGGGTTCCCATAATCCCTGCCCTTTCAGGTTCAGTAATTTGTTAGAACAGCTCATCAAACTCAGGAAAGTGCTTTAGTTATTCTTACAGGTTTATTATAAAGGCTGCATTTCAGAAAAGCCGAATGGAAGAGATGCATAGGGCAAAGGACGGGAGAAGAAGGGTGGTGCATGGAGCTTCTATGCCCTCTCCAGGTTCTACCTGTTCCTGGTAGTACCTTAATGTGTTCATCAACTCAGGAGTTCTCTGACCCCTGTCATCACATTATGAAGTCATGATTGATGAAATCATTGCCATTGTTGATTAACTCGATATCTAGCCCCTCTCCCCTCCTTAGAGGTTGGGGGGCAGAGGATACAAGACTAAAAGAGCCAACCTAATCATACCTAGGTCTTTCTGGTAACCAGCTTCCATTCTGATGCTATCTAGGGGCATCCAGCCACAGTCACCTCGTTAGCATACAAAAGATACTCTTCTCACTCCAGAGATTCCAAGGGTTTTAGGAGGGACAAAAACCCAATACATATTTATTATTATACCACAGATGGGTTTCACTGATTGATTGTCAAATACTAAGCCAACCTTGAATTCATGGAATAAATAAATAAATATTCTTTTATACATTACTGGATTTGATTTGTTAGTATTTTTGGTGATATTTTGCATCTGTATTTGTGAGAGATGTTGACCTATAATTTTCTTATATTGTCCTTCTGTTTTTCATATCATGGTAATGCTCACTTCATAACATGAGTTGGGAAGTGTGTCCTCATCTTCAAGAGTTAACGTAGCCTTGGTTTTATTTCTTCTGCATATACCTGATAGAATTTAGCAGTAAAACTGTCTTGGCCCGGAGATTTATTTTTCACAGGTGTTTAATGATGGATTAAGTGGCTTCATAATTATAGAACTAGTATGGTTATTTAATTCATCTTAAGAGACTTTTTGGTTTGGGGGAAGTTTTTCATTTCACCTAGCTTATTGAATTACATACATTGATCTATTTATATTATTCATTTTTTATCCTTTTTATTTCATCAGAGAGTGTAGTAATAGCCTTCTTTCATTCCTTATACTGGTAATTTGTTAAAGTTCAACAGTTTGATTATGATTTTTCTGAGTGTGAATTTCTTTGAGTTTATCCCTTTTGGAGTGCATCAAGCTTCTTGAATCTTTAGGTTTCTGTCTTTCACCATATTTGGGAAATTTCCAGTTGCTATGTCTTCAAATAACTTGTTCTATACTTTCTCCTCATTTTCTGGGACTCCTGTAACATGAATGTTAGAAATTTGGTATTATCCCAAGTCTCTTTATTTTCCCCCCTTTTTTCTCTATTCCTTAGATTGCATAATTTCTTTTGATTTATCTTCAAGTTCACTATTTCCTCTTTCATCTTCACTGACCGCATATAGTGAGGGTTTCATTTGTTTATTTATTTGGGGTTTTTATTTTTGCTTGCTTATTTTTGTAGAGTCTGGGTTATCATAGCTTTAGTTCTAAAGTTCCCATTTGGTACTTCTTTATATCTTTTAGTTTTTTGTTTAGACTTTCTCTATATTTGCTTCAAGAGTGTTCATCCTTACTTATTTGAGCACCTTTATAATAGCTACCTTACAGTATTTGCCAGATAATTCCAATTTCTTAACTATCTTAGTACTGGTGTCTGTTCTTTGTCTTTTCTCATGTGAATTGGATTTTTTTTGGGGGGGGAGGGGGGAGGAGGTTCTTGCTTGCCAATGAATTATTCATTATATTTAGACACTTTGAATGTTATCTTATGAGACTCTGAGTCTTATTTAAATCCCATAGAAAATCTTGATATTTTACTTTAGTAGGCAATCAACCCAGTTGTTTTAGACTCCATGTTATAACCACCTTCCTGCGGTTTGTGTTTTCAACATACATTTCAGTTTTCAATACCTTTGCAGCATTATTTACATCTGTCTTCTGTGTTTGCCACTCAGTGGCCAGTTTAGGACCTGGGCAGTTGCCCATCTCTTAGTTCCATTCTCAAAGTATGCTGTATATTGTTCATGATTAGATCCATTCATGGGCAACTCAAGTGAGTGCAGGAATTTATAAACATTTTTATGGGATTGCTTTCCCAACCCTTGTATATCCATGATCTCTTTGATACTTTGTGATTCCCTAGGACTCCCTTTGCAGTTCCCCAGAAATCTTGGGCTTAAGTTACCCACCCTGACACCAACTTGCCATGACTGTATCTGCATTCAGGGTCAAGCGGAAGGAGGACAAAGAAAGAAAAAAAATATTGAATGTTCTCATCCCTCAAAGTTTAAAGCACTTGTGGGCCCCTGTACCCACCACTGTTTCTACCACAAGACCATTCTCCTTGTCCTGTTCCTGCAGCCAGAACTAGAGGGCTTCACCCCACATTCTCTCTCTCAGTATGATGCTAACTTCCATATCTTGTACTACTTGAATCCAGGCTGGGGTATACTAGAGGGGGAACAGATGGTAAACTCACTCTTGGTTTGCTGGTACTTCAAATTCTAGTAAGATCCTCAAGCAGCTGTTCCATGCATTTTGTCTAGGTTTTATAGCTCCATTCACTATGAGTGACAAGTTGGACTGGAATCCCTAAGTGTTTATTCTTTAAGTTAAGCTTATGAAAATCATTGTTACTTTAAAATTAGTTTCTATCAAAGGCTTATCTGTGTGTGTGTGTAAGAGAGAGAGAGAGAGAGAGAAGGGAAGGAAGAAGAGAGGGAAGGAAAGAAAGCAGGGAGAGAAGACCAAGAAGGAGAGAGTGAGGCAAGATAGAAAGATAGCCATTAATTTCACACACCTGACTGGAGTGAGAGGAAGGCAACTTCTTTAAGATATGACAAATTGTTACTCTTGTCTGGGAGAGAGATCATTGTGGGAAAGCCATATTTCTTAAATGTACATGTAGAAGTTATACTCTTCATCACACAATTTTTGCCAAGTGGAGTAAAAGCGCCACTTTAGTTTTGAAAAAATAAATAAGGCAAAAATTTAATTTAATGCTTATCCTGAAAACTTTAGAGGTTAAGGTGGAGAATCCTTCCTTAAAAAAAGCTTTCAGGGTGCCTGGGTGGCTCAGTCGGTTAAGCCTCTGACTTTGACTCAGGTCATGATCTCATGGTTTGTGAGTTTGAGCCCCGCAAGTTCGAGCCCTGCGTCGGGCTCTGTGCTGACAGCTCAGAGGCTGGAGCTGGCTTTGGATTCTGTGTCTCCTTTTCTCTTTGCCCCTCCCCCGCTCATGCTTGGTCTCTCTCTCTCAATAATAAATAAACGTTAAAAAAAATTAAAAAAAAAAAGCTTTTAAGAGGGGTGCCTGGGTGGCTCAGTCGGTTTAGCATCTGACTTTGGCTCAGGTCATGATCTCAACATCCGAGGGTTCAGGCCAAAGGTCATTCCCAAAGGTCATTAAGCCAAGGGATGAAAAATAGTATAACCTTGGGGAAGGGGTTACATGGACAATTTAAAATGTATTCCCAGGTTTTTCTGATAAACGGCAATGGGCTGAGAGTAGAAGTTTTGACTTTAAAAACTTTCAATTCACATATATCAGATGTTTCTAAGTGTTTAGACATTTACACCTCATCATATAATTTTATATAAAGATTAGAAATCTCTATTCATTATGAATTCCTTTAATCTTAAAAGCATATTTAAATGGTAAACCTACTAAAGCACTATTCATACCTAGAAGACTATTGTGAATAAATGACTTAATTTTAAAATTCAAAACTTATTCTTTTTCTATGTATATTTTTCCCACTCTATTGTGTTCTTCTTAAAACGGGAAAACCAGAATAAAATCCTCAGTACTTCAGAGCTAAACACTGAATAAGGATAAAGTAAAATTTTCATTTTGCTCATCATCTGTAGGTGTTGTGAAGAGGGGGGATTTTAAGAGGTTGTGTTCATACAGAAACCCAGAAATATGTAAATCTTGTCTTGCCCCAGCCACCTCTCATCCCCACAAAATCCCTATGGAAGTACATGTATAAATAAAAATGGCAGAGCTAGGCAAATTAACCTTCATTATTAACTTGGACTTCGGTCCCAATGCCTAAGCAAAACCAGAGCTCTAGTCTGTTGGACTGATCAGTGGAAAACTCCTTTCTCCCAATTATAAGCAAAATAGAGGCATAAACTAAAGCATACTGAATGACCCACAATTTTCTCTAAGCCCACATTAAGATTTCAGAATTTACTACTGACTCAACATGGGCTGGTTTTGAGACTAGCCATCTTTTCTGAAAGGAAAGTTAAGAGTACTTGTCCCAAAAGTTAAGCCACCACTCCAGCGTTCCTGGGTCAACACAAAAGTCAGAGCCTATCTGAGTTGTGGAAAGAGAAGAAATTTTCCCTATAGAAGAAACTGAAAACAACTGCAAAGGCAGGAGTGAGAAGTGAAATGAAAGAGACATGACCAGAGATAGGCTTATCTCTGATTCTCCACCTATTTCCTCAGTTTTAGATTCTTGAAACTGACTGATCCGGGGTGCCTGGGTGGCTTGGTTGGTTAAGCGTCCGACTTTGGCTTAGGTCATGATCTCACGGTCCGTGAGTTCGAGCCCCGCGTCGTGCTCTATGCTGACCGCTCAGAGCCTGGAGCCTGTTTCAGATTCTGTGTCTCCCTCTCTCTTTGCCCCTCCCCTGTTCATGCTCTGTCTCTCTCTGTCTCAAAAATAAATAAACATTAAAAAAAAATTAAAAAAAAGAAACTGACTGATCCTTAGGAAGAAGTAAAGATTGATACAAAAATCAACAAAGAGAATATTCTTCCCCTAGAGGGTATTCTCCATGAATTGGCCCAGTGTTTTCTTACCTTTTAAGGTTTTTTTTAATGTTTATTTTTGAGAGAGAGAGAGAGAGAGTCGGGGAGGGGCAGAGAGAGAGGGAGACACAGAATCCAAAACAGGCTACAGGCTCTGAACTGTCAGCACAGAGCCCGACGTGGAGCTCAAACCTACGAACTGTGAGATCATGACCTGAGCCGCAGTCGGACACTTAACCGACTGAGCCACCCAGGTGCCCCCTTACCTTTTAAAAACACTCATCTCATTTGTCAGAGAAGTATCCATATAACAATTCTCAGATTCCTAACCTTAATTATAACTGAATGGCCAAACTTCATCTTTAAAAGTAGAGACTGTGTTGTTTCAAATTATATACATGGCCTTGAACCGGCCCATAGTGAAATTAATTGGTTGCTCACTTTTCTGCCAACTTGACAGCCAAGCAAAATCTTGTACCTATTTTGTCTTTATAACTGCATTCTGCCACTGTATGAGTTTCCTATTGCTGCTGTAACAAATTACCACACACTTAGTGGCTCCAGGTCTGTGAGCTAGATGAGGTCTAGGAATTGAATGCTCACGTTGGTGATTTGAGTCAAATTTTTGTGAACCAGACTCTTTCCACATATGAGAAGCGGCACCTTAGTTAGCTGCACATCCATTTCATCCCTAGAGATTCCACGATAGATGAACCGTTGCCATAAGTCCCTGTGGGTCACTCTTCTCACGGCTTCATCCTGGCAGCTCATTAAGATGATTACACTTATCTTGTCTTTGCTAGATAGGCACTGGCCTGAGGCCCCTACCACTCTGTGAGTCCATGATTCCATTGGAACTTGAGTGCTCCAGTGCCAGTGCAGCCCCTGCTGCTATCTCTCCAGCCTGCAAAGGACAGGCATTAGAGAGGTTGGTGTTTTGCCTTACCACCACATTTCTAATGTTCAGGTGCGGGGGCCTCTTCATGGGGACATGGTGAGTGGGTGGCTGCACAAATTGCATATACTAGACTCATTCCAACATTCGCATCTCCCTGGGCCTTTGGACTCCTTCTGCTATAACATTCCAGGAAAACTCCAGTATTTCTTCCTCATTGACTCTATACCACCATTGGGTATAGTCTTCAGTTCACCATATTTACATCATGCTCAGGTGGTTGAGCCAACACATTAAATCCCAAAACCCAGGAAAAGGTAACTATATGGATGAATTTGACCCAGTCTAATCTTACAGTTTTCCTCTCTGGCTTAATACCCTTAGAAACTGTTCTTATATATGCTACACAGACTCCGACCAATAGAATTTGGCAAGGTGCTGAAACTCTTTGATATAGACAATTTCCTCTGTAACCAGGCACTGTGCTTTTTCATCCCAGTGTTCCTGTGTACCCCATTCTACTACTACTGTATGGATTGTATAGCCATAGGCAATTGATTCCTTGTATATGAGCCTCATCTTTAAATGCAAGTAACAATATCTACTGCATAGTGTTGGTGCATGAAAAATAAATAAATAAAGCTACTAACACAGAGCCCAGGACATAAGAAGTGCACAGAACATTGCAGCTTTTTCCCTGCTTTAAAGATCAACCTTGAAGCAAAACCCCCAGATACAAGCAAAAAAAAAAAAAATCAATGGAGAATTCAACCACTTTATTAGATTACTTCTTTTCTTACTTAGGACTAAAGAAATCTTACTACAAAAAAAATTATTTCAGTTCATTTTAGCTTATCTCACACATAGTAGGTACTTCCAAACACTATTTGTGAAATTAAATCCTAATCCAAAACTTGAATATGTGTAACTGTCCTTAGAATTTATTCTCCTTCAAGCATCTATGTCTGAAGAAAAAAAAGAATCCATAGGATTTCCAGATTTACCAGTAAAAGACAAATGTATCATAAATTGGTATTTTAATTACTCATGAGTGGGATTGATGCTGAGCCTTGAGTGTACTTAACAGGTTTTGTTTTTCATGAAAGCCTTCATTTCCGTTGACATTGGCAATCAGATTATGAATCTTAGCTCCAGTGCGGTAATTATGTCAAACACAGCTTGGGAGGGTAAAAGTGTTCAGTAGAGAGCAGTTGCCCTTGTTCAGAAGGAACAAGCACAGAAAGGATAAATGGCTACTTATCAAATTCATCCTACTCGGGGAATGACAAAGTTTCTGTAGAGTCATAGGAATAAAACTGCTGTTAGAAACCTAATTTCCAACTTGTACAGAAGAAGGAAATAGAAGGATAGAAACAGTGGACAATAGAAATTCATTTATTCACTAACATTTTATTCTCCTATTGCCTAGAAGAAAGTGTAAACATACTGTCTCCCCACATGTTTTAATTTATACTAATACTTTCACCAATTAAGTTGTTGGGGAACGCCCTTTTAAAAGCTGATGCATTTAGGACTAGCTTGCCATCAACTTCTGATGTCAATGTTAATTGCTTTAAGAACCTACAGTTTGAAGAAATACCCATATATGAGTATTGCCAGGGCTATGATCATTCTTTTGGGAAGCAACTTCCTTAATAGCAAAAAGGTGCAATGTATAAACACATATTCTCGAGTCATCTTTTAGAAATTCACTCATTCCAAGTACTTCCCCAAAGTGTAAAATTGAGATACAAAATAACCATTCCATGATGTGCTTCAAAAATGTACCAGATGTATTTCTCCATTCTTGTGGGAACCTGTGGATTAGCCTTCCCACGTGAGCTATCCCTGTGCACGAAAATCATTTCCTCTTACTTTTCCCACAAACTCTGTTGCAATTTGCAGGACATTATGGGAAATTTGCCACACTATGTGGGACCCTTTGGTCTCTTGCTGGAATTTTGTAGGCATGCACACCCATGGTTTGAAGCAGGGATCAAGATATTTGCTTCATATGATAAGATCGAACATATAATGCTTCATGAGGGGACCAGGAGCCTGCCTCTCCTTTCCAAAGTCATTAGAACTGACAGTACAGCCCATTCATTTAGTCAAACTGCAGAACAGAACAGCATAACCATTAGCTACAGATATCCCTGCTGATTTAACACTGCTAGAGACTGCAACATCACATCTCTGCACTGCCAGGGAGGAAAGGATTTGGAGAACTCATCCAAAATGGGTTCTCTTCTTAAGAGAAACTCAAACTCCACCATTCTGCTTGCTCTGAGTGTCACAGAAATTTTGAGCTGCTACAAATCCTTGTAGTGGTGGCATTTTATTCCCCTGGTAGGCCTGGGGAGACCTGGAAGCAGAGAGAGAATTGCTTTTAAACAAGAGCCTCAATTGTCTATGTAAGCTAGGTTTCCATTTATTCAAGGAAGAAATCTATTTTTAAGTCAATTTTCTCTTGAGAAGTAATGATTCCACTTACAGGGGAAAATGTTTATGAACCTAAATGTATAAAAAGCTCAATTTTATAAAATCCAAAATTTGCAAAAAATATAATTTACAGAAGCTTTAAGAAACATTCATTGTTTACTTCAGGTGTTTCTATACTTGTTTTGTTTTTTTTTCTCCAAAAAATACTATAAAAAATACATCAAAGTATAAGAAAAGTCCACTGGGTGTATGTATCTAAAAGTAAGTGCCCAATAAAAATAGTTGATTTGGCCAATTTCAAGTAATCAGTCTGAGCTTCTCCCTGTGACTTCTGTGCTAGGACTGTGAGTCACCAGGACATAGAAGTTGTGTCTATATTATAAAAATGACTAGATAGATAATAAATGAGATCACTAATCACACTATAATGTAATTGATCTAACCATGAACTGAGATTGGCTATTAATAGGAAATAATAGAAAAAACATTAGTCTGCACATGATGGTTCAGTGGCAATCCTAGAGACATAGGTATTATCAGAGATGATTCTAATTAAAAAAAAAAATCTAGGGGCGCCTGGGTGGCTCAGTCGGTTAAGCGGCCGACTTCGGCTCAGGTCACGATCTCGCGGTCCGTGAGTTCGAGCCCCGCGTCGGGCTCTGTGCTGACTGCTCAGAGCCTGGAGCCTGTTTCAGATTCTGTGTCTCCCTCTCTCTCTGACCCTCCCCCGTTCATGCTCTGTCTCTCTCTGTCTCAAAAATAAATAAACGTTAAAAAAAATTTTTTTAATAAAAAAAAAATAATAAAAAAAAAATCTAAAGCCCTGAAAAGTTATCACAGTGGTCTTCAAGAATCTCCTAAGACAAGAAGAAACTATTGGACCAATTGAATCCCACCTCTGAGATATTTAAAAAATCTTAATAGTAAAGAAACAAAATGATAAACATTTTGAAAGAAGCCCCAAATTTCTCTAAACAATTGTATAAAATAGTTTTTTTTTTCTCATCTCTCCCTCGTCCATCAACCCACCCCTCTCTTGTCATTTGAAGCTTCCCCCCCCACCCCCCGAACATAAACACACGAACACACACACTAGTTCCACTCAAGTTACGATAATAAAGATCTACTTAACCTAAATAAATAAAAATCAATAAATCTAATTGACACATTTTTAGTCCTTTTCTTACTTAACCTCTGAAAAATCACAGCCCACTCTTTACTAGTCCCTTCTTGAAACATCCACTTTCCTTGTCCTCCATAAGTGGCCTCCTACTTTCCCTTCTACTCTGGCCAATCTCTGTGGACCATTCTCTTCTCCCTGGATAATGGTGTTGGTGTTAAGTCACCCTCTCTTTTCAATACACACTCTTCCTACATAATCTTTTTAAACTCATGGAGAAAATTCGCAAACTTAACTCTTCAGCCTAGACCTCCTACTTCAGGTAACCAACTGCCTTGATGTGTTTATTCAGTTCTCTTACAGAACCACATCTTTAAGTTCTCTGGAACTGATCTCATAGTAGTTCTTTATTCTAAATTTGGTTTTCTTCCAACGTTTCTTGATGGTACCAACAACGGTCCAGTTGTGCAAGCCAAAAACCTGGGACCACCTTTAACAATTCTCCACCAGTTCTTCCTCATATAGCCAATCCATCTGAAACTACTATAAAATTTCCCCCTGATGTTTTATGAGTTCATCCATTTCTGTCCGTCTCTGGTGACCCTACCCTCATTCACACTATCATTATATGCTATCTGGACCATTAAAATGGTCTCATAATAGCTTTCCACTTCTACTCTTGCCTATTCAAACTAAAGCCAGAGTAACTGAAGTAAACAAATAAATTTGATTATATCACTTAGTGCATAAAACACCTCAGTAGTTTCCAACTGCTCTTAGATAAAGTTCAAGTCTCTTAATGGTTTCCCTGTCTACCCATCTCACTAGCATATTTTCTATACTCCTCCTCTCATACTGTCTTCTTCCGGCACACTTAGCTCTTTTTCAGTTCCCATACATACTACATTCCATCTTGCCTCAGATGATGTCCCCTCTGCTGAACACTCTTTTCCTCTTGCCTCAGTAAATTTTTCCTACAGATCTCAGGTTTAATGTCACTTCCTTGGAAAAGCCTTCTATGACTTCCCTGTCCTAGGAATTGCCCATCATATGTTTTTATAACAATATCCCTATACCTCTACATTGTGGCATTTATCAGTTATAATATGAAAGTTATCTGTGTGATCATGAGATGTATATATAAGCAATAAGCTCCATGAGGTAGGTGAAGGGTCTCGTATTCACTGCTCCAACATACTGCAGGTCAATATTTGTAGCATGAATGAGTGAATTAGTATTTGTAGAATGAATGAATGAATGCTGAATGAATGAGTGATGTATTCTGGGAACTCTTATTAAACAAGGATAGATACTCACTGAAAAACTCGACCAGCCCAACAACAACTAGCTGAAGTGACCATAGAATCTGACATATTGTTAGTAGTGATTAAAATGAAGATGGTGACAATAATACTGATGATCATGGCGATGTTAGTTAGTACTCAATGAGCTTTATTTGGCACATGGACAAAATACCAGTGTAATCCTCATCATAACCCTAGAAGTAGATATTCCTGTCCCCTTTTTATAAGGACACTGAAATTCAGAGAGATAAAGATGTTTTGTTGAACTACTATTATTAAAATTTGATGTGCTTCTCAAGTATGTTTTTACTATTTTTATCTTTCAGATAGAAGAGTATTCCTAACTTCTTTATCAATCCAATAATACCAAACACTTTATATTTAGTGCCCTACGGGGAAACTGCTGACCTTTAAAAATAAGCTTATTCACAAACATTTCCAATAATTTAAGTGCATTGTTGTTCATCATTAGTAAGTGGAACTCTGTTTTTCAGTACTGCAAAAGCACTTATTTAGAATGTCATGGTCCAGAAAGTTAAGTAGTGAGTTGACTTGAGTTTTTTCTTACTATAATGTTCTCTCTAAAAACCTAGCCAAATTATTGCTATATATATAAAGGTTTAACTTTCTATAACACTAAAATAGAAACTCTATTCCTGGTATAGTAGGTAGGACTATACAAAAGTTGATAATAGGTCTATCTAGAAATTAAAAGTGGATTAATTTAATCACTTGGCTCTGTTGTACATGTCTCTGATAAATGTTTTCATATTTGTGATTCCAAAAGAAACTGTAAAAATGTAACTTCAAAACACACTCTGGTAATATAAAATGTACCAAAAAAAAATAAAAATCAATAACAATAATTATTCCTTTCTTGTACACCCACCTTCATAGGCCTCTGATCACTTTCAATGACATAGCTACCCTATGGTCAAGCAGAAAAAGTATTGATAAACCAAAGCCGTGACTTCCAAATACAAAGTAAACTCTAATAGTTGCTGAACTCTATAAGTGCCAGAAAAGTTCTCTCCAACTTGGACCAACAATCCAGGATGATGTTGTGCAATTTTTCCAAGATAGGTGCAATTTTCCCCAATCTTCCCAGCCTTGGTGGATTAGAAATTATTTTATATGAATCTTCTGTCATCTAAATTTTTAGAATATTTCATTTACAATATCAACTATTGGGATAAACCTGTGAAAATGACAGCTGATCCTGTTTTAAGAAACGTGTCACTCTGTCTCACAAGAAGTCATGCAATACTGAGACCTAATGATGGTTTTACAACTGTTTTCCAGCATATTTTTACATTGCATGCATTTTCACTTCCAGCCATGAAGCCAGTACTTAACAAGACAGAAAATTAATAATTCAGCTGAACATGTTTAACCAGGTAATGCAGTCACATGCTAACTCCCCAGATGATTGAGCTTTATTTCATCTTCTAGATAGGGATTTTAAGTCATGTGATACTGTGACCAAGGTGACAGGGATTATAATGCACCAAAAAAGTACAATAGGTATACACCTCAAAAGTGCTTTTCTTCTGTATTTACACCAAATATGAGAGGAGGGGGAGTTTGGGGAGGAGGATGCCAAACTGACACCCCATGCGTAACTTGTTCCACTGTAGCTGGTTTTTTGCAGCACATATGGCTCATACCATACTGATCTGAGATCCCTCCAACACATAGAAATAAGCAGAAAAAGTGACGAATTAAGTGTTAGCCTTCACTTTGAGTTTCCTGGCTTTGGAGATTTTTCTCTAAGAGTATTATTTAAAAGTTGTTAATTTCCTTTTATAACAGTTTTTTTTTTTAATGGAAGAAATTCCTCATAGAAGTGTAAAAGGGATGGCAGAATAGACTATAAAGGTTCTAAAGATGTGTAAATACTTAACTGTGGACTTTTTGAAATGCAGATTATGCAAATACTCATCAAGGTACTTTGAAACATATTATTGATCCAACGGACTCTACTGATTTTATTTGGTGCTATTAGAATCTGCTTCTAAACTGCAGATTGGGTATTTTAAGTAATACTGTTTACCTAGTAGATTAGAAGGATTCCGCCAGGGCTATAAATAAATATATAAATATATAAATGTATAAATATATATATATATATATATATATATATATATATATATATATAAATAAATAGTTAGAACATATGTTGAAAATTAGCAGTCCAAGGCCCAAGAAAAATCTTTATGCACAACTCTTCCTCAGAGCAGACAGAAATCAAACTGCAGTTTAAAAACCAGATATACCTTCAGTGACCCACCATCATATTTAGCATTAATAGACACTGTCTAATTTCCCTTAATATCAAGTCATCAGGCAACACTTGAATCTATGGCAAAATGGTTTGGGTCTCTTTCTTCCCTGAAAAAGTTTTAAACAACAGATTCCCCTAGAAGCCGTTAGTCAATTCTAAATTGTCTTCTAGATTGTTTAGAGCTTAAAAGAACAGGTTCTAACCAAGGATGACAAGTTTTACCACCTTGAAATGCAAATGCACTAGGCTTATAATTTCAGCCCTTATTTATGCTAGGTTAGCATGCATGTCAAAAGAGAAATACAGTTTAATCACTTATTTAGAAGATAAAAAAGATAAGATGATTTTCTTCACCTAGAATACTTTAAGTGAATGAGTAAACCTTATGGAACATGTACAAAAATCATGTAACTTTTTCTCCTTTCATATGTTAAAATAAATTATAATTTTCAAATCAATGTATTTCATAGTAAGAACCTCTCCTTTTTGCATTTCATACAATAACTACATAATAGATATAACAGTTTAAATACAAACATATTTTCAAGTCCTAAGTCCGGAGTGACAACTTTAAATTATTTATCATTCATTCATGAGATTCTGGTATCTCTATGCAGTATATTTGCGTAACTGGACAGAGGGATTTCCAAGACAATGAAATGCAGAGAGAAAGAAGGACTCAACAGTAAGAGGTATATTAGGGTCAATGCTTACTCCAGTTACAAACGACTTTTTCACTTTTGAGTGGTGGGCAAAATAGTCAGGAGTGGATTACTCAAAGCTATTCCTAATCTGAAAATGTTTGTGCTTGTACACTTCATGCATCTCTATGTGGAAGGGACAAAAATGAATGAAGAAGAGATACAAAGCTGATTCAGAAGTCCTAATTTTGACCATAACCCCAACTGTTGGTTACAAGCAAGACTGCTTGAATAAGATTAACAACCAAAGTAACAGGGGAAAGCCATTTTAAGAGCATATCTGGAGCCCTGCTTTTGAAAGGAGGACAATATTACAACAATCTTTACAAACAATAGTTAACTCAATAAATATATTGAAAGTAAGTACATATGGATGAAATTTCCCTGACATCATTTAAAAATAATTAAGGGCGGGAAATACTTGGGATAGAAAGCATTTGGAATTTTATTGAAAACAAGCCGTTTGTAAAATAACTGGAGATGTTTAATGAGCTTAAAATGTAGGCGTGTTGGCACATCTTCCTTTTGGATTAATAAACTTTTTATTACTAGAGCCTGGTGGGTACACATTCCTCAGATCTAGTGTCAGCATTACCCTCTTTCAAGAAAGAACCCTGGAGCCAGCCATGGACCACATCCATAGTATCCTTAAGTACAGGAAATCCTGGGAAAACAAGGGATGGCAGGAGGAGGATCATAGCAAAAACATGGTCATATAATGATACAATTTTTCTCATGCATTGAATTGCTCTTAGAAATAATCAGCATGAGAGAAACGACTTGAACTTTGGATTTATAACCAAAATCACATTCTTTCTCTAAAGGTCTAAATGATTTTAAAGGTACCTATCCTGCTAGAATAACCTATAATCATTGGGTTTGAGGCAATTTAAAAGCAATGATACAAAAACAAAAGGTCGCAGACTCTTGCCTACCTCTGTGTCAATCATATTCTACAAAATGCTAGCTACTGTGGGCATTGTTTTCTTAAGTGTAGGGCCCAAGGAGTTTACCAAACAAAACCTAATTTAAAAAAACAAAACAAAACAAAAACAAGAAAAAAAAACCCTAAGAGGGGTGCCTGGGTAGCTCAATCTGTTAAGTGTCCTACTCTTGATTTTGGCTCAGGTCATGATCTCACAGTTTCGTAGGATTGAGCCCTGCATTGGGCTCCATGCTGACAGCGCAGAGCCTGCTTGGGATTCTCTGTCTCCCTCTCTCTCTACCCCCCTCGTGCTGTCTCTGTCTCTCTGAAAATAAATAAACTTTAAAAATTAACCTAAGAAAATAGAACAGCTTCCCGGTACCCATGACCTAGGATACAATCCATAGCTTAAGGTCTATTTGTATATCAAATTTTCCTTTTGAATCTTACATTCCCCCAAACAAATGTCAAATGTATTCAGAGTTTATGAAACAAAAGACCATAAGTGGGAGAAGGCAAATGTTCTGGAAGAAATGAGACTTCAAATAGGCCCTGAGACATGGATAGGTTTCGGGAGGCAGAAAGATGAAAAAGAAAGTAAGATATGCACCCCCCCAAAAAAAAGTGAGAATCAAGGCACAAAAGTGAGTGTGCTGAGGATAGAGAGAGTAACTAAACCAGGGTGAGGAGTACTTTTGAGGAAGCTGAAATACAACAGTGAATAAAATGTAGGAAGACTACATAAGGTCTTTTAAGCTAAGCAAAAAAGCCAGGACAATAGGAAAGAGATCACAAGTTTTGTGTTTAGAAGTGTCATGATGGAATGCAGATCTTAGATTTATTAGTATAGAGGTATAAGGATGTCAAATGGACTGAAGAGACACTTGAGGAAGGAAAATGAACTCGGATGTTATTGCAGAATCACAAGCATATCGTGATTGGAAAGTAGGATGTGTGCTGGCAGCTACCAAAGCCAACAGAGCAAGAAACTCCACCAAAGTGTCAAAAGCCAATATAGTCAACTAATAAAGAGAGATCTTCACCTAGTAAAATGGGAAAAGCATGGACTGTGGACTGAATTTAAATCTTCACTTCATTACTTATTAACTCTGTGACCATAGTCAGGTCACATAATCCCTTCAATATTTTAGTTTCCTGATCTGTGAAATAGACATAAAAATAGCTACCATGCAGAGTTATAAAAAGTAGGAGAGGATATGAATATAAAGTACCTGGAAATGAATGAATGAATGAATGAATGAATGAATGAATGAATAGTAGCTGTTATTATTAAGAAACCATAGAATTTAAAAATGTGGGATATTTGTAATTTCCATCATGACCAAAAATGTCTTTAATGATCCTCTCACTGACCCTAACAGATATTCTCCAGTGGAAAGAAAAGAGGGAGAAGAGAGAAAATCTTAAGCAGGCTCCATTATCAGCAAGGAGCCAGATATAGGGATAAATCTCACAACTATGAGATCGTGACCTGAGCAGAAAGCAAGACTCAGACCCTTAACTGACTGAGCTACCCAGGTGCTCCTTGATGAATACTTTTAATCATCACTTGCAAAAATGTGAGTCATTTTATATTCTGTTTCTTGCTGTTACTCTTTTTCAAACCAATGGCTGCTAAGTAAGTGAGAACTTGGCAGGATGAACCAAACAGATGCAATTTCAGGGACATGTGGACCCTGACAAAGTAAGAAAATAAAATTTCTAATATTGATTGGTCTTTGCTTCAAGAACTCCAGGTATTCTTGCTGTGTTTTAAGCATTTCTTACAGATAAAAATAATAGATATCACTGCTTTTTTCTGTCGTTCACTCTTTATTTTCATATAAATAGGCAATGGATATTATAAAGATCCTAAGATACTAGAAAAGCCAAGGTTGATCTCATCTTTCTGGTTGGAGAGACCTTGTCTTCCCTTTTGTGGGTGTGACAATCCTTCAACAGCCCAGAATGCAGACATTAACTTTTACCCAAAATGCACATAGCCACACCTCTCCGTCTGTTAATATTCCAGAAATCAATGCCGCTGCCCTTCAAAAACTTAAATGAAAAATATGATTTCCCTATGTACCACAGCACCCAGGCCTGGATTTTAGAATTATTAAAGTGGTTCATTTGCTATAAAACTCTGCCTTTATCCACCCTTCCCAGTAAAGGTAAATTTCTCATCTTAAATAATTTGCAGTCTATGCAAAGGAAACAATCAACAAAACTAAAAGGCAACCAACAGAATGGGAAAAGATGTTTGCAAATGACATATCGGACAAAGGGCTAGTATCCAAAATCTATAAAGAACTCACCAAACTCCACACCCAAAAAACAAATAATCCAGTGAAGAAATGGGCAGAAAACATGAATAGACACTTCTCTAAAGAAGACATCCAGATGGCCAACAGGCACATGAAAAGATGCTCAACGTCACTCCTCATCAGGGAAATACAAATCAAAACCGCACTCAGATACTGCCTCACGCCAGTCAGAGTGGCCAAAATGAACAAATCAGGAGACTATAGATGCTGGAGAGGATGTGGAGAAACGGGAACCCTCTTGCATGGTTGGTGGGAATGCAAACTGGTGCAGCCGCTCTGGAAAACAGTGTGGAAGTTCCTCAAAAAATTAAAAATAAATCTACCCTATGACCCAGCAATTGCGCTACTAGGCATTTACCCAAGGGACACAGGAGTGCTGATGCATAGGGGCACTTGTACCCCAATGTTTATAGCAGCACTCTCAACAATAGCCAAATTATGGAAAGAGCCTAAATGCCCATCAACTGATGAATGAATGAATAAAGAAATTTTGGTTTATATATACAATGGAGTACTACTTGGCAATGAGAAAGAATGAAATATGGCCTTTCGTAGCAAAGTGGGTGGAAATGGAGAGTGTTATGCTAAGTGAAATAAGTCATACAGAGAAAGACAGATACCATATGTTTTCACTCTTATGTGGATCCTGAGAAACTTAACAGAAGACCATGGGGGAGGGGAAGAAGAAAAAAAAAGTTAGAGAGGGAGAGAGCCAAAACTTAAGAGACTCTTAAAAACTGAGAACTAAGGGTTGATGGGGGGTGGGAGGGAGGGGAGGGTGGGTGAGGAGTACTGAGGAGGGCACCTGTTGGGATGAGCACTGGGTGTTGTATGGAAACCAATTTGACAACAAATTTCATATTAATAAAAAAATAATTTAAAAAAATTAAACTGAAAAAAAAATAAATAAATAATTTGAAGTCTAGACACCAACTTCAAAATCATTCCCTTAGAAAGCATCTTGGCTGAGCTTTATTCAACACCTCTATTACAAAGAGATATTAAAGTTGCCTCTTACAAAGTTGGTGGTTCATTTCCATCTGGATTTTAAGAACAGAGGAAAAGAGGAGATGATACTGTATTAGGATAATGCCTTCAACTGCTGCTTAGTTTCATGTCATTTTTAATTACACTTTTAACATCAGGTTTCGAGGTGCAGACTTTTATGAGTTATAATTGGTAGTGTCTCTTTTCTTTAACTTTTAGCTTTTCTAATAGGCATGTAGGATATCTCACTTTGATTTTATTTTGCATCTCCCTATTGACTAATGGTGTCGATCATTTCTTCATGTTTACTTGCCGTTTGTACCTCTTCTTTGGTGAATTGTTCAAATCATCTGCCTGTTTTGTTTTTATTTGGTTGATTTTCTTGTTACTGAGTTGTAAGAGTTCTTTATACAATAGTTCTGAATACCAGTGCATTACCAAACACGTTTCACAAATACCTTTTTTTCTCAGTAGGTAACTTGTATTTTCATGTTTTAACATCATTTTTTGAACAAAAGAAATTTCTTCAGATTAAATCTAAATTATTATTTTTTTTTCTTTTATGGTTTCTGCTTTTTGTGTCTTATCTAAGAAATGTTTGCTTCACCCAACGGTCACAATGATTGTTTTTCTATGTTTTTTCCTAGAAATTTTACAGGTTTAGTGTGTGCCTTTAAGTTTAAGATACATTTCTAATTGAGTTTTATAAATGGGTTGAGGAATAAGTCAACATTAACTTCTAGCACTTTACGGGGTATTCCAATACCATATATTGGAAAGACTACTCTTACTCCATTGAATCACTTTGGCATCTCTGTCTATAAACAATTGTCTATAGACAGTTGTATGGGTATATTTCTAGGGTCTCATCCTTTTCCAGTGATCCATATGTCTGATCTTTCACCAAAACCATGCTTGTTGATTTCTGTAGCATTGTAGTTAGATTTTGAATCACGAAGTGAGAGCGATCTACTTGTCTTATTCAAAATTAATTTTACTATCATAGGTCCCTTGCTTTTCCATGTACATTTTAGAATCACTTGTTGATCTCCACACAAAATCCTGCTAGGGCTTTTCTAGTGGTTACATTGAGTCACTAGATCAAGCTGAGGAGAAATGACATCTAAATATTAAGTCTTCCATTTATGAACATGGTAGAGCTCTCCATTTATTTTAGTCTTATTTGATGTTTCTAAACTGTGCTGCAGTGTGCAAATAATGCAAAAGTCTTTTTAGTTTTTCCATAAATATTTCGTGTTTGTCAGTGTTATTGTAAGTATTACTGCCTTATTTCAATCTCGATTTTTAACTTTTCCTTGCTAGCGTATAGAAATGAAGCAGATTTTTATATCCTGAGACCTTGCTAAACTCACATACTAGTTCTTGTAGTCTTTTTGCAGATTATTTGGGACTTCCTAGGTAGACAATATGTCTTCAAATAGAAATAGTTTTATTTCTTCTTCCTTAATCTATTATGCCTTTTATTTCTTATTGCATTATTGCACTGGCTAGGAACTCCAGTATCATTTTGTGTAGGAGTGGTGAGAAAGGATATCCTCAACTTGTTCCAGAAGGTAGGGGTAAATAATTCAATCTTTCACCATTAAGTATTACATTAACTGTAGATTCTTTTAGAGGCCCTATAAGAGACTGGGAATGCTTTCTTGTATTCCTAAATTCCTGAGAGTTTTATTAGGAGTGAATGTTGAACTTAGTCAAATACTTTTTCTGTATCTATTGAGGTGACCATAGAGTTTCTGTTTTTCGATCTTTTGATATAATAAATTACATTGATTGATTTTCAAATGTTGAAATAAACTTGCTTCCCACCAGGTTACAATGTATTATCTTTTATATATATGGATGAATTTAATTTCCAAGTTGTGAAAAACTTCAGTGCCTTTGTTTATAAAGGATGTATTCTATAGTTTTGGTTTCTTCTTAAGACTTTTCCAACTACTAATATCATGATAATGCTGGCCTCATAGAATGAGTTGGGAAGTTTTCCTCCTCTTCATTTTCTGAAAAATTGGGGATGGAGTTAGTATTATTTCCTCCTAAAATGTGTAGTAGATTTCACCAATGAAACCGTCAATAAATGGAACTTGTGTTTTTGGACCATTGTATGCATTGTATGTGTACTGGGGGTGGGAAGTATTTGTTTAAGTAGGCTCCATACCCAACATGGGGCTTGAACTCACAACCCTGAGATCAAGAGTCACATGCTCTACCAACTGAGTCATCCATGTGCCTCTTTTTGGACAGTTTTTAACAGCAAACTTAATTCAATAAGTACAGACTTATTAGGGTTATCTATTTGTTTCTGAGTAAACTTTGACAGCTTAGGTTTTTGAAAGCAATTGTCCATTTCATTTACCAAATTTATTGGTATAAAGTTGTTCATTACATTCCCTTACTGTCCTCCAAAAATCTGAATTTTCTGTAGTGACGTCCTTTCATTCCTAATATTGGTAAATTGCGCTTTCTCTATTTCTTGATCAGTTTGTCTAGAGGTTTATAACATTATTTGACCTTTTTAGAAAATCAGCTTTTAGGATTTTGGCTTTCTCTTTTGTTTACCTGTTCATATCTTCATAATTTTTTTCCTATTTTTTAATTTGTGCCTGATTTGCTCTTCTCTTACTCCTTTCTTTAGGTGAAGCTTCCATTATGGTTTTTAAATTGTTCTTGGTTTCTAATCTAACCATTTAATGCTATAAATTTCCCTCTAATCACTGCTTTGGATCTGTCCCATAAATCTTGATATATTCTGTTTTCATTTTCATTCAATTTAAAGTATTTTCTAATATCCTTCATGACTTCATGGACATCTGTCTTCCACTATGAAGTGATTATTTGGGGGTGTTGAGTCAATCTAGTCAGGAATTGAGCTGAGTTGGGTTTTGTTGTTGCTCGCTAACTGTAACTTCATTAATCCTCAATTTTCACATCCCTCTAGCAGTTAACTGATGTCACTTTGGGTTGCAAGTGACAGCTAGAGTGCTAAGTGGTTCTTCTCTGTCCCTGCTCTCTCATCAGCTTTCAGCATAGTGCATGGGCCTATACCACACCAGGGTCTACCTCCATGCCCTGACCCTCCTTTGTTATTCAGCACTGGGTTCACAGGAAGCTAGGAAGTTCTCTCTTGTCCTGGTCCAGCTTCAGTCTTAGGCAGGGTCTCTATATATGGGCCTTCTCAGCATTCCTGGCCCTCTGACTCATGGCAGCAAAATTCTACCTTGTATTTGCACTAGTCCTTGGAGTTTCCTCCTCTCCCCCAGAAGTAGCACATCTCTATTTGTTTTAGATATAGGATTTTGAGCCCAAGATGGATTTCTGCTGCTCCCCTAAGGGGAGGAGTTTTTGCTTCTATATTTTTTCCCACAAAAATGGATTTTTGCTTGGTTCCTAAGATATTATTTCCTATTCCTCCTCCAGAAACAGACAGGTTTTGTTTCCACTTCTTCCCCAGAAGAAATACCTGAACCTAGAAGAGAGGATCTGCTGCCCCTTCCTGGCCAGGTTTTTCCTTTATGAGAGAAAAGGTGCAAAGAAGCAGATTTGTGCCTGCTCACCCCCCACAGCAGTTAATCACCACCTTCACACCTTTGAGTGTGAAGAGTCAATTGAGGAAGACCCATTGAGGAAGACTCTCTCTAGACTTAATACCTTCCTCCAAATTTGCTCATGAGAAACTAGCAGAGGTTAATGCAGAAATGCTTCTGAATGAATATAAACTCCCTTTGTGTCTGGAGCCCCCATTTATTCCCAGATAAGACCTTTCTAATGTGATAGATTTTCTGATGTGTCAGTTTGGTGAGGATACAGTCCTCAGTTATTTAACCAAACCCTAACTTAATTGTTGACCTAAAGGATGTTTGCAGATATAAGTAAAATCCGTAACCAGTTAACTTAAATAAGGGAAAGTATTTTCGATAATCTAGGTGAACTGATTAGAAAGCTTTAAAAAACAAGGCAAAGGCTTCCCTGAAAAAGAAAAAAATTTATGCAACTGAGTAGCAGAAAAAGGAATTAAAAAGATCCCATTTACAGTTGCACCAAGAAGAATAAATACCTAAGAATACACTTAACCAAGGAGGTAAAAGACCTACTCTGAAAACTGCAAAACACTGATTAAAGAAATTGACGATGACAAAAACAAATGGAAAGATATAACATGCTCATGGATTGTAAGCATTAACATTGTTAAAATGCTCATACCACCCAAAGCAATCTACATATTCAACGTGAACACTAGCAAAATTCCAATAGCACCTTTACCAGAACTAGAATAATTCTAAAGTTTGTATGAAACCACAAAAGACCTCGAATAGCCAAAACAGTCTTGACAAAAAAGAATAAAGCTAGAGGTATCACAATCCCAGATTTCAAGATACAGTACAAATCTATAGTAACCAAAACAGTGTGTACCCAGAATTAAATCTATAGTTAAGCACTCAATTAATTTATGACAAAGGAGGCAAGAATACACAATAGGGAAAAGACAGTCTTTTCAATAAATGACTGGGAAAACTGGAGCTATACGCAAACGAATGAAACTGGACCACTTTTGTAAACCATACACAAAAACAAACTCAAAATGTATTTAAAACCTAAATGTGAGATCTGCAACCATAAAATTCCTAAAAGAAAACACAGGCAACAATCTCTTGGACATCAGCCTTAGCAAATATTGATGGATATGTCTCCCCAGGCAAGGGAAACAAAAGCAAAGTATTTTGGGACTACACCAAAATAAAAAGTTTTGCATAGAAAAGGAAACCATCGCCAAATCAAAAAGACAATCTACTAAATGGGAGAAGATATTTGTAAAGGTTATATACGATAAAGGGTTAATATCCAAAATATACAAAGAACTTATACATACAACTCAATACCAAAAACACAAATAATCAACTAAAAACTGGGCAAAGGACATCTATAGATGTTTCTCCAAAGAAGATACACAGATGAACAAATACCTGAAAAGATGGTCAACATTGCTAATCACCAGGGAAATGCAAATCAAAACCACAATGAGCTGTCATCTCACATCAGTCATAATACCTAGTACCAAAAAGACAAAAATAACAATTATTGGCAAAGGACGTGGAGAAAAAGGAACCCTCATGCCCTGTAAAATGTAAAATGTAAATTGGCATCACCACTGTGAAAAACAGTTATGGAGGCTCCTCAAAAAATTAAAAATAGAACTACCATATGATACAGTAATTCCACTATTCGGTATTCACCCAAAGAAAACAAAAGCACTGATTCAAAAAGATATAGGCAGCCCTGTGTTCATGGCAGCATTATCAATAATAGCCAAGATATGGAAGTAATTTAAGTGTCTATTGATAAATGAAAGGATAAAGATGCAGTGTGTGTAACACACACACACACACACACACACACACACACACACACACACACTGGAATATTACTCAGCCATAAAAAAAAAAGAATGAGATCTTGCTACTTGTGATGATGTGGGTGGACCAAGACGGTATTTTGCTATGTGAAGTAAGTCAGAGAGAGAAAGATAAATACTATATAATTGTACTTATGTGTGGAATCTAAAAAAAAATACAGTCAGTCTTAAATACAAAGAACAAACGTGATTGTTAGATGGGAGGTGAAAAGGTAGGGATGAATGAAACAGATAAAGGACATTAAGAGGTACAAACTTCCAGTTATTAAGTAGTAGAGATGAAAAGTATCGTATAGGGAGTATAGTCAATAATATTGTAATAATGTTGTACGGTGACAAGTGGTGAATACACGTATTAGAGTGAGTATTGAATAGTGGATAGAATTTTTGAATCAATATGTTGTACACCTGAAACTAACATAATATTGTCTGTCAATTATACTTCACTAGTAATTCTAAAAAGAACACACAAAAAACAAGAAGGTGAAAATTCTATTGTTGTCAATGGCAGGATTTCTTTCTTTTCGTAGTCATTATATATTTATACGTTTTCTTCGTCATCACTTAGTTTGACAGTTTGTTTTTATATCTTGGCTATTGTGAATAATACAATAATGAGCATGGAAGTGCAGACAACTCTTTGAGATAGCGATTTTATTTATATATACCCAGAAACTGGATTGCTGGATCATATGGTAGTTCTATTTTTCGTTTGCTGAGAAATCTCCACACTATTTTCTATAGTGGTTGTACCAAATTCCATTCCCACCAACAGTGAACCAGGGCTCTCTTTTCTTCACATCCCGCAATATTCGCTACCTATTGTCTGTTTGATAATAGCTATCCTACTAGGTGTGAAGTAATATCCCATTGTGATTTTCATTAGCATTTTTTTCATGCTTAGTGCTCTTGAGCAGCTTTTCATATACCTCTTGGTCATTTGTGTCTTTGAAAAAATATCTATTCAGGTCTTTTGCCCTGCCATTTATGAAAATGTGGATGAACCTGGAGGACATCATGCTAAATGAACTAAGATAAGTGAACACACGAAGATAAATACTATATGACTTTACTTCTATGTGCAAGCTAAAAAGGTCAAGCTCACAGAAGCAGAGAGTAGAATAGTGATTGACAGGGTGTGGAGGTGAGGGAAATGAGAAGATGTTGGCCAAAGAATATAAACTTTCAGTTATAATATGAGTAACTTCTAGTGACCTAACATACAGAGTGTTGAATAGAGTTAATAATACTGTACTGTATACTTGAAATTTGCTAAGAGAGTAAATCTTAAGTATTCTCAGCACAAGAAAAGAAAGAAAGAAAGAGAGAGAGAGAGAGAGAGAGAGAGAGAGAGAAGGAAAGGAAAGGAAAGGAAAGGAAAGGAAAGGAAAGGAAAGGAAAGGAAAGGAAAGAAAAGGAAAGAAAGAAAGAAAGAAAGAAAGAAAGAAAGAAAGAGAAACTACCTAAGGTGATGGATATGTTAATTAGCTTGATCACAGTCTTTACTTCACAATATAGGTGTATCAAGTCATCATGCTGTACACATTAAATCTATATGATTTTTATTTGTCAATTATACATTTATATTGAACATAGCAGGAGGTTGGGGGAGAATAACATATGCCTGTGGACAGCAATTTAGGTCTGTTGCCTGTTTCATACTGACCACAATCTTCCCTTCCTGGAGGCCTGCACTATGGATTTTGAACTTTCTTAGCCAGCTACCACAATCACCTGATTCATTCCTTGTGACAGACTGATAGCTGGATGGATGGATGGATGGATGGATGGATGGATGGATGGATTGGTAGATAGATAGATAGATAGATAGATAGATAGATAGATAGATAATCTCCTACTTGTTCTGCTTCTTTGGTTGAGCCTTGACTGATACAGTTCCTGACTTCAATACCCTTACATTCAAGTGGGAGGAGACAGATAATAAACACATAAAAACATTAAGAGTTGATAAGTAATATGAAGAGAAGGTAAAGACACAGACAAAAGACTGTCATCTTAAATAGAATGTCAAGGAAAACATCTGATGATATGATCTTTAGGCAGAAACTTGAGTGAAATCACAAAACAATGCCCTATATGTGTTTGAGAGAAAAGCATTTCTAATCTAAGGAATAGCAAGTACAAAGCTCATGAGGTGATGGAACACATAGTGTGTTTAGGCAGGAGAAGGATGGAAGGGCCGAGGTTCAGGCAATGACAGATAAAATGGAGGAGTTAAGGTCAAACAGGCTCATGGGACAGACACTGTAGGGCTGGAAGGTCATGAAAGGCTTTTTGGGTCTTGTGAGTGAGATGTAAAACTCTGCAAGGTTGTTGAGGTAGTGAGTAGGCACAGGTTAGAGGGACTGGGCTGCTGGGGAGAAAGCAGACCATATGATGGAAGAGTCGAAGCAGGGTGAGTAACTCCGAAGCAATTACAATATTCCAGGAGGGGTGATGGCAGTGTGGCCCAGAGTGATACAAAGGGAGAGGCCAAGCACTGGTTGGATCCTCTGTATACTCTGAAGGAGAAATGGGAGACTTACTCAAGGATTTGAATGAGGATTGTGAGAAAAAGCAGAGAGACAAAAATGATGCTAACCCTTCAGGCCTGAGCCTCACTCCCTTGAAAGGCTTTCCCTCATTCCTCATGTCTGGATTCGGGGGTACCCCAGGGCCCTGCTCTTTAGACCGGACAGTGACTATCGCACCACCCCATGTTTGCCTGTTACCCTTCTGTGATTCACTCAAGATTGCAGGTTTCTCCAGACTATGGACTGTTGATATCTTGTTCATAACTTTATTCCTAGTACCCAGTGACATTCAAAAGCATGTGTTGAATGAATGGCTCTTTTTTTAATGTTTACAGTTCATGATTAGGAAATTTTATCTTATAATTATATTAATTTCAACTGATTTGTTATATTTGATATTATGTTAAGTATGATCTATTTTGTTGAACTTTATTTTCATAAATTGCTAAACATTTATAATTTATTTTCACTGTTTTTTTTTCACCCTTTCTTCTATCTCTACTACAGTTCACTTCTTTTTTCCACAAATTTGGATAAAATATTTTCATGTTATGGAGAGCTCATCTGTGATATCTATAGACATTTTCCTTATCTGTTTATATTTCAATTTTCATATTTTTGATATGTAGAAGTATCTTTTTTATTTTCATTTTTAGGAGGTCAAATTTATTATTTCTCTTTTCCTTTTATACCTGTAGACAAAAACTGTATAATTTATTATATTCGTCAAGTTTTTATCGTTTGATTTTTTTTTTGTTTTTTGATTTATCCCTTTTTTCTCTGGGGATTTATTTTGTATGTGGCACAAAAGAATTTACTTAAACTGCTCTTTCTCTAAATATGCACAAAGTTGAAAAGGACAGTGAGTTTTAACCTGAGAAACCTCCTTACCAATTTCTCAAGGTCAAGAGTGGCCTATTTTGTGTTATTTTTCAAGTGGTAACTAATGTCCTTATTGTTTCCAAAACAATACCAGCTGTCCCCGTAGACGATACTAAAATATGAAATAATGGCAGTCTTTATTTTAGAAGATGTATCAATACAGATCAGATGTTTCTTTAAATTGGTTTACTGAGCTAACACTACTGCAAAATTTAGAGTTTAAGGACCAACACAGCTTCAGCTTTTCCAAATAATCTTCCCAGCTCCCAAGGCACCCCAAACTGATAGAGCTAAAAACAAGAACTTTATTTTGGTACAACCATTCTTTGAACCTGGGCAATTTCTAGGCATTCTTATGTGCTCAACAAAGACTATCTTGATAGAATTGTGCTTATTCTACTCGTGACCTAAATAAGGCTTAATTCAATTCTTTAATAGCATAACACTAGTCTACTGACACATTCTTAATTTAGCAGAGCCACAAATAATGGCTTTCTTAGCTTTTTTCTTAGCAAACTAAGAACAAACCTTCTTAGCTTTCTTCTGCCTGTCAAAATTAAGCACAAAAGGGCAACGTAAGAGTGGGAAACAAAAAGGATATAAACACAGAGAATTTTTCAAACTTTAAAAACTAATAATAAATTTGAGGGCAAAAGTTGACTACTCTGCCAAATGTAGGACTTCACATAGTTCAAGGCCCTGAATCCCTAGGGTTACAGAAATCCCAAATACAACATATTTTCTATTATTAGATTTTTCTAATTTTAATCCTGTTAAATTTTTGCCTTAATAAAAATATGGAGCTTCATAAAGCCAGTTTATAAGATCAGAAAGTTTTCCTGTGCCAGACTATTTCAAATTCCAACTCCAGGTTTTAGTTAAAAAAAATCAAATCCATAATCAACTTATCCTAATTTTTATCAAAATGAAAACATTTACTGAGGAAGGGAAGTGACTGAGAAATATGCTGGAATTTCACCTTTGTCACTTCCATTTAAATCAAATAAGAGAGCGTCCATGTGGCTTTCAAAGGTACAAATAAAACACGTTAAGAATTTTAGCTGACTGCTTAATGACTGGATTTTTTCTTATATATTATTAACTTTTGAACCATAAATCTACCTTACATCCTAGAATCTCGGCATCAGGGCACTCAGCTAAAGTTTAAATGTTCCCGCGTAGAAAATATCCTCTGGTAAAAGATCTGAGGAATGTTTAATGACCATCAAGTGACCAAGTAAATCATCTGAGAATTCCACCTTGTACATTTCATAATGATGTACCTTCGCATTTGGTTCAATATCCAAATAACCAGAGCAAACAAAGGGCTTAAAAATGAGTGTGTATATTTCATCTCAGAGATGTCATAACATGAATATTTAAGTTAAATGATCTTTCATAAAAGCAGCTTCCTCAAAATATTTGAATAAAAACAAAATTTGACCATGTATTAGAAATAATTAGTTCAAAAAGCCCCTTGTTTAAAGCAAAAGCAGACAAGGACAGACTACAGACTCTACATGTTGTCACCACAGCGCATCAGGTGTTTTTACTTGAATACATTTCTTTGTCATGCAGGGGTTAGAAAAGAACACTTCTTTTCTTGCCAAATTTGAGCATTTGGCTTTACAATCATGATCACATTCAGGTCATCAATGGGGACTATGACCGTGAAAGTAAAATTGTGCTATGGTGCATTTTAGATGGTTTATTTAAATCCTTCTTCTGGTGGGCTAACAATATCTTTTGAATCTAAAAATCAAGTCATTTCAACAATAAGTTTAAAAGTGTACAAAAGTGTCCAGAATTCTGATCACCTAACATCTGACTGTAATGATCATTTTAAAACACTTTTAACTGCCAAAGTCCTGGTTCCCCTATCACTCCCAAGCTGAAACACGATAAATTTGAGGGACTCTAATAATTTTCAATCATTGTGTACTGCACATGCTCAGAGCCGATCACTTCCAAATTCAAGCGCATATAAAAATTTGAAGAGCTTCAATTATTTTAAATCACCATGTGCCGCACAGAGAGAGATCTGAAATTGTTGTAGTGTTTCACATTTTTTTAAGTGCTTCAGTTTGGAAGGGAGTCAAGCGGCATTCCAGCATTGAGGCACAAGACACATTGGCCTATTTTGACACCCTAATACTCATCACAACTAGAAAATGTATACCCAAAAGCCAAGGAACTAGTTTTTTTCTCCATTACACATTTTGAAAAGCGAGGGTCTTTTAAAACCCAAATAAACATTCCGTTCAATTAGGAAACAGCAAAGTGAGAAATGTCCTGATTATCAGATCAGGCCAGGGCAGAAAGATCCAAATGGGTTTGCAAAGAATAGTTTTTCCCTAAATTTAAGGCAATACAATGGCTGAAAGAGACTCACAGCTAAAGAAATGCAAGAAGTTTCCGAAAACACAGCAGGCAAATTCATACACTCCTACAGCTGAATTTTAATTATCGTGGCATTTTTCCCCGCACCAAGATTTTCCTTGCCCCAATTTACCCAGCAGAGCTCACTTTCTAGTTCCCCCCTGGATGGATCATTGTACGGCATTATGTTTTATCAACACTCTCGCACCACTTTTTCTATATTCTCTTTGTTTGATTGTGGGAGAAGTGAGCACTTTGACATTTTGCACAGCTCAGAGTTCACTTTCAACATCCAAATCCTTAAAGAACCCCAAAATTATGTCAGCACAATCAGGCTATTTAAAGATGGCCTTTCTTCAGCATTCCCCATCTTTTCATCCCAGTAAAAAGTTATGGTCTCCTTTGTTGCCTTTGGGTTTTCACGTATTTTTGGCCTGGCAGGGCCCAGAGAGCAGGATGCTCTTCATAATTCTGCGTCAGGGAAAACATAATGTCCTGTAGTTCGTGGGGGGGGGGGCGGTTGGAGAGGGAAGGGTAAGGAAAAAAATGAAAGAAAAAGAGCCTGAAGGCACTGGAATAATTAAGCAAATGCAGGGACAGCTGTGGCAGGTCCCGGGCAGAACTGGCTCCACTGAGCTGAATTAATGACATCAGCAGCCCAGTATCTCCATTAACATTTGATCATTAATTATTACCCTCTGACAGTAAGAGCCTAAACCTTCTTAGCAGTGGCCTGTTATTAATCCGCCTTACCTGCCCGGAGCATGGGCTGCTCGCCTACCTCGGTGCGGTTGGTGGGCTGGTTTTCGTTTCTTGTTTTCTTAAACCTCAACTATTGCTTCATTTACTTGGGTAAACGGTGATGACCATCAAATTATAAATCTGCTTGGATTGCTGGATTGTGTTTTTTTTTTTCATCTAAGATGGGGAGAGAACCTACCTGGACCTGTTGCACTCATTTTCTTTGTCCAGTTTACAAGGGTCAGGGGATACGGTCTACCTGAAGAACAGTGCAGGACAGCAAAGAAGTAAATCGTTCACCACTGTCCCCTTACCTACTGGGACAGGAGCTTTTCAGGTTTTCTCAGAATCCCGTTCTTGGGGCTCTGATCATCAGAAATAACTGTCTTCTCAGTTCTAAAATTCTATGCCTAAAACACTTAAACCAAAAACACAGAGAAGCTCAATTTCATGTCTGTATCATCAAATGATTATCTCAGCAAATTCTGATAATCCTTCAAACAAGTCACATTCTGCTTTCCAATGACAATTACTTGAATTTTATCTTTTACAAATTAAAGATTAATGGCATATCTATATCTAAATGCTTCTGGCGAACCTTTCAAACTTGTCAGAGCTTTGGTAATTTAATATGTGCATGCATGCACACACAGAGACCCAATCTACACATGTGTACACACACACACACACACACACACACACACACACACACACCACAGATAATCTATAAAATTGCAGGAGAAAGATTAGGGAGACAAAAAAAAATCAAATGATTTATTAATGTTTAACAATGCCCCAATTTCTCTCCAACAAAGGTTTGTCCTTACCACGTGACAGTATGTCTCCATCACTGGTGAGAAAAAAAAATTGGGAAATGCAAACAGAAGCTCATGTGTTAAGTACTCTCCTCCTGGCAGCAGACCTTATACTATTAGCGTGATAATTAACCTTTACCAAAGAAGACTTCATAGAAGTCTAATACATTAATTTGCTGATTGTTCTTTTCCTGCTAGAGACATAATCCAGAGTTCACTACCTAGTCATAAACATAGACACAATATAACTTAATAGAGTGCCTGCTACAGCTAATGACCCTGAATAGACTGAGAAAATCCCAGTGCCTTTAGGACTGTAGAGCATACTCTCCAGCCCACAGAAGGAATCTATGTATATCTCTCCTCTTCAGCAAGGAAACAACAGTAGAATCAGATCTGACCAGCAGTCTCCATTGGACCCTTTTTTTTGTAGGTCACTGGCATTGGCTCCCAGGTGGCAGGCAGTATGGTTTTTTTCTGAGAGGAATGTGAGAAAGAAATCTCATGCTCACCAGCCAAACCCTCAAAAGAGCCTTCCTCTCATTTAGGGACAGACCTCTGTTCTCCTATTCACAGTAGCTCACTGATTAGTCTTTCATGAGGCTCCTCCTGGGTCCTTTGGTCAACTCATGTGATTCACTGGGCCTCTTTATTGGAAACCATTACTCAGAAATCACCTTGGACACAGAGCATGTGGAATGAAGTCTTTGATTAATACAAGTTCTTGGTTATCCAGTACAATAAAATTATAAAATGAAAGAAAAAGTAGTTTAGTTCTCTCATCTGTAAAAGTACTAGAAAAAATAAACACCATGGTTCCTTGTAAGCCAAAAGTTGAGATTTTCATTGAGACATGTTGTTTGCATAACTAAAGACAGAGTGGTACCGGAAGAACGTAAAAAGAAAGACAAAGTAACCAGGACTAAATCTACTTAGTAAATTAAAAAAAAAAAAAAACCTGAATGTCTTAGATATACAAGGCAATTTTGTGATGGAGGAAAAAACAATCAACATTTCCTATCTATGTACCATTTTCTTCAAGCCTCATGGGAATTATTATCACAAGTTATCAATCTTTCTCATGGATTCATCAAGCTTTCTTCCCTAAGACTCTCTCTTACTCTACATACATTGTAGCAATTCCTAGGATTTAGCTCAATTTCTCTTCATTTCAGTAATTTGTTAAGTGCTTCTACAATCATCCCAACAAATGGGCCAAACACTCCCACCATAGATTTTTCTGGTCTCATAGGCTCATATACGCTCAACTTTTTACAACTTTCTTATAAATTCACTCAAGTCTTCTCTTTTAACATTACCCTAAATAGATTTGAACCTGATTATGTATGTGTGTGTGTATATATATATATATATATATATATATGAGTATAATAAATATATATATACATATTTTGTATATATTTGTGTTTCCCTCTTTCTTCCATAACAATAACATTGGTAGTTTGGATTCTTAAAAGTTCTATCACATTTCCTCTAGCTGGTTATAGGTGGTACCTGTTCCCACTGCAATTTCTCTATAGTGTCCCTGACTCTTAAGTCACAGCAAGTCAGTCACTCAAGTTCACATCAGGATCTCGAGCCACAGATACTGGCTTGCAACAATTCTCCCACGGCATATAATCAATCCATATTAGAACACACTTAAGAAAAAAGGAAATGGACGAACGCAAAGCATTAAGGCACCATCTTTATGATATTTATAACAAAAGGAGCCACATTTTCCATGGGTGATCCTTAAAGAAACAGTCACTATGTTAAACATTGTCCTATTATAGTTCCTTATTAAATATTTTCCTGAGTTTTCTTCATCTTATACCACATTCACAATGACTCTTTAAAGAATTAAAATCTTGCATTTTGATTACCTCTTTTTTTTTACATTTAGCAAAAGATTACAGAGCAGATATTGTTTGACATTGAATTTCTGTTAACATGTCCTCCACTGGAGCATAGTTGTACACATTGTTTCAGAGCTAACATAATGGGGAATATTGTCAAAGAGGGCTGTGTTTCAAGCCAGATGGTTTATCTGCCGAAACAATTCTCCCAGTAGAGAAATAGTGGCCGCACAGTTGCAGTAGTGTTCATAAGCCTAGTGCAGTAGATTCATTTGGCACCCACATTTTGGAGGCAAACAAAAGTGCGGCTTGTGTGAATCTCAGACTCAGACGTTCATAAGTGAAAAGGAGTTTTCTGCAATTGCACATTGTGCCTTATTGTAAAGGCAGTAGTGTGTTTCTATCAAAAACAATATGCAAATATGATTTTTGAACATATATTAATAGCTTCACCCACACGATGCAGGGGGACAATACTACAATAAATTGCTTCAGAGATTATCACAGTCTGGCCCAAAAAGGGCCAAGTTGCCATACTTGCGTTGAAAGCAAATGTGTTACCAAAATTCAGGTCCACTCTGTCGATTACAATTTGAAAAAGACTAGACATGTGTCATATCCTGGGCTTGTGGCAAAAGATCAACTGTTACCATTTAATGAGCCTACGAGAAGTCACAAAGTGTTCTACCCCAATGTGGCCACGCATGGCTCTTCGATGTACCTTCTCAGAAAGAGCTTGACTTAAAATCTCATGATTTTCAAAGGCCCTTCAAAAGAAACCTTGGTGGATCACGGCCTTGGGCTCTCAACCCAACAATGATCTTCAGAGGTATTGCCACACGCGCTGGGAACCTCGCCCTCCTTTGTCACAGGATGGGCACTTCCCAGTAGACTAACACTGCCCACATTTTAAAAATAAAACAGAAGCGTTAGAGGACTCCAAGAGGGGGTTACCATGCTCTAAAACGTCTCAAGCATGCAGAGGGATGGGAAAATCCCTGAGATTCCAGAGCTGAAAAAAAAAAAATAGCACATGGGAGTTTCTAAATAAAGACATTCTTGGGTATGTTGGGGAAGTTGGTAGCAGCTTTGCAACTCTCTCCCTCAGAGACTATTTTTGCTTGAGTGAGCGAGTGAGCGAGTGCAAGGACGCCTGTGCATGCCTGTGCCCTTTCATGCTCAGAGAATTCAGTGAAAAGTGATGGCGTTTTATTTTCGTGGAGAATAAGATGCCTTTTAAAATACATATTATTTCCCCTGGAATCATTGTTATCCTTGATATATTTCATATCTTAATAACTTTATGTAAACAATGTTATCCACTTCTGCACTAAGGATGAAAGAAGGCTTTTTTTTTTTTACAAAATAACGAAAATAAGGTTAGAACTGTGATCTCCACAAAATAAGTTACACTTTCTTCACACACAAACACACACACACACAAATTTGTGGCCCATAATAAGTCTCAAGCAGGAAGAGAAAAAAGAAGGGTAAATACTAGAAGCTGAATTGCCCTGAAATTAACAGGTTAGCTGCAAAACCCAAGATGCTGTAAATATTCACATTTTATCTTTCAGGGCCCTCGAGTATGGTAAATTCAGATGAATAAATTTCACTCTGAATTAATGTCTATATTAAATCCAAATAATTGTTAGACATGCATGCAAGATGAAGACCGTCACATGTCTGTTTCCAAAACATCCCATTAAATGAATACCGGTGCACAAGTCAAAATTAAAAATATAAACACCTGCCAGTTACCTACATCATTTTAGAGGCTATCCCAAGAGGCTCTCTTCCTTAATACTGTATATGCTGTGTCTTGATCTTTTTGAGTGAGGATTTGCTGGCATGACATTTAATGCAGGCATCTTATACTGGCAGAATTGTGGGATTTTTTTTAAGTGACTGCTTTGGGGGTTTCTCATTTTTCTTCTTTTTTTCTTTCCCTTTTTCATTTTATGAATGTTGTCATTCACTAGCAGAGAGCTTGTAAGACACCGTGGCCTAAGGAACGCAGATCCCTTCACATTTATAACAGAACTTTTATAAACATTTAGTAAAGGATCTAGTATTTTATATTTTAAAACAAAGAAAAATCCTATCAGGTTAGGTATGTAATGCTCTAAGTGTTTATGTGTAATTAATGCCAAAACTCTTTAAATACTCCCATGTCCCGAATACCAGGAAAACAGCCAATTGGTTCAGCACATCATTGGAGGGGGTGCCTTGTGTGCTCTTGACATTAGGCACTACTTTGAATGACTTCACCAAGCAGAAACCAAAATGTATATTTTTTCTAACTTTTTGGTAAATAGTGTTATCAAAATTACATATATGAAATCCAGAAGGGAGGGGAAACAAATCTTTGATGGACAAGTTGAAGCAAATTCAAATATTTGTAGCATCATCAGCAAACTGGATATTTCCAGAAAGTGAACAAATTGAATTATTCATGAGGCCAAAGTAAGTCAATACATCTTTATCTTAACCAGATCCTTTCTAATAGTTTGCATGGTACAAAATACGCAGTATAATTAACATTTACAAATGTAATATGTAAACGGAGAAGAAAGACTAATAATTTGGTAAATCAGTTTATTTGTAGTATAATAGTCCTGATACACTATCATATTTTCAAATTGATATACTCAGATCCAAAAGAAACTGTGCACGGATATGTGAAGCTTTGAAGAACACGCAGCACATCAGGAACCAGATGTAAGAAAGGGGGTTCATCCTCACCATTTCCAATAGAGAAGCTATAATGGCTCCATATTGCCTTTTCCCCCTTTCCATTTTATCTTTTAAAAATCTTCATTTTCAAAGAACATCTCCGCCCACATGAGGACGGTGGTGGTTGTATGATCATGTTGATATCTTTTTTTTTTCCCCCTCTCAATATTTATCACAAATTTAAAAAGTAAACTCCCAAGCCAGATAAGGCCGGGGGTGGGGGGAGGGGAAGAAATCTACCCAATTCTTTAATAATGGAGTGATTTTTGAAATGTACTAAGTGTTGTGCTCTGCATGGGCCCCGCAGATTCCCTCCCCCATCACCATCACCAATAAAAGGATAAGTCATCACATTTTCCATCCTACATCAAATCTATGATATCCTTCCTACATCATAATTCTAGAACCAAACTGGTTTCCAAAAGGGATGTCTCCAGGCTGTGCCGGTTTGCCAAGATCTTTCTGGTCAGGATCCTGAGACTGTGATTTAGCCCTGCGCTCTCCAAGCATGCAAAAATACAGCCATTAGAGACCTGAGCCATGCTTCTCCATGTGGCCTGAAGTTTCCAGGTGGCTTGTGTGTGTTATGATTGTGCCTGGCCTCAACATAAAAGCAAATTGACAACCCCTACCTCCCCCGAGCCAGTGCCAATTTTTAAATAAAATGTCTAGTGGTGATTTATTGCCAGTGCAAACTGCCAGACTGGCATCCCCATTTACCTACTAAGCAGACAAATCAGTAAAAGCTATGTCATCCTTGCCCAGTTTCCCCAAGTATGTTCTAGAAGGCGTTCCAAATTTCATGTTTATTCTGTTACAAGATTTCTTATTTGTGCGCATTAGAAAACAAAATATCCAGTTGACCTTCCTGACTTCAAAAAGTTGTTATTCATCCCTTGAGAACTTCCTGAGATCATCCAAGCTCATTTTCCATAGATCACAGACTCTTCCATTCAGATAAGAATGGTTGACCATTAATCACCTGGCTTGAATATCAAACAGGGCTGCAGAACTGAAAGAATTTCTTTCCTGCATCTAATATCATCTCAGGGGCATGTTTCCTACCACTTCCCCAGGGACCAAACACCTGCCTTGGAGATTTTCAAGAGACTTCTCTGCCTTATTCCTCTCCAGTTCATAAATAACAGCACCTATTCATCAAGGTATAATTTTTAAATGTAATTTCAGATCTTTTTTTTTTTTTTTTTTTTTTTTTTTTGGCTCTCTCCACCCCTATCATTCCCTATCAAGCTGCTTCTTTCTTGCCAGGATAAAGTGCATGAGATTTTTGCATGGCTCTGGTCAAAAGCATTTCTTTTTATTCAGGAGTAGAGTTCAAAGATTGCTACATGTAATGTATTTAAAAAGAAAAGGAAAAAAAAATCCAGAGCCATCAATCCCTATTTCTTTAAGATCACAGACACGCTGCTCTGATGAATGAAACCTCTTCCAGTCTTACTTAAGCTGCTCAGAGTGACTAGTTATCAAGTCAATGAGAAGAAATCTTTTATTTCTTATCTTGATGCCTCTGTGTCATTGTACACAAAATGCAGAGCCGTCTATATTTCATCAACCATTTCTTCATGTATTATTTAATAAACTGTTTAGAGCATGTCTAATTACAAACATTTATTATAGAACTCAACCCTAGAAATGTGTGAGAATATGCTAAATTGTTCCCTACCTAAAGTTTTAATGAGAGTATAATACCTCCGGCCCATATGCTTCAAGAACGTTATCCTTAATTATGTAACATGGGTATTTTACTGATATCTGTTAACTGCTCAAGCAGCTGTGGTTTTCTGCTTTTTTGCACAGCTCGGGAGGAGCAGTGAGTTCAGTTTCCCCTTTTTGGGGGGTTGCAAAATCCATACCCCAAACAGGTGTGTGCAATCACGAACCGCAGTGATGAACCCAAACTGCTGCCTTTCTAAAAATTCCACCAGCCGGTGACACACGCTGGTCAAGGTTGCACAACCTTGTTTTCCACCGGTTATTTTGATGATTCATTCCCCCATGGGGAGGTGAATTTTCAGCCATTGTTACTTTGCTCCTGTTTCTGATAACCAGAGGAATCACTTCCTCATTTTGATGATTTCTCTCTCCCTCTCTTGCTCTGGCTCTCGCTGACTCCTTGTTTCCTTTTTTAAGTTGGATTCTGATCTTTTGCTAGGTGCAGCCTGAACCGGCTGCTCTCTCCTTCATGGACAAGGGCCAGGAGAGGGGAAGTTAAAAGAAATACTTCCACATGAAGCAGGACGCTTCAAGTTGTTACTTCATTGGAGTAAAGATACCTGGATGATCTGTAACTATAAAGCAATAATTCACTAAAAATATAAGAACTCAAAGCAATAAGTGAGTATTGCCTACTTCCAACTAGTAACTAGTGCCCTTGGAAAATTACATCAATTCCATCGATTGCTTCAGAAATGTTGGTGGAACTGCCACCAAAACTGAACCAGGTATGTTGCCTCATATTGCTTTGAATGTCAAATGCGCCAAATTGTCCTCTTTAAAAGGGTAGGTTTGATTTTTGCAAACATTGAAAGTTTATCCAGAGCCAAGTCTGATGATAAATTGATCGTCTTTGCTTTAAATAAGTTTGATTACTAAATAATAAAATGAGTTCTTTGTGAGAAATAAAAAATGAATCTAAAGAAATTTTCAAAATGTCAGAAAACATCTTGAACGGCGGGAAACGCTGCAGGGTTAAATGTAGTCTATCCAACCTGACTTCCCTGGATAAGTCAGCATTCCTTTGTAAATTTCATACGCTTGCTAAAATGATACCGTATTATTTTGCCCTCATGTCTTGACTTTTCCAGAAAATAGAGCAACTTAATTTCTTTTCTCTCTAAGAAACAACAACAGAAATATAATAAGAAACTTTATGCCTAATGAAGGACATCTACGTAGACACACGAGCACATCTACCCATTTCACATTCCTCTAAAGGTACGGGTTTTCTTTTACTAGGAAGTGCTATATCCTAATGGTAAGAGCACACGTCATGGAATGTGATAATTCACATACATTAAACTCAAATATACCACTTACTATCACCTTGAGCAAGTAACTGGATTTTCATGAACATCAGTTTTCTCATTTGTTAAATGTGGAAAATAAACGTATGGTTTGCGTGAATATTGTGAGGATTAAGTCATGAAAAATCTCAAGCAGAGTGCCTGGCACATAATAGATGCCCCAAACATGGTGATTTTTGTGATAATGACATTATTATGCACCATTGTTCTCCACTGGAGCATGTACTCCTGAAGAGCAAGTACTATGTCTCAGTCATGTCTTTTACATCCAGCATAGTGTCCAACATGCAGTAGGGCTTAAAAATTGTTTATTAAACTAGGCTGAATACATTGTTTTGTTTTTTGTTTTGTTTTAAATGTTTGTTTATTTATTTATTTATTTGAGAGAGAGAGTAGGGGAGGAACAGACACACACACACACAGAGAGAGAGAGAGAGAGAGAGAGAGAGAGAGAGAGAGAGAGAATCCCAGGCAGGCTCCACACTGTCAGCACAGAGCCCGATGCGGGGCTCAAACCCACAAACTGTGAGATCATGACCTGAGCTGAAGTCAAAAGTCAGACGCTTAACCAGCGGAGCCAACAAGGCACCCCTGAATACATTCTTTGACTATACCTGAGATTAAAAATTGGAAATAAAAAGTAGAAGATCTTAAATCAATTTTTTGGAAAAACGGTCCAGAGACACCATGATCTGGTTCAGTTTATAATATATCCCAAGTTCATTGGTTATCAGAATAAAGAATATTTGTAGCCATTTTTAAGTATCCGATTTCTTAGGGGCGCCTGGATGGCTCAGATAGTTAAGTGTCAGAATCCTCATTTTGACTCAGGTCATGATCTCACGGTTCATGAGATTGAGCCCCATGTTGGGCTCTGCGCTGACAGTGCAAACGAAGCCTGCTTGGGATTCTCTCCCTCTCTCTCTCTGCCCCTCCCCTGCTTCTGCACAAGTGCATCCCCATGCACGCTCTCTCTCACTCTCTCAAAATAAATAAATAAAACTTCTAAAAATAAGGTAAAAGATCTTATTTCTTGACGTAACCCTTTCCTGCCCTATTTAGCATTTTAGAAAACTTTATTTATTACTGCAAAATGATTTCATTAGAAGTAACCACAAACAGGCTCTAATCAGGTGACGCTAGCCAAACTAGTTAGATTGAGTGGAGAGTACAGCAGAAGTCATCGATGAGCTGCCAGATGGGGAGACGGTGGGAGGAGAACTTTGGGTAGGAAGAACATTAAGCCACTACTTCTATAATTCTTGGTAGCTGCAGGGGTGTGGGCTCCATAAGGGCGGTGGGGCACTGAAACAAAGTCACACTTCCCTAAACACAAACACAGTGTGGTGAAGTCTCCTCTTAACCTGTCCCAGGCACAAACCTACTGCTTGGCCCTCACAAACCAACCATGCAAAATGACTCCCACAGGGACTGGCCATTTAAGAAGCAACTGCTGTACGTATAAGTGAACAAATATCATTTGGTCATCATTTTAGTTTTCCCCATTTTTTTCCTTATTTTCCCTATCCTCTGACCATAAAAATAGATGACTCTGGGAAAAAAAGTAACTCAAAGATGAGACCACACTAGACTCAGTAGAAAATTGTACAAGCCATCCTTTGTAAAGCAATCGCTATGCTTACGTAAATGCAATTGCTATACTTACATAAATTTAAAGGTAGAAAGCTAGATGGTGTCTTTCAAGTAATACCTTGCTACGGTAAGTGAGAGCATTATAACTATCCTACAACAACCAACAGTCGAGTCTACCTAACCTCATTGGATCACACTGGTCTATACTGAAAACAGAAATGCAAATTTCTATGAGAAAGAAGTGCGTACTCCGTGAAATGAATGCTTGGGCTCATAGACTCCTTTCAAAAGGATGAACAACAGAAGTACAACATATACAGGTATCTTCAACTCTCCGCCATCAATAAAAATTCTCCTTTAAGCTGTTCACTTGTGCATATCGGTCTTGCTTCTTGGCAAGCACCTGGTTACGGAGACCGTGAACAACACATTCGATTTGCACATAGGTACCCCCATCGAAAAAACTTTGCTTTGTCACGGCACTTGGAGAAGAAGTTAGATAATTATGTTTAGGAGAATTGCAAACAAGGAACAGAAACTTGGGACTTTTTTTTTTTAATCTTAAGTTGGAATCCCATGACCCAAGATTTTGCAAGTCCTGAAGGAAATTCAGCTCAGGCAACGAAGAGTCTTATGATATAGAACCCTGCAATCTCTTAGTAGTTAAACCCCTGATTCATACAGGAAAATGAGAATACTAATAAGATGGAATCCCAGAATTAAGTTGCAAAAGAGAAATACACAGCCTAGCTTACCTGACAATGCATCGTCCCCTGTTCTCTAGTCTCATAGCTTGGGATCGACCTTCTGTTATAATACTTCTCATGATTTATGTATATGTGCCCTCTAGGCTGTGAGCTGCTTCAGGGAAATGACCAAATCTTATACTTCCCCGTATCCCCAACTCCTGGCACCAAAATTGGCATAGATGAAATGCTTGGTAAGTATTTGTTAAATAAATAAAATGTCAAGGAAGTGTAGGTCTTATAAAGAGTGTATCTTTATATAATAATGCATTCTGTAGCTCAGAAACAAACACTACATGGTAAGCAAATATAGTGAAATCTCTTAACATAGGTGCAGGTAGCCAGGCTCCCTTTGTTCTCCCTTGCCCATTTTGAAATTGGCCCCATTTCTCTCGCCCCGCTTTTCTTCAGCCTGATATTGCTGGGAAACCACATATTTGTCAGTGGAGTGCCATGGCTGGAGGAGTTGGAATTGAGGAAAGAATGAGATGGTACACCCCTGTGAAACCTCTCTGCCTATCCTTAAAACTCTGCCTCTCAAATAGAACTACAAAGTTCCCAATAACCAAGCCCCAGATAAAAATACTGTTTCTCCCGCGGTCTATCCACCTCAATCAAGGGCAATACCATTCTAAATTATGCAAGCCAAAATCTCACGCATCATTAACTTCTCCCTGTCTCCAATACCCTATAGCTAATCAATTAGGAAATCCCTGTTCATCCTACCTTCAAAATATGTCCGCAATCCAACCACTTCTCATTACCTCCTCTGCTATAAACTTGGCCCAAGCTACCATTACCTTTTGTGTGGATTGCTGAAATAGGCCTTAACAGGTCTCCTTGTCCACCCACAGTCCTGTCTTACTAGCAGATAGAGTGACCCTCTTCAGGCATAAGCCACATCCTGTCATTCCTTCAATCTGAATTCATCTATAGCTTTTGATATTACTCAAAAGAAAAGCCAAAGTCCTTGCTGTGGCCTACAGGGCCTCTACCCCACCACCCATACCCATTACCTCTCTGAACTCCCTGATTTCTCCCTCATGTCTCTGCTCGAGGCACACTAGCCACAGCACTGTTCCAATAACAGATCATTGCACAAAATGTGTCCCTTTGCCTGGAATGACATCTCAGATGACCAGATAAATTGCCCCTTATTTTCTTCTTATTAAACGGGATCTTTTCAATGAGGCCTTCCCTATACATCCTATCTAAAACTTTACCATCCCTCCTTAATACTTTATATTTTTTCTTCCACTCCACTTTTATCCTTAGCAACTTTCACCACCTAACAAAACATGTATTTTCTTTATTTATTCCAGTTATCATCTGTTATCCCCACTAAAATATAAGTTCTATCACGGCAGATATTTTTCCCTTTATTTTTTAACTACCGTATCCCCAGAACATAGAATTTTTCCTGATATGCCCCAGTTATTCAGTGAATATGTGTGAATAAATGAATGAATGAATGAGCCTCTAGGCATTGACTTCATTTATAGGATTCATAGACTCATCATTTATGTTTGATTTTTCTTAATGAGGTGGCACATTGTACATTTTGAAAGAAACAGTACTTTGAAACTTGTTTAAGACAAATCCATTAATAAAATGAAATATAACTACTCTATTATTCTACTATGAAGTTGTATATTAGCTTACCCAGAAGAAGGAGTTCATAGGAATTTTTAAACTTAGGTCATGGGAAGGATTAAATGAAATAATATAGGTTTAAGTATTTTTTAAAGGAAGTAATAAGAAAGCAAAATTATCTTTACTTTCTAATAATGAAATCTATAACTAAAAGAACCTAGAGAATTGATTGAAAATCTATTAGAAAACTCTAAGAATTAAGTAAAGTAGCTGGTTGCATTAATTTAAAAGGTAAATAGCATTCCTTTAAAGAAAAAAACAACCCATTAGAGAATATCATGGGCGGGGGGGGGGGGGGGGAAGAAGGGGTTGGGGGATGGATCCTGTTACAGTAACAAAAAAAATGAAACGTTATTAAAAAAATTAAGATTTTTACATGAATAAAATGTTAGAATGTTATTAAGAAAGGTAAAGTAACTTAAATAAAGAAAAAGATATGTCTTTATGAAATTAACAAAAAGAAAAACCCACCCGTTTTAGTACCCATCAAAATGCACGATACCACTTTAGGCACTGGGGATACAACAGTGAATAAGAAAGATAAGACTTTTGTCTTTGTGATATCTCAAAGGCACTAAGAGTTCAGTCTTTCCAAAACCAAACTCATAATGCACTCTCTCAAACTCAGTCTTACCTCAGTGACTCTCATAGCTAAGAAAGACACCACCAAGTATGCAAGCCAGGAACCTGGCATTATCTCTGATACTATTCTCTCCCTTACCATTGATATCAAAGCCATCAACAAGTCCTATCCATTTCCTCTACTAAACATTTCTTGTATGTGTCTCCTCCCCATCTATTCCACCAACACCTGAACCTCGATCATCACTGTCTCTTGCTGGACAATGACAATAAGCTTCCTAGCACTATCTGACCTGTCTTCAACCAGATATCTTAAAGGTAGCAAATGTAATCCTTTCTGAAAGAAAAATGTTTAATGGTTCCTCATCATTCAGATCTTAAGTCATACATCAGTTCCTCATGGAAGACATTTGTGACTAGTCACAGGTTCTTAAAGTATCACGTACTACTTTAGTTTGCCCCTTGACCCAGGTGATATCCTCTATGAGGACAGAAACCATTTGTCTTCGGGTTCTCACTGTATTTCTAGTGCTTAGCATACGATTCGGCACATAGTTGGTGCTCACTAAATAATTGTATACAGTACTGCTCTTAGATCTGGCTAAGATGGGCCCTTGTTACAGCCCTATTCTCTAAAGCCTCCCTCCATTCCCCGCCCACCCCCCCCCCCACCACACACACAAAAGAGAACTTAAGAACATGCAGACACTCTGTTGCGAGACTTTTCAGCACATAGCATGGTGCAACCCATAACGCTGAATATCCACTCTCATAATTTACACACTTTAGAAACCAGACAAATGCTTCTTCTCATTCCTTTCTCTAAATTCCTCACACAAAAATGTAACTGCGGATGCTTGAGGATTGGGTTGATGCTAACATTAGAAGGAAACTGCTTCAAATGAGTAGCAACTACACAATTAGGTAAGAGAAAAGACAAATTAATCATCTTGTCAAAACCTTCCTCTCAGACAGTATGAATGTAAGAGATTCTTGCGAAAACAAGTATCATTTCCCAGAAGTGTCTAGCATCTTTCCTGCTTCTTTTCATGTTCCAATGCACTGCTCTGGAAGTCCTCACAAACGAACACAGTATTGAACATGAGAATTCTTCACATGTCAGGATGGCAGAGTTGAAACCAGCTCAGGGTTGATGAAAGTGTGAGGAAATGGACACTCTTTATTATTGCTGGGACTTTCATACGACGTTACGTTTTAGAAAGTAATTTTGAAATATACTTCAAAATGTAAAGTCTTACACCCTGGAGAGGCAATATATCCCAGTGGTTATGAGTATCTGCTCTGGATCCAGAAAGAAGTGAATCATACGGTGATTCTGTCACTTCCTTGCTGTGTGATTTTTGTGCAAGTTTCTTAACCTCGCTATGCCTCAGTTTCCCCCTCTGTGAGATGGTAATAATAATAGTACCTACCTCATACTTCCTAAAGTTGTATCCTAAAGGGATACTGCCTATATCCTCCTCGTCATCATTATTATCACCATTAGAGCAACGCTTTGTCTATATAATTTTATCTTCACAAATGAAAAACACTGCAGGTAGAGGTCATAAAAAGTAATGAGGTAGATCCATATATGATCCTAGGGAAAGACGTTCATAATAGACTATTTAAATAAAGAATGTTCCACGAAAACATCTATGATCCTACTTTAATATCATCTACACTGTGATTTATAAAGTATGTGTGTACATGTAAATACAATAAAAAATTCTTAAAATGATGCACAAAACTGTATGAAAAGTGGCTACATTTGGGGAAGGATTATGTTAATGATTTTACATTATCTTATACTGCTTGAATTTTTACAGAAGCATTTACCACTCTTATTGTTAAGACTTTAAATCTATTTAAAAAAAATTTTTTTTTTCAGTTTTAGTCTTTAAATTCACTAATGTTCACCAGTTCCAGGATATCTCCTTCTTTGGCACAGGGAACGATGTTTCACTCCCAGTTGCAGCCCAACTGAAGCCATGTGACTACTTCTGGCCACTGAACTGTGAGGGAATGTGACATGTGTCACTTCTGAAACATCACCAGTCTCTACCTTTTTGTACCGAGGCAAACCTGGATGACATCTGATGGGGCTGTTGTGGCTATTAGGAAAAAACAGCAGAATCTCTTACCACAAATTGAAAAATTGTATTTATATATTTTTTTTCGATTCTCCAGGTCTTAAGGGAGACCTACTTTTTGTATCTTAAGGAGATCCTCCTACTTTTTTTGTATCTTGAGCTAGTGAGGTGTACTGTGTCATGGCAAGATCTTAATAAAAGTTTATTAATGATACTATTCATTATATCCCTTCCTAACTCCAAAACGTGGAATTGCAAATGTGCAGTGCACATTATTGCAACTTAGAAGAGTATGATGCCTGCTATATTTGAAAATAGATAAGAGATTAAAGGAAAATAAGTAATCACCGAATATTTTTGGAATTCGAGTGCATTTAGATTATAGCAACCTCTGTATGTAGCGTGTATTCAATAGGTAAGTTTCAAATATCTATTTGTACCAGGAGCCAGGAAAACAGGTAACTAAAGACTCAGAACCAGATCTCACCAGATCCACAGACTAACTGGAAAGGAACTCCTGGAAACAAGTAACCAGCAGATAAGCGGCAATAGAGCAATGCATAGGGTGTTATGGCTGGATGAAGAAGCAAGGGGCGATTTATTCCTGGTGATCCAGGAAACCTTCAAGAGGAGAGGTGCCGCTTGAAGGAGGTTGGGGTCAAATAGGCTATAAATTTAGTTTTGAAGTTCAAGCATGTCCCTAATAAAGGTGTTTAAAATAAACTCACGTTAGCCTGACTTTGTTTACGGAAGAGAACGGAGCGAATGTTTTCAAACTATGTTTGCACAAATTTTTCCATGAAGAGGAGCTTCTATTTAATTTGGCTCTACCTAGAGTTAAATAGAAGTATTTGTACTGCTGTTTGAATTATTTGATGACTTCTCATTAGGGATTGGTAAACAGTGGTTTAATACTTTGAACACATGAGATTCAGTCCAAAATCAGATTTATGGCAGTCTGGTAATTTAATTGAAAGCCATGCCTATAGCTCACAAAGCCAGAGGTGTGATCAAATTGCATATCGAGCAGCGGATGGGGGAGCGATGCTCACTCAGCATGTCGCGCTCTTACCTTGTTTCACCCATTAAGGTATAGGTAGAAAAACTGCAGGTTAAATTGCAAACACAATAAGGCATAAATTACATGAAACCTGATATTTGATATGCATTTTATCTCCAGGTACCTCTTGAATAAAACTTTTGTCAGCTGAACTCAGAATTAACAACTGCCCCCCCCACCAAATCTGTAGTTAATATATTGTGCGAAACACAAAAACTCAACAGGTAGAAAGTATATACCTCAGTATATACTGAGTATATATAAGTTTATATATTTCCTCAGTATATAGAAGTTTAATGTATACAATCAAGAACTAAACAGTCCCGTGTCCACTTTGTTGGACTCTTTGTTATGGGGTAGCTCTCACCTGGGTGGCTCAGTCGGTTAAGCGTCTCAGTTTGACTCAGGTCACTATCTCACAGCTCTTGAATTCAAGCCCCAGGTTGGACTCTATGCTGACAGCTCAGAGCCTGGAGCCTGCTTCGGATTCTGTGTCTCCCTCTCTCTCTGCCCCTGCCCTGCTCATGCTCTGTCTCTCTCTGTCTCAAAAATAAATAAACATTGAAAAAAATGTATATGGGGTAGTTCTTAATCATGTAAACATAGATATCACCACCAAATGTGATCATCTATATGAATATTTTCCAACCTCATTGCAGGGACTAGCAAATCAATAATTTTCTGCTCTCCCACATTCCTATCTGGTCACACTGATGTTACAGCTGCGTTCTTTATTCTTTCCCTACATTCTCAGGATCTTCAGCAGAAAATATGAATGTTTGCTGGCCAGACATTTAATCTGGATTGTGATGTATAGGTCTCAAAACAGTACCTGACTTTTATTGTCTCCTCTCATAAAGTGTTCAAGTCTTTCTTCAGATTTTTAAAAATATCTATGCCCTGGCGCTCCTGGGTAGCTCAGTCAGTTGAGCATCCGACTTCAGCTCAGGTCATGATCTCACACTCTGTGAGTTCAAGCCCCACTTCGGGCTCTGTGCTGACAGCTCAGAGCAAGGAGCCTGCTTTGGATTCTGTGTCTCCCTCTCTCTGCCCCTCCCTGCTCATGCTCTATCTCTCTCTCAAAAATAGATAAAGATTTTAAAAAATTGGGGGACGCCTGGGTGGCTCAGTCGGTTAAGCATCCGACTTCAGCTTAGGTCATGATCTCCCGGTTTGTGAGTTGAAGCCCCGCGTTGGGCTCTGTGCTGACAGCTCAGAGCCTGGAGCCTGCTTTGGATTCTCTGTCTCCTTCTCTCTCTGCCCCTCCCCTGCTCATGCTCTGTCTCTCTCTGTTTCAAAAATAAATAAAAACATTAAAAAAAATTTTTTTGAATAAAAATATCTATGTCCTTAGAAATATATTTGTATCCTTAACCCAGTAGTTCTACTTTTTCAGAGCCATCCTGAAATATATATATTAAAATATATGTATATATATGAGATGCAGTATGCTCATCAAAACTAAATATGCAACAAGATGGGATTATAAAATAGCATATCATGCGGCTATTAAAAATCATATTGAAGAGTGACAAATGATCAAAGAAATATTCACTCACTGTATATTATAAAATATCAAAGATAGATCAGATTACAAAATGTTACATATAGTATGATCCCAAGTTAATAAACACATGCATAGAGAAGACCAAAGAATGGGTTACAAAATGTTAACAGTTGCCATTTGTGGTGAGTAAACTTGTTTTTTTCATTTTCTTATTCATGTGTTTTCAAATTCCCTAACATTTCCTCAATAAACACATAATTAAAAATATAAAATATATACTCATCGGCAGAGTTCTGCATCTTTCTCCAGGGTTTAGGAAGTGAAGCCACTAAATGCAATCACTTCTTAAGGAAAAGGAAACAGCATCCGATGATACTCAATCACTGTTTAGTATTGAAAGGAAATTATTTTGAAAAACTTAAGGCCTCATCCACGTCAGAAAAATAAGTATTGCTCAAAATCCTGACACTAACACTAAAATGTGTCTATCTCACAACAAGGCAGTCAAACGCTGACTCTTCAGCTCTAAAGGCCATGTCAGTTCCTGTTGACTCAGATCCTCTTTGGGCTTGCTGTTCTAGTCGAATTTAACTCAGCTTTCTACAAACAGTAAAGATGAGCTCTAACATTTCCAACAGCATTTGGCCAGGCTGGACCAGGACAGGTGATAACATGGAACCTCACCAGGACAGTCACCTCTGAAATTAGGAGACACAAGTCTGACTGCCCTTAGAAATGACAGGCCCCTTCTAGACCTGAAGTTGTTCAGTTCACCGGTTTCCCAACTTTCCCATTTTATTGGCCCATATGCAGTGAAAATTAAGATAACTATGGAGTTAAAAATTTTATTTTGCTACCTTTTATTCTCATCATAATTTTATAAAAGAAAGCACATTTTCATGTGAAAAAATTAGGAGGGCGTGATCCCAAAATAAAATATTGGGCTTCTCAAGAAAAATCATTTTAATTACACTGCAACATATGTGTGACACTATCCACTGAAAATATTATCCCCAAATGGAGGTGATCCTTGGACTGCTATTTCAGAGTTCCTGAAACAGCCAATATCTAGTGATTTCTCTGAGAGGTGAAATTTCCCTCAGAGGCTAAGGTGGTTTCATTCTTGAACTGAGGAATTTGCCATTAAACAAACCAAAGCACAAACATTTAGTTGTTCACCCAGGATTGATATACTCCAGAGAACAATCAAGGAATTGCTTTTTTGATAATCCATTTTAAATCTTTTCTGGAGGGTAAAAGGAGCATCAGATATCTACCTCTTCTGAGAACATTACATCCATCATCATGAATTTGGGGTTTTTAGAATGTTCACAATAGAACCTGTCTCACAGTAAACTCAAATTCTTAAGCACCAGTGTCCTTTCAGTCTTGCTGGAATCCTCTAGACTAGGTGAGAGCCAAAACCGAGATATGTGTTGTCCCAGGACACATAAAAAACCAAGGGGCATGAGTCAAGTTCCCCCTGAGGATTGGTACAGATACATTTTATCTCCATAAGGCACAGAGCAACAAATGACCATAAAAGATAAAAGTTGCAGTTCCAACTCTCACTTCTACATCAGCAAAATCTGCTCATCTGGGACACAGATCCTTTTTCCTCATTGTCCTCATTATTTCCAAAGCCACCCAGATCATCCAAGAGTCTTCTAGCCAAATCCTGACACACTTATCCTCATGTGTACATGACAGAAAGACAAGCTGATTGCTCACTTTTGTTTGTCTCAGAATCATTACGTAGTAGTTTAAAGCCAATGAAAGTTTCAGTAAGAACCCAGGAGCGAAATAAAGGTAAAGTAAAAGGAGATTCCCTGCAGATGGTTGTTTTCTGCTAATAAGCTTTAGGTAGTACTTAGACAAAGGTCAACATTTATAATCATATTTTCTTCATAGTTTCTTAATCCAAATTCAAAGGTAGTGGTTTCTTTTATGAATATTTTATAAGATCAGAATAAATGCAACATTTTATTTGGATTACACCACTCAGAGAAAGGGGGAAATAGAGAAAGGCCAATAAATCTTGAGGAGTTAATTATTTATACGGAGAAAATTTACTTTGTATGTTGTGACTTGTTTTATTGGTATACTGCAGTTCAATTTAGATTAAGAAGCAGAAAGATTATTGTTTCCCAACAGAGACATATCATAAATAAATACAGCAGAGAATTTTTTTTTTTGGTATTTGTGCCAAACCATCCACAGATAATCAAAATAAAAGGAAGAACACATGCCTAAAATTCCTCAAGTTTAAACTCTTGAAATGGCATTTAGCTACACTTAGCACCAAAAGTTTAATAGTGGAGCTAATCAGATCAGGCCCTTTGTCTAGAGGTGATGCCAATTGGAGGGCCAGCATCATAATCATCCCATTTTTGCTAAAATGTTTACTGGCTTTCTGGTTCATGTTAATTTACCAAGAAAACTGTTCCAAATACATCATCATTCTGTGGACAAGACTGTGCGCTCATGTAATATGACACTTTGGTTACCAGGAAGGTCTTGTCATGATCTGAACTACAGATCTTTAATAAGCATTACTGGCAATACTGGAGTTAAAATCTCTGCTAACAGAAAATAAAATACTAATAAGAGAACACTTTAGAGCAAAGTTTCATTCCCTTGCATGAAGTAGGTACTCAAAAAATATTTATTGAACTAGATGGATGGGTGGATGGACAGATGGGTGGATGGATGGACAGATGGGTGGATGGATGGATGGATGGATCACAGGAACACTTATGAAGACTAATCACTACAAATGTCAATCCCACAGCTTTTGGAGAAGTCCCAACCAATGCAACGCTGTGACAATTTGTCTTGACCCCAAGAAAAGCTACAAACTTATGACAGTTCTAAAACAATGCCAGTTCTAAAACAATGCCAGTTATAAGAATGCCCCCTATTTGGGTGTTCTCTAGGACAGAAATACATTTAGTTTAAAATCAAATTTGACCTCTAAACCCACCAAAGTCTACTCTGTCCTTGGGTCTTCCTGGAGACACAGTCTGCTACGAATACACCTAGGAAAGATTTCCCCTATTATTTGCAGACCTCAATTAATCTTTTAATTTCCCTCCAGATTTATAAAAAACATCTACCATTTATTGATCCCTAAAAATGTACCACCCACTATGTAATAGACTTCGGATACATGAACTCATTTGATGCTAATAAAAATCCTATACATACATGTACTAATTCAACATGGATTTATTAAGTGTCTTCTATGTATGAGGCAGTGTTCCAAGAATTTAGAGGTTATTCAGGGACAAAAACAGACAAAAATCTCTGCTCTCATAACACTGACATCTCAGGCAGGTAAGAAAAGGGGTAAACAGCAAGTCTGTTTATTTTGTCATAATCATCCTTCCTTTGAAGATGTAGTAAGTAATGTTCAGAGAACTCAATAACTCCAAAGAAGACACTGACAGCATATGACAGATTTGAGAATTCCACCCTGGGGCCCTAGCCCCAAAGCCTGTGTTTATAATAGACCACAGGTTTAGGCCATACTGCCTCCACTCCTAGAACTGAGCTAGCATGGCACCAAGTACTGGAGTTCAAAGTACACTGTCCAAGGTATGGTGTGGTTTAACTGGCTACGTGGCAGACATTGTCAGATGCCAGTCATCTTCACATCTGTGAATAAAGCCAAACTTGTCTGTCTCTCCATCTGTGATCCATAACATTCAACTAAGATCAAAGGCAGCCTGGCAAGCTTCCTGTCGTGGTACTTAATGCAGTTCCACTCCAACCCCTTGCAGGCGCAAGATCGGATTGGATTACACTTCCTCCTCCCCTTCTGTTACACGGGAACGTGTGACTGGTCCTGCCCAATGCGTTGTGAATATAAGCGAACGTGTCACAGGACGGAATATTTAATTTCTAGTTCACTACCTCTCAGAACTATCTTTTCCCTCTTACATTAAACCTAGAAATGTTCAAAATGGTGGTGGCTCCTTCAGCGTGGGGCTCTGAGTAATCAGCCAGCAGAAACCCTCTGCTGATGTGTAACGCACAAGGAGCGTGAGTAGGAATAAACCTTTGTCATTTAACCCAATGGAACTTTGAAGACTTTTGTTACACAGCACAACCTAGCTGATCCTTCTTTCAGCTTCTTTTCCTCTTAATCATAATGATTTAGCAGTAAAGGTAAATTGAGTTAAAGTGAGTATCTGACAGTCTAGAAATTAATCAGATGATACCTGGTAGAGAAGACATTAGAAAGTGAAGAGAAAATACATACAGAAAATCTTGAAGGAAAATAAAAATGTTATGAGAAAAATATCTTTAAAACACTAATAAGCAAGGAAAATGAATGCAATGAAAAAAATAGAGAGATTCTTATCTCTGCTCAAGCCCAGGAGTTCTCACCATGTATAATCTCACTATTAAATAAAGAAAAACTGAAAAAGTTGACTATTTAATTCCTTAATGCATTCATTTCTTTATATTTTTCTCATCAGCTGTGCCCTTCCTCAATTAAAAACACTCTGGGAATATAACATATAAGTGCCCGCTGTGTTCCTGAGTGTCAAAATCTTGAATAAAATTGAAAAAAATCAACATGACTTCTTCAACACACAGAGCCAGAGAGGAAAGCCCCCAAGAACCAAGACACCACCTGCATTTACATCTTCCAAATGAAAAGTGAAAAAGGAACAAATGTGGTCTCATTACTTTCCATCAAGGGCAAGATTCTTACCACAACAATGCCTATTGCACCAGATTATCAAACACAGAATCACATTGTAACTTCTGGAAAATACAGAATATATATGCAGCATGGAGCCAAAAGTCCTGCACATAGGTAAACCTCACCTTGAATGACTCCGTTGTTACAGACAAAAAACAAAAACAAAAACAACAACAACAACAACAAAAACCACAAAAAACCTGTATCATGAAAGGAGGGAAACTGAATAATAGGGACAAGAGAAACTTTCTGTATTAAAGTTTCCTAAACCAAAATCATCCTTTTAATTTGTTTTAGTTTACTGTTCTTGAACTTCTTAATTCTCATCTTTTTAAATGTAAGTTGCATTTACATCTGTGTTAAAGTTTAGCCTTCGGATATAAGAAGTCAGTTTCTGGCAGGATTGTATTAATACCTATTTTATGATACTGGGTTCAAACACTTCCATTACTCTAAAAAGAAAAGAGGAAGATTATATAATAGGCCCCGTTTTATGAAAACATAGGTCCGCGGCCATAGATAAGAATAACTGAAAGTACCTAAAAGCTGGTATTTCCAAACCCATGGGAAAACTGTTCTTTGTATATCAACAGGCTACAGGTGTCATCCACATTCTTAAAGTGTCATCAGTTACGATGTAGACAATGAACGCTTTGCAGTGAGTGTCCCCATAGAACGGGCAGCATCAACAATCAAACCCTGACTGATGTTAACCGGCCAAAAGAGAGAGACTGGGCTAATCTGTGGAATTATCAGAACCTTTAAATTCAACCAGATCTATTCCCATGACCCCAGTCCACCTGAATTGACGTTTTTCTGTACACATTCCTCAAATCAAAGTTCCGAAGTAGATAGGACCGATTATACAAGTCCTATTTCCTTAGGCACACTTTTCCAATTAGAAAAAAAAGCAAGACTTAGGCAAACTGTACCAACCAAAGAATATTCAAAGATATACCTCATAGACTTTAAGTGCCCATAAAGCTGACTACTCCATGAAAACAATCCATGTACTTGGAATTGTTAAATATCACCTTCTGGATGCGTAATGTAATACTTATGTTTTGCAGATAGTTCTTGGCTAAGTACTTGTGTCACGCTCTGCAGATAATTCTTGGCTACAATAAAAGATCAATCAGACATTTCTCTCCACAAATTCATATTAACATTTAGTTTGGTTCAATTGGACAGAATATTAATTTGATGAAATGTGTGTAGCCTCCAGCTATATGGCCTGGTGATATTCACTTTTTGTAGCTCTGCCATAGAACATACTCCTGATCTTAGACAGTTCTCTATATCCTCTCTGAAATATTCCCAGTGCCAACGTACTAACTGACTCATCATACACAATTAATATATATATATCTGTGAGATGATTCAGTGTTTTTAGAATTATATGCTATGTGTTATAGAGGGACCAATAGGAAAAAGAAGATAAAGGGACATACTTACTGTATACCTAGGATGTGGGAGGCTCTTTGAACGCTTTATATGTTGTCTCACTTGACATGACCCTGTGGACATTATGGCCGTGATGCGGATGAGGAATCCAAGGCTCAGAGAGTTTAGTAACCTGAGAAGAGTTGCCAAGTTATTAAATGACAGATGCTACCTTAAACTCAGGTCTACCTGACTCCAAAGCCTATGTGCTTCCCCATGTACTACAAAGCTTAACCTGCCTATCCCTACACAACAAAACCCATTTTCCCATTTCCAAACCCTTGGCTAATGTCTGCCAACAATGGATCATTGCAACAGGCACATTTGTACTACACACGCTTTCACATCAGGTTTTTTCCCCCTAACTGGATGTCCTTCTTCCTCCCTAACCATGCAAACATTACTCTCCCTTCTAAAGCCCTTTTCTACATGAAGTCTCACTTCCCCACCGGCCCAATCCTCTCTCGATGTGAATTGCACAATTTAGCTTCTGTGAGCAAAAGTTAGTTTTGGGTATGTCCTTTCTTGAACTGTTTTCTAACCAGATGATTATGTCAATCCTGGTCACATTAGAAGTTCTTGTATTTTAGGTTTGTTTGGTTGTTTGTTTTATTTCTCCAATCTTTCTCGTCAGTGCTGATATGTCGCAGTATAGTACAAATGCTTCATAGCTATTGAGCATGCTAAATCTATGCCATGATAATTATGTCTCCATCTTCAGGAGTGATATTATTTGATTGTTTTCATAATAAAAAATTATATTGAATTGGAAGTTAGGAGACTTCGGTTGACATTCTATGCAATAAACTAGTGCCATTGGGACAAGCATCTGAGTTTCTTCATCTGTAAAAGAAAGGATTAAGACTAGATATTACCTAAACACAATGCTTATTCTTGTAGATTTTAAATTGTGTTTCTAGAAAGAAAAGTAATTCTGAAAACAAGAGTAACTGTGGCCATGCACTTTTGCAGCCAGGGTAATCCAGATTTTTCTCCACCCAGAGACATTTCTCCCTTCAGCATCTTCCACATGATCGGTAAGGGTCAGTAGATGCAGTATGGAAAACACAGACATTAACAGAAGCTCTTTTCAAATTATAGCCAGTTTCCCAAAGCAAATTTCCATCAACCTACCCAGATATATTTAACACATGTGTTCCAATAAACATGATTTGTTACCCAAAATCACAATGGTGTCTATTTTTTATACTCAGACTTCCACCTATGTGCAATGTTCCAGGAGGAAAATCATATGCTCACATAAGACCTGAGTCAAAGTTAATCCCATCCCGCCAACCATCCTGCCTTTCCTTATATTGTAGCTTCTACTTAATTCAGTCCACGTGTATTATGGGTGGAAGATGGATTCAAATTCTTTAAACGGAGACTTCATCAAATTTACTATTAATCTAGGAAATACCTGGTTTTTTTAAACTTTATTTTTTATTTTTTAAAATTTACATCCAAATTAGTTAGCAGATAGTGAAGCAATGATTTCAGGAGTAAATTCCTTACTGCCCCTTACCCATTTAGCCCACCCCCCTCCCACAACCCCTCCAGCAACCCTCAATTTGTTCTCCATATTTATGAGTCTCTTCTGTTTTATCCTCCTCCCTGTTTTTACATTATTTTTGTTTCCCTTCCCTTATGTTCATCTGTTATGTCTCTTAAAGTCCTCATATGAGTGAAGTCATATGATTTTTGTCTTTCTCTGACTAATTTCACTTAGCATAATACCCTCCAGTTCCATCCACATAGTTGCAAATGGCAAGATTTCATTCTTTTTGATTGCCGAGTAATACTCCATTGTATATATATACCACATCTTCTTTATCCATCGATGGACATTTGGGCTCTTTCCATACTTTGGCTCTTGTTAATAGTGCTGCTATAAACATGGGGGTGCACGTGTCCCTTCAAAACAGCACACCTTTATCCCTTGGATAAATACCTAGTAGTGCAATTGCTGGGTCGTAGGGTAGTTCTATTTTTAGTTTTTTGAGGAACCTCCATACTGTTTTCCAGGGTGGCTGCACCAGCTTGCATTGCCACCAACAATGCAAAAGAGATCCTCTTTCTCCGCATCCTCGCCAACATCTGTTGTTGCCTGAGTTGTTAATGTGAGCCATTCTGACAGGTGTAAGGTGGTATCTCATTGTGGCTTTGATTTGTATTTAGGAAATACCTATGTTTAATGTAAAGTCACGTGTCACAAGTGAACCTTAAAATCAAAACAGCACAAACCATAACTGTGAGAAGTATAATAACAACTACAGTGGTACACAGCATTCATGATAAACCAGTTGTTTCCTTTATACTTGCTTGCTTTGATTCATTGCTTCACTTACCCATCCACTCACCCATCCAATACGAAGTTGCTGAGCATCTACTGTGAATGAGCAGCCAACCAGCTGCTCAGTTTCAATTTTATCATATTAGATGATATGCACGAAATGATTTTACTTTTAGAACCTGCTATATAAATGTAAACAAATAGGCAACTCAAAAAACGTTTAACTATGGAGGGAATGCATAAAAATCCTCTTATCTAATTTAATGAAAAAAAGCCCCCAAAAGTCAGAAGAAAAGAAGGGAAACTACTTGGAGTGGGAAAGATGTTACTTTGATCTGCATGGGAAGAGAAAATCATGGTTGATAATTTGGGTAAATTCATGTCCTCAGAAATGACTGAAAAACATCCCATATCAACAGGTATTCTATTTGAAAGAAATAACCATAGTTGTTCATTTAGTTATATCTTAGCTTTACGGGCAAAAAGTAAATTTTCCAACACTGTAGAGCCATTTCCCCATCCAATATTTCCTTTATGTCAGATAGCAGCCAAATGTGATTCACTAGAATTTTATTTTTTGCTGTATTATTTCCTATGCTCTATCCAATATGGACATATCTTCGTACAAATGCACTTGACAACTGATAAATTATTTAATCATTAATAGATACTCTACTGAGAAATCATTACATTTCTTGATAGGCTCAATTAACCTGACGTTTTGTCTTCAGTGAGTCACTGTTGGAGATCTTGGTAACACCAGGTTAAAAATGTATATATTACATCATGAAAACTAATGTCTTAGGTAAGCAAAAGTTTTATTTCTTGCCTTTACTGTGGCATTTAGTCTTCCGGCCTTTCATATTTTCAAATACTTTAGATAAACAGTCTTCTTAATTAAAGAGAAAAAGAAGCTCTAAAGCCCATAACACAACGTCCCAGAAAACTAATGCCCAGAAAAATTGACTTGCATGGTACACTGGGGCCCTGAACATTTCCAGAAAACAAAGAAGGACAGGAGATCTTGGAGTATCTTCTAAACGTGTTGACTTATTTTACGCAGTTTACATGTGGAGAGTTTTTGGTTTTATCTTCCTCTAATTAAACTTCACAAACCTGACAGCGGCTCTCCTGCTTCAAACACCTCCTATGTATCAAACATTTCACAGGATACTTCACCCAAGTTAGCTAACTTCCTTTATAAAAGCACCCTCCAGCACACATGCTACCATCGGCCCATTTTATGAGAGAGGAAAACTCAGAGAGGTTGAGTGCCCTGTACCGGGTCACCCAGCTAGTGTGTGCATTTGGGATTTTGAACAGTATGGAGCTGGGCTTCCCGAACCTGTATTCTAAGGATCTCTGTTCTTCACCATACGCCTGGCTGATTGCCTCACTTGGCTAGAGCACAATGCTGGAGAAACCAGGACTATGCGTTAGAAACCCGTTTGGTCCGTTGGCTTAACAAGAAAAGAAGAATTCTGCCTTAGGTGTGCTAGCATTGTGCTTCCTGCTTCGTTCAGGGAATCGGGCGAAACCGTCTGAATGGCCCGCAATAAAATTTTATCACTGACAGCCAAACACTTCGAGTCGAATTCATTGTTCTCACAGAAGAGAAGTAAATATCTCAGTAAAACACTAGTGTGCATTCCTATGAGGGCTGTTTGCTGGGACCTAGTACTTTCCAAATAAGTTTCTTTTAAATTTAGTTTGATGAGAAATATAACTATCAACTTGCTGGGATCCAAGGAGCAGCAAGTTAATAATTACATGATTAGGTCGCCTCTCTAGGACTCTGAGTATGCGAAGTAAATAAATCTGTGACTTCCACCGAGTGGACTTTTCAAAGGAGGCACCATCCCATCAAATTATGTAAATAATTCGAAGCTTCCCCTCGCGCATCCCTCCCTGCTCTTTGTAAGTCACCCAACAATTTGCAAAAATAACCACGGGAAGTGTTTGGGGTGGGCTTTTGAAGATATTTTTAGTTAAAGTGGTGGAGGTTTAAAATACAAGCATGGGAGTGTCTGCCATTTAGAGAAATCACCTGCTCACACAGTTCCGTGGAGAAGTGGAATGTTTTAATGTGTGTCATTCAGCACAACATGTGGACCGCATTAACTCAGGTTAAAGCAGGTCACCCCACGTGACACAGCTGAGCCACAGATAATCGCAAGCAATACAACATGCTGGATGCAACATAAATTTAAACGGGAGTAGGTTTTTCTCCTCAAAAAGAGGCAACAGCTGCTGAAGATAACAAAATGCCCACACTACCCCACACTGAGAGGGCTTTGTGCTTCGACATGGTCTGCATTATATGTAGGTAGTTCAGCACAACTATATTTAGGGACATCTCTAAATTTGAACCAGGAGCATTTGGGTGCATGGAATACATGCTCTAAGTGGGGCCGACCTCACATTTCTTTGTAATAATTTTTTTCGAAGAATTTTATTTTTATTTCTTTTAACATTTGTTCATTTTTGAGAGAGACAGAGTGTGGGCAGGAGAGGGACAGAGAGGGAGAGGGAGAGACACAGAATCCGAAGCGGGCTCCAGGCTCTGAGCTGTCAGCACAGAACCCGTCGTGGGGCTCGAACCCACCAACCCCAAGATCATGACCTGAGCCGAGGCCGGATGCCATGCAGGCATCCCACACTAGTGAATAATGTTAAACTCTAGCCTTCAAAATTAGAGAGTAGAGACCATTTGGGCTGCGACATGCTGCCTTCTGAGCCAGTAGGCCAAATATTTAGTATTCTAATTTAGACTACAGATAAAACACTCCAGGCAAGTGCGGGTGTTAAGAAGACTCAGAAATAAAGGAAAGAGCAGTGACTTAGGATAAAACTAAAATTGGAGAGATGGCATTACTGAGTACCACGACAGTTCGTTTCCAACAAAATTCCGTATATACGGTGTCACTGGCAAGCATTACAGTCCTGAGAACAGCGAGGGATTGGTGTTTGTTTACTCCTTCCTCCTTGGAGGATAGTGTAATATTATCATGTGAATTACCTTGACTTTGGATGCCACTTTTGACGTGCAGATTTATCTTCTCACTTAAGCCTCCGAAGAACCCTTTGAGTAGGAAGAGACCAAATCTCTTCCAGATAAGCCCACCCACCACTCGTCACTCCCAGCATGACATCACACTCCTGCCCAAGCAACACTTCCACGTGTGTCTGTCCAGCTATAATTAACCGTGTGCCGCTTATAAATCTATCTGAAGCACAAGTCGCAAAGAACATAAAGACATCTTTGCCACATCTCTTGCATTCATCAATAAATATGACTCTGTTTCACTGAACCAGCCTTTGGGCCGTGTAAAAACAAGGTACGTATCTCGTGAAAGAGGTGAAATTGAAGTTTCAGAAACAATTTTTGGGCTAAAACAAGTGTAATGTCGCTCAATTCTGTAGGGCACGGTGAGCGGGTCTTAAAAATAACATGTATTGACTGCTTAGTATGTGCTAAGCATATTACCTTACTAAGACCAATTTAATCCACATGAGCAAATTATAATAGCAACAAGAAAAGCACACGGGGGCGCCTGAGTGGCTCAGTCGGTTGAGCATCGACTTCGGCTCAGGTCACGTCCTCATGGTTCGTGAGTTCAAGCCCCTTATCGGGCTCTGTTCAGACAGCTCAGATCCTGAGGCCTGCCGGGATTCTGTCTCCCCCTCTCTCTGCCCTCCCCCACTCCCTTTCTGTGTGTCTCTCTCTCAAAATAAATAAACGTTAAAAATGTTAAAAAAAGAAAGAAAGAAAAGCACATATAGGCTAAGAAATTCACCGCAATTTAGCCAGGACGTGGCAGAACAAGAATTCAAACTGGATCTTGTTGGTAACAAAACCACATCTCTCAAACAAAGACCCATCCTTTCAATGCCGTCTCCTAACCTCACCTACATGAGAACTCTCCATGCTCAGGCTAAATATATTTTCCTTGGAACTCACATTTAGTCTTCAAGTTCCTTAAAGTGACCGTATCATATTTCAACATTTTCAACACTGAAACTTCTTACGACCAAGGACTTTATAAATTATTGCTTTTTACCCTTCACATACCTACCTGCATGTTTGGCACAAAATAGGCACATAATGTTTGCTGCATTTAAACGTGCCCCCCATCTGTGCCCACTTAACTATCCCCACTCAGGTCTCACAAATATCAGAGAGGCGGTTGGGGTTTGGGAAATAGGACTAGATTTACCGATGCCCCAGCTGTGCCTCACATTGGTTGTGTGGCACTGAGTAATTCATTATCTCATTCCTCTGAACTTTGCTTTCCTCATCTGTAAAATTAGGGTATGCAAAATCTATTTCACAAAGGTGAGGCACCGTCACGTTTTTCTTCCCATCTCTTTGTACTCCGCACAAAAGGCAGGAAAATTTCACTTACAAACGCCTATGTATCTGCTACAGATATTACAAAGTTTTCTGGATTTAGGTATCATTCATTGATTCCTAAGGTGCCTCTTTCATGCAGGCAGCCTTCTGGAGGATGGTTAAACAACAGTGAGCCCAGACAGATTCAGTCTCTGCTCTCACGGTAGTCATGATCTAATGGAAGGCCACATGTTACATCTGAATATCATTCTCTTGTAACACTTTCATTATTAAAATATACCCACAGTTTCCATTTTTATTAAGGGAACTTTCAAGAGTCAATTTAATACCCATCAGATCTGCGATCCTAATAATTGAGATTTCTTATAAAGTAACAAGAGTAAAAATTATACATGACACCAGAAGTACAGTTGCCCACACATTTCTGAAATATTACTAGTCATGAGTAGAGCACTTGGGAATTCCAAAGCCTGTCACAGAATCACAGAAATGTTTTCAGTGTGAATATGTTGTGCTCAAAACATCCCCAGAATAGGTACAGCACAGCAACGCCGGCCCTGCTTTAACAAGATGAACAACCAGACAGACTACTGTAGACAACAGGGCTTTGGTCATCTCCGTTACATTAAGGTAACGCGGAAAGAAAGAGAAGCAGTCCAGCATTTACACGAGATCTTACACTGTAGTAGGTATCATGGAATATTGCCTTCTCAATAGAAAAAAATCTGCATCATTATTGCAGAACTCATCGTGCTAAATATGACATTTATACCAATAAGTCTCTTAAACCTGGCATTATCTTAAGAATGTGCACACGCTAACATACATCTCCATTTTGTAGCATTACACTTCTGTGTGCTTTTATTTCTCATAAGAGATGTGATGTGTTTAACAATAATAATTCCATAACAATCAATTAAAAGGAAATGTAAAGAATGGATTTTTCATAAGAAAGGAAGGAGTTATTGGCAATGGATTTCAACAAATTCCCTGGCTGGCTAAAGATATATCACGCTGGGCAGCAGAGTAGGTAAACCCTCGGTGGCAAACTTTCAAGGACCCGTCATTCATGGCTGTGCTCCCTCTGTCCTCCCTTCTTTTCAAATGCCAGTCGTGTATGGACGAGGCACATGTTTCTTCTGCCAGTGCCTGCTCAAGCAGACAGTTTACTAATTTGTAGCTCGGTAAACCTTTCACTGCACTGAGCACCTTGAGGTTAGCACATCTCTAATCATTATTTGATAACAGAAATCTGCAAGCATCACATCCCTAGTAACAAGAACATTGTATCTTAGCAACCAGCCTTGATATTCAAACAATTTCATTAAAGCGTAGCACCTCTTAGCAGGTGGGTGAGTGCGGGTGTTGATAAACATTTATAACATGATCAGCCATTGTGTTTGCCAACACTATAATCAGCATGACAATTTTATGAATTTGTTTACAAGCTCCCAGATAGCCAATCCATGTAGGTGAGCTACGTTTCAGACTGGTTAGGAGATCCAGATATCAGATCTTTATTTGAAATGGAGAGTTTCTTTAGAAACCTATCAACTGAAGAGATTGCCAAGTTCCTTTCAGCGCAGAGACATCATTAATATTTCCATTGCGGTTTAATCTTCAAATAGTAGTGTTGAATTTAAATGCTCCAGGAGCAAGATCTGAGTGGGAACCTCAGCTACACTGAGATTCATAAGAATCATGTGAGGAAGAAAGTGCAGTTTAAATTTTTTTTTCTTCTCCAGATTGACAGAGCTAGCTGATACATCTTTTGTGTGCAAGGAACTATTACGTGAATGGCTAAAAGAAAACAAATAGGGTGAAACTCCCCTTTTTGAAAAGAAGCAAATTTTCGAGTGAATAACTTACTACAATTTTTTTCACATATTATAAATCTACTTAGACATTCATTTAAGGGACTACTGATATGTCACCATCATTGATTGGTTCAAACATGAAAAGCCTTTTCTCCGTTTTTACTTCAATCTAATACCTCCCTACAGGATCCGGATTTGCACAAAATTTAATATTCCATTTTAAAGAGATTTTAAATCTCTCTTCCTAACGGATGACCAGGCAACTATATACACATATTTTTTTTTAAATGTCCGCCAACCCCATGATCTTCGAAATTGAAAAGTCTTGTAATTTGGGAAGAACTACCAGAGCACATCTCTCTCTTGATTATATAACACAGCTCCTAATATGACTATAAGATCTCAAACCTGTGACCGTTCAAGTGTTACCAAGTATAAAGGTTCACTAAGGCATGCACTGGCAAATAGGTAGAAGAAAAACAAGGACTTTTCTGCTTTCTGAAGTTTGAACCTTGAACCTGCAGCACACAGTTACAACAGGGCCCCTAGGCTTCTCATCCCTGAACAAGCTATTAATCTACCTGAAATAGGTGAACTTCAGTGAAGCATTATCGAATAGGTAACAAGCTCCCTTTCAAATTAAAACCAGCCATGATGAAAAACAAGTTTGTTGACCTAGCTTGTTCACCGTGAACCATGACACGTCAGTTAATAACTACCACCTGGGTAACTCCAAGCTTCAACAACCAGCCTTACAATGTTCAAAAGATTTGGAGACGAAAATATGTATCACAGCCTGCAAGACCAACAACTCTACATTCAAATGTTGCTGGTAAAAAATCATCGGAAGAAAGAAAGAACGAAAAATGTCAAAAGTTGTCGTCTGAAAGCATCACGATCTGGGGATTCCTGTAAAGCAAGGATGGCAAAAAGCCTCTGAATTTGTGTTTATGACACCAGGTGGGGTGGGGAACAGTGGGAGGGAAGTAGGAGGGTGGGGAGAATAAGGTAGTGTTTGCCACACACATTAGGTAAACTGTTATACTTCATAATTCGACAATTATGTCTCCTAATTTCCTGATGCTTTCCAATATCCATTTCTTGAATTTCGACCATGTGTATGGAAATTATTTTAGTCTGAGGGAAGAAAATAATTCAGCCTCCTAGGTGTTGGGGATGGGGAATGGGCACAGTGACTGAAACAGACACAAGGGGAATCTGGCATTTACATTTTGGTCTAGTCTTTAAACCTCTTTATACAACTCTTTATACAACAGACCTCTTTATACAACTGCTTGCCACTTGCCAATTATTTATCAGCTCTTTATATTTCTACTCTAACTTGTCTTACAACCTTGTCATTTCTCGTGAGACTTTCCCATGTGAAGTTTGGGGCAAGAACCAGTGCGTTTGTGATTTTGTGTATGCGTAGCTGAGTGTGGGTGTGAGTGAGTATGGGTGCGTGTGAGAGTATGTTGTTGGTTTTCTTCCACTTACTGAGGTCGCCAGATAATTCTACATATTTTTTGTGAGAGTGCTATCAAAATCCACGGGCTCAGTTTGATGGACCACTTCCTACATGGTAGATCTGTGGTCATTGAAATGCTGGATTTCTAAAAATATACCATTGAATGTAACTTTGTAATGCAACTGTTCCAGAAGTTCCTGAAGAAAGGCCTTCTTTTATAGCATTTTGCATTCAGAACAGTGTTGCACATTACAGATTATCTTCCAGTTAAAAAATATATACAGGTAAATCAGCATCTCATTTCCAATAATACCAGCTAGTAAAAGATCCCTTCAAGCTGCCTCTCCCTGTCTGTGCTTGACGGTTTAAAAAAGATGTATTGCACACCTGAGAGACTCACGTCTGAGAGGCAGTTACCTCTAGTCTTGAACACAAACGTCAAAGAAAAACCTCAAGTTTTATGTAACCAACATAAGGTGGTATACACTATGTAGAATTCATCCAATATGATTTCAAACATATTTTTTTACTCTGGCTATTCAGACATAAAGTTGCTGCTAAAATAGTTTAGACTAAAATGGTAGCCTGTGTCATTGGCCATATTAAAGCTCAGAAAGTCTGTGAAAGAAAACAGGTGAGAACTATGATTTTACTAATCAATTCAGACACCGGCGTAAACCAGTGCTGCCGAGGTCCTGCAAAAGGAACGCCTTCCAGAAGGAACCACTGAGGACCCTGCGGTTAGCAAATTGTAAGGACTGAAAATTCTACAGAGTTCACAGTGCTTGATATTTGTGTAGTTCTTTTCATCTGAAGTACCAAGGTGCGGGATAAATATTAACTCACAGATTTTGTCACTGTCAGTAGCACTTGGAGTTTGTAAACTCGGGCTTGAAGTCAGAATTACTCCCTCATTCCATTTTCCTTCATTCCAGGACAAAAGCAAGTTTTACTTTTCCATACAAAGTTTGAGTATGAATACAAAGGTAAAACACCCACGAAGTTCAAATGTCTAGCCCCCTGTTTCTCACTCAGAATCCATTCACCGTTTTAGACTGAAAACAAAATTCAGGTGGGGGGAGGGGCGAAATAAGTGAAGGGGATTAACAGGTACAAACTTCCAGGTATAAAAGATATAAGTCACAGGGATGAAAAGCACAGCAGAGCGATTACAGACAGCAATGTTCACAGCCACATACCTGAAGTAACAGCCCAGGCGAGGTCGGTCGGTAGGTAAACCTTGTAAACAGGATGAATGACCATGCAACTAATGTTCCACAGCAACCTGTCACCGGTCATGGCAAGCACCTGGATCTTGCTAAAAAAAAATCCCTGAAATGAAATCCTTGAGACGTTTCCCAGCAACACAGCAAGTAGACTTCATCTTGAAGATTCTCTGTAGTGTAATCCAAAAATGGTTTTTGAATGTACCAAATAAAATTCTACTCCCCTAGAGCACTCATTCCTCCCAAATGCCGTAACGGTCTTCGAAGTATAAATGGGCTGGTGGGATTATAGTTCATTGGACTTTAGGTTATGAATTACATGTTATAATTACTTCTGTGATACATTATAGAATCCTTGAGATTTCCAGAGAGTTTACTGGCAAGAAATACATATGAAATAATGTTGTGCCACTTCTCAGAGGCTTCTGGATCATCAGTAGGATAACCCTCCATCAGGACTAAAACTTCATTGCTCTCTAGTCACAGTTGTATCTAACCAAGGAGATAACTCACTGCCTAATCTTTGCTACTCAAAGTGCAGTCTGTGGATCAGCTGCACTGACATCACCTGGGTGCTTGTTAGAAATGCAGGATCTCAGACCCCAACCCAGACCTACTGAGCTATCATCCACATTTTAACGAGATCCTAGATGATTCTTATGAACACTAAAATTGGAGAAACACTGAGCTAACAAATAAATATATATAAAGTACAGAATGTCTTTCTGTATCCTAAACACTCTTATAGGAGCTCAAATGCATTTACTTAACCCACACAATAAACTCATAAGGTAAGTGTAAAGACCACGGTTTTATAGATACAGGCAAACACCTAGCTTCACATATGTAAGAGATGCTCAAAATGGTATTATGAGTGGAATTGGTTTCTTTCCTGACACTCCACTAATGGGCACACAACGGTTATTTAGGAAAACTCTGTGGACATCCATGGTGACCTTGGTCTGTCATTCCTCACTTAAAACCTTCCATTCTTGGGGGAAAAACACAATTGACACAGAAACCAGGCAAGATACCCATCCCAGAATTGTGGAGAAGGATACTTTTGGAAAAATTGCAAGCACCACAAAGAGCAGATGAATTTCCCATCTCAGCTTTCCCTTCCTGACAAGGTGTGCCTTACCTTGAAATGTGAGACCACCAACCTATTCTTTTTTAAAATATTCTTTGCATTACTAAACATATTGAAAAACTAGAAAGTGGGATTTTTTTATCTGTTATTCCTGGTAATGGTCCATGATTAAAATAATTTCAGAATAAAACTAAAATAAACCTTATGACTCCAGCACAACACAGAGATAGAGAGAGACAGAGAGGAAGGAAGGAAGGAAGGAAGGAAGGAAGGAAGGAAGGAAGGAAGGAAGGAAAAGGAAAATTCCAAATCAGATTGTCTTCAAAAAATCAAAATCATCACCTTTAACAATGCATGAATAAAAGCAAAAAAAAAAAAAAAGTGCACCATATGTGAGGCATCTGGGTGGCTCAGTGTGTCAAATGTCCATCTTTGGCTCAGGTCATGATATCACGGCTCATGAGTTCAAGTCCCACATTGGGCTCTGTACTGATAGTGTGGAGCCTACTTGGGATTCTCTCTCTCTCCCTTTGTCTCAAAATAAATAAATAAATAAACTTAAAAAAAGAGTCTGTTTCTTGGTTTGTCTCTTTTTTTCTTTTGCTTGTTTTGTTTCTTAAATTCCACATATAAGTGAAATCATATGGTATTTGTCTTTGACTTATTTCACTTAGCATAATACCCTCTAGATCTGTTCATGTTGTTGCAAATAGCAAGGTTTCTTGTTTTTTTGTGGTTGAAAAATATTCCATTGTATACATGTCCCATTTCTTCTTTATCCATTTATCTATCAATGGACACTTGGGCTGCTTCCATAGTTGGGCTATTGTAAACAATGTGGCTATAAACATCAGGGTGCATGTATCCCTTTGAATTAGTTTTTTTGTATTTTGGGGGTAAATTTCCAATAGTGCAATTCCTGGATTGTTGGGTAGTTCTATTTTTAACTTTCTGAGCAAACTCCATACCGTTTTCCACAGTGGCTGCACCAATTTGTATTCCCACCAACAGTGCACAAGTGTTCCTTTTTCTCCACATCCTTGCCAACACTTGCTGTTTCTTGTGTTTTTGATTTTAGCCATTCTGACAGGTGGGAGGCAGCATCTCATAATAGTTTTGATTTGTATTTCCCTGATAATGAGTAACACTGAGCATCTTTTCATGTGTCTGTTGGGCGTCTGTATGTCTTCTTTGGAGAAATGCCTGTTCATGTCTTCTGCCCATTTTTTAATTGGACTACTTGCTTTTGGGGTACTGAGTTGTATCAGTTCTTTACATATTTTGGATACTAACCATTTACAGGATATGTCATTTGCAAATATCTTCTCCCTTTCAGTAGGTTGTCTTTTCTGGTGATTTTCTTAATAATGTTTTCTTTCTCTAACTTGTTTTATTATAGAGAATATAATATATAATACATACATCATATATGATGTGTGTTGGTTAGCTTTTTATGTTATTGGTAAGGCTTCCAGTCAACATTAGGCTATTAATAATTAAGTTTCTGGGAAGTCAAAAGTTTTACACAGCTTTTCCACTGCCCAGGGCATGGGTACCCCTACTCCCCTGTGTTGTTCAATGGTCAACTGTTTTTTTCTCTTACTTGACATAAGCCATTTGCTATGGAATTTATTGAATTAAAACAATGACCAGAATCTGTTCTTTGAGGATTTGTGCTCTTGCTTTTATTCCGCTAACATAAGTTACTAATAGAAAATTTATTACCTAGAATACAAATACTAAAAGTCTCTCACTTACTAGAATGAGCACTATCAATACAATGGAAAGTCTAATTTTTGTATTTATCACTGGAGTTCATTCTAGACCCCTTGTAAGATCATCGTATTGTTTTGATTGGTAAATGACAAAAGGTACAAACACTCAGCAATTTCCTCACTTACCTTTAAGTTACTATTTATCAACATTTTCTCTGTTGCTCTAAAGCAATCATGAGATGTATGTAGAAAGATTCAATACCACATATTTTACACTTCTATGTTTTATTCTAATATTTAACCTATGAGAATTTTCTTCATATCATAATAATTTCTAGATTTGAAGCAAAAATTCTCCATCTTGATTTTCATTTTCTGCCCATCCTAACTTTCAGATTAAACTCTAAGCATCAACCACAATTACTGCTGACATCTTTGTATCAATGAGCCTCTGTGATTTTTATGCAAAGCCTGAAAACTTCACCCAGGGTGTCATTAAATTAGGCAAGGTTGATTTTCCTCTGTGTTTACTAACTGAAGCACATAGTCTCTGATCTTAGAAGTTCATGCCTGGCTAGGCAGTCATGCCCAGTTTTCACAATTTATCATTTGTTGTAATGGCTTTTTTAAAATCTCGATAAAATATTCTGTCTCTTTCACATGAATATCCTTTACCTGGATAAGCAGAAGAAAAATAACCCTTGTTTAAAATTAATTTCTTACTTTTCCCTCAGTGCAGTGCATCTAAAGAAGCAAAACTTATTGAATTAAATTTAATGACATAATAAATTCTTCCTTTCTGACAATACTGTGGTTTAATTCACAAGTGCACTTTAAGCTTTGCCTTTAGCATCTGATGGGTCATTAGTCTGTACGTAATCCAGCAGGCGGACTCCTCAGAGTCTAAACTCCATCAGCAAGCACCAAATCAGTAGTTTCTGAAATATGACTTGTAGGTCAAATGTCCTGAAAAAGAGTGCCTTGGGCATCCCAGATGGAGAATAGGGCATGAGAAGCAACAAACTGGGACAGAATTTGATGCGGACACTCACTAAAGACTCCATTCATTCTAACTCACTAAACAACTCTTCTCCAAATGATTTGACTCTTACTCTCGATGTCTCTAGCCAGTAGGTCATACAATGAAATTGGCTGCTACGTGCCAACAGGCTTAACATACATGTCATCAAGTTGAACATATTCTAATCACATTTTGCCCCGAGAACCTTTGTCTAATATCACAAAACAATCCATGGAATCGCTGTCAGTCATCCCAGACCAAAACAAGCTAATTGCTGCACATCACCCCTACATCGGGAAAATGCTCTCTGCTGGGTCAAATAGTCGCTTTTTTCCTGAAAGCATCTTCTCATGCTGAAAAATAGAAATACAGATCCCATTAACATTTTTTCCCAGAATTTCACATAAGATTTGGGAAAACCATTTTTCCACCCTAACTTTAACAGCTTAAATAGCTAACCTATCCAATCTACTGTAGTTCTGCCAAAGTGTTGCATTCATTTATTCACTTGGATGGTGCTAGATACTGGAAAAAGTCCCTGCCATCAAGAGTTAAACAGGTTATCTTGGATAAGTAATGTAATAGTGTACTTTAGACATCATCATCATCATCATCTCATCATTATTATGATCATCTCATGTTTAAATTCTTTAAGTAAAGAATTTAACATAAAACAAAACTGGACACTAGATACAATTGAGACCTGACATTATACATGAAGCAATGGGAAAAAAAAACCCATCCTCCTCCCAAATGGAATTTTCAACATTCTATAAAAGCATCTTGTCTCACCTTATCATGGTGAGGAAGTTCCTAGAGGAACTTGGGAGGAAGACTAGACCCAATAGTTGAATTAGATCACTTTGTTTAGAAATGTTAAAGCCAGCATCTAAAACTGCTGGTTGTCCATGTCCCCATGAGCAGAGAGAGAAACAGTGAGGGTCATAGGAGCAGGAAAGATATAGAGGACTTGGATCCCAAAAGGAAGGAAATTGCTGAGAGAATGAGAAGGGAGAGAGAAAAAGAGTCTGAAAGAGAAGTGAGTAGAGACAGAAGCAAGAGGGCAGGAGAAGCAAGAAAGGAAGAGCAAAAAGAGAAGAGAAATTGAAGAGTAGGTAGGAGGAAGAAGAAATGAGAAGAGAACTCAACTAGGGCACGTACACCTAAATCCATGAAATTAACACATTGAAAATAATCCCGTGTCTCCTTATAGAGAGAAGAAGGGGTTGGATCAAGTGGGATAGCTTCCTACATAAGAAAGCCAACTGACCTGTGATGGTAGGCAGCTTCTCAAATGGCTCCTGCCTCCTGATATTCACATTCTGTATCATCCCCTCCCACTGGTAGGGGGCTGGACCTAGTGACTCACTTCTAATGGACAGAACACAGTAAAAGTGACTCGATAGCACTTGAAGATTAAGTTAGAAAAAAAGCTCTGGCCTCCCCCTTGTCTGTCCTTTCTTACTCTCTGTCATTTACCCCCTCTGAGGGATATCAGCTGCCTTATTGTGAGCTGCCCTATGGAAAGGGCCATGTAATACGGGACTGAGGATGGCTTCTGGCCATCAGCCAGTAAAGAAATGGGGTTCTCAGTCCAACACCTCCCCAGGAACTAAACCCTGCCGACAACTACCTAAGTAAGTTTAGAAGTTAATCCTCCCTCAACTGAGCCTTTAGATGAGACTGCAAACTCTGCCTAACACCTGGATTATAACTTTGAGAAGTCTTTGAGACAGCAGCACTACTCAAGCACCCCTCAGATTCCTAATCCACAGAAACTATGACATAATAAATATTTCTTATTTTAAGCTGCTATTTTTTAAGATAATTTATTACACATCAATGGATAACCAATATACACATTTATATGAATTTGACCACTTTGCCCCAGATTAACTCGAGATTAGTGGGTGGATTGCTCAGGCAGCCCAAATAAATTTAATAACAGAATTATGAAGATCCAGCCTGTAATAAACTTAAGAACATGACTTAAATTAATCAGCAAATCTCACTCACGTTTCACACAGACACCTGGGTTTGAGCACTAACTACAGGCCAGGTACTTAACTACCTAGGAGATAATGGCGTCATTCAACCTCTCTGAGACAGTCTTCATATGTGGAAAATGGGGCTAATAATTATCCCTGCTTGTCATGCCTGCCATGAGATTGACTTTAGTTCATGTAATTGAAACTACTTTGGAAATTATAAAGTCAGTCATAAAATAAGTACTTAGAAGACTACTGCAGTCCCACTCAAGGGATTTTTCTGGGCTAATAACATTTTAAATATTTGTAACTCCTTAAAAAGTATTTCCTCTTTTTTATGAGGCAAAAGATAGAATCTCTATAGTTCTTAAGCTTTGCCACAACTGAAAACATCTTAAGTTCTCATTCTGTTTTTTCCAAATACATATCAACATCCATTTTAAAACTAGTCATTTCTTATGTATTGAATTTTTTTAATGTTTTTTTAATTTTTATTTTATTTTTGGGGGAGTGAGAGACAGAGACAGAGTACTAGTGAGGATGGGCAGAGGGAGAAGGAGACACAGAATCCAAAGCAGGCTTCAGGATCTGAGCTGTCAGTGCAGAGCCCAACACGGGGCTCGACCTCATGAATCAGGAGTTCATGACCTGAGCTGAAATTGGATGCTTAACCAACTGAGCCACTCAGGCTCCCCTCTTTATTTTGAAAGGTGTATGTCTTAGGTGACTGCTCTAGACACAGACTGAGATAGGAATTCTTGTTGGAAAGATTTTTTTTTTTTTTTTGAGGAACATTTGTAGAAGAAGGAGAGAGAAGAAAGAGAGAAAGAACACTAGACAAGCTCGGCCAGAGAACAGCTCAGCTGACACCATGGAGAAGCTCTGGAGTACAAATTGCAACCCAGCATTGGGTCCACCTTGAGGCTGAAAGGCTGGCCTTTGCAAGCTTCCTCCTTCCCAGGCAGTCATTGATCAGAGGGCAATTCTCCAGAGAAGGAGACAGTGCTGAGTTTACCAGCCACACTCAAACAACCAGGAGAGCACGTACCAGCCACTAAAGAGGATCCTGGGTAGGGTTCCACTACAAAGTACATGTAACATCCTTTCTCGTGGTATTTTATCATCATTTCTGCAAATAAGTCTTGATACGCTAAGCTTTTCAGCATTGATCACTTTTACACCAGCTGTGTTAAATGAGACAGAAGAAGGAGCAGTGTAGAAAAATAAAGATTTGTCTTTAATCAGAGTTGTAAAATGTAATTCAGCTCAGATTAAAAAAGAAAGGGAGTCACCAGGAGATCTTTTTTCTCCTAAAATATAGACATTAAGAAATATATATAAGAGATACTTAACCAAGGCTGAGGCAAGGAGAGGGCCTGGAGAGTAATGGTTGCTTAGTAAGCCCAAGTGGGAGAAGGGTCTGGGGAGATGAATGAGAGGAGAAGGGAGAATGTGAAGGGTTTGAACTCATGTCCCTGAGAGAAGCAAAGGCAAAAAAAAAGTCCATGCCAGTGCCCATGAGGGAGGCGCAGGCGAGGAGGGAAAGGGAGAAGAAGGAATGATGACTTCAAAGACAAGATATTTCAACCAGTTTGGAATCACAGATGTATCCTAACTACCTTTCCTGCCAAAGCACACCTCCTGTCAAGCTTTCCTCTGTTTCTCCAATCTGACATGGCCCACTTTTTTCCTTACAAACTGTTTACATTTGAAAAGCTCAATCATGAAACAGAAGATGGTAAAACTTCTGTTTACCCAATGGTTATTACTCACACTTGAGCTGAAGCTTCCTGAAATATTGTTGCTCTTGGTTGCATTTTGGGGGGTATTTGTCGGAAAATGTATTTTGACAACAGTTGCCTAGAAGAAATTCTCGAGCTTCAGAATGCATGAGAGGATTTACGGAGGAACTCAAATGAAAAAGTAGAATCTGGGGTTTATACGCTGTACAGGGCTCCCAGCCTTCCCTCCTCCCAGCATGGATGCATGATCACTGCCAACCCTCGTTTGTGTTTCTGACATTAATGAATTTTGGCTTTTTTAGTATATCTGAAAAAAAGATTGGAGATTCCCATGAATAAAACACTACAGTGGCAATAATATTTCAACTAGGATTCAGTCTCTTTCCATCATTCTCAAACATAGGTTACCAGTTTTTAAAACTATTTCAGCTAAGGAATGTTTATGTACGATAAAACTAAATGTAAACGTGGGTTTAAGGTGATTGCCCAGTTGCTTTATATAACAAAATCTCTGCTGGTTTTCAAGCTTATATTGAAACAGTATGCTAGTTCTGTTCTAACAGTATATAAAGATACTGGCTTTCCTAGATACATAAGCAAAGTCTTTTATGAGCTCATAAAGGCCAGACTTCGGAATATTTAAGTATTGGGTAATTCATAGAACAATATCTTTAGTCATTCAGCTAACGTAGAAGGCAACCACAGTTTATTCTTCTTAGATCTCTTCCTCTCATTTTTTTTTTTTATATTCTTAGGAGGTGAAAGGTATTTAGAAAAGACCTAAATACATTTTTTACTATTATTGAACTATCAAAGAGGTGCTCTCTTGTGGGACTCCCTTCTCTTCCTCACTCTGTGTATGTTAACCCACTTCAGAGACAATGGTGAGATGAACCCAAAATGCCAACTGACTATTTGCATTATAAATGGAGGCACAAAAGGATATTTTAAAACTGTTGGTTGATCTGGCATATCAAAGATTTCTTTCTAAGCTATTTCAGTGACTGCATTGAAGCAAACTGAAAGCAATGGCTTAAAAGGGGCCAAAAAAAAAAAAAACATTAAAAAAAACCATCTTATTTCCATGGAAAAATTCAGTTTACTCTCCTAACCTCCCCGCCTTTTGAATTACTTCTCTTTCTTACCCTCTTCTCTATTTGCAGGACTCAACAAGGAAGGAATCTGCAGTTCTCTGAATTCAAGTGTTAAGCCGGTTCTCTCTGGAGTGCAATCTGTTTTCCTTGCCTTGTCAAATCTGCACTCAAACTTCTAGCAAATAGTCTAACATCCATTTTTTGTTCCATTGAGCTAATTACCAATATTGTGGCTCTGATTCTACACATGTGTATACCATTTCCCTCTGTTTCATAAAGCACCTAACAGAATTATAGGTCATTAGTGTGTCTACCTGAGAGTCAATACAAGGGAAATGAACAAAAATTAAACAAAAAGTCTCCACGTCTTAACAATTGCTACAGCTTTCTTAACTTCTTCTTTGACCCTCATCGATCTGTGGTTTTGTTTTCTGTTTTCAAATGGAGGCCAGGGCCTTCCTAAGAACCATGGGAAAGTCGAACTGGGCTGCAGACAGGTGGTGTTTCAATTTGACTAAATAACCACTGAACATGGTACAGTCCTCCATGGAAGAGGCCAAGTTTGCCATGTGGTAGTGGCAGTGCCTGTGGAAGGAACTGGACTTCTCCTTTTTAGCAGTATCTTGGGAGAGTAGAGATGTAAGGGCTGATGACTGTTCATGGGCTCATAGGATGGAGAAATAGGCAATGCTCACAGAATATGAAATCTTATTATCGGAACACTAGGGGAAGGCAAAGTACTTTGGTCAGCAAATTCTTAGGAGTAAAATACACACTATTACTAAATTGGTCTATACAACAAGGTATCTCTAAAATGAAAAGTTATGCCCATATTTGACCATTGGTCATTTCCAAGTATTATTTTAACTATGTGCTCTTTAAGGAAGTTATCCTATCTGCCTCTCATTTGACAGTGCTAGACTATTTATACTCAATTAGTTGAATATCTGATGTATGTACACCTACAATATCAAACTCCTATAAAACTATGCCAAGTTTTGCTTCTTATCACATTCTATTGTACTTTATATTGATAGGAAAATAGTTCATGTGGGAACAGATACCAGTCTCTTTGTTCTGATTTTTGTTTCATGTAGCAAATTTTCCTGGATATGAAATGTTGAGGACACAGAACTCCGGCTGTAAGTCCACCAACTATTTCAGTGTTATTCACTGGAAATACATACAAACTGACCCCCAACCCTCTGAACACCCACCGCACCACACACCCTGACTACCACCCAAACAAAAACAGGAACAAAAAGGAAATAACAAGATATCACCGTAGATTCAATAAAGTAATATTAAGATTACATTTTGGAAAACACTGAAGAAGGGAGATGCTAGCATTGCCATTTAACAATATGGAGCTTATTAGACCAGGGATACATCTGTCTCTAATAAGTTAGGGGCTATAGTACGTAATCATTTTAGCTTCACAATGAAATTCATTTCTTTAGGGTGGTTAGATACTTGATTTGAAAAACTACTGTCTAGTCTTGAACTAAAATGTAAAACATGCTTCCCAATTAAGCTTAGAATACCTAGTTATCTGTCAAATTATTTTGGCATTTTATCTATATTTATATTGATCTGTCAGCATTGTTTTTACCAAATCGGACCATCGGAAAGACACCCATGCGCCACTAACTTTGGTATCGTACCTAGCTAAATTCAAGCCACAATATGAGCTTCAACTGTGAATTCTGAATGCATTTATTCATTGTCTATCAATTTGCCAACCTTTCTAAAGTGCAAGTTCATAAAAATCATAGAAATTGATATTTTCTTGAAGCTGCATAAAGCTTCAAATTATATTTGGCAATGACTCATTCTAGAGGAAAACTTTAGTAATATTCTATCATTGCCACATATTCCTGTGCCCGCGTTAGAAACACCTCTGTATCTTTCCCTTTCTGACACTACCTCTTACCTACTTCCTCCAGAGTTATGAGACAAGGCCACGTTATAATGACCTTTGCTATATTTCACTAAGACTTCCTTCTGGTCTTGCCACTAAGTCTTCCTGAAAACACATCTCCTTTAAATTCTCCACCTAAATTTCTCAGGGGAAGTCTACCTGACAGTAATAAGGAAACAAATAAAAATCCAAAGGAGGCCAGAACCAGTATATTTGAACAACTCTGCTCTAGTCTCAATCCAGTTGGCGTTTCTGTAAATTGTCTTTCTCACAGACTTCCTAATCGATATAATTTACAAGTGTATTTAGAATAATTTCTTAAGATTCCATATATATCAGAAGTCAAAATGTGACCTGTAAATCTTTATACTTAAACAACTTTTTTTAGCAAATACACAGCTATTGGAAATAGCTATGATATTTTATGTATTTAAACATGATAGAAGGAAAATTTGCTCATAGAAAAAGATCCACTCCTGCCCAGCCCTCCACCTAGGGAAGAAACACATGTTATGGATGGAAACATTTAACTGGACAAACACAGACACATGCTAAATCCCATGAAATACAATAAGCTCAGTCTGATTATTAATGATAAACGTCTTATTGTTCATTTCTAACTGGGTCTGAAAAAATCCTGGATTTCATTTAATCTCTGCTGGTACTAAAAAAATTCACAAAGCAATGAATTCTAAGGACAGTCCATGTTGCAAGAAAGGCTGCTTTCAGTGTGCCGGATAAAAACGACCACCCCTCCCCCACATCAGGTTCAGATACACCGGAGTGGGTTTTCCTGTTATTCTGACACACGCCTTTCTTCCCATATTAACAATAAAAGTTTGGTGTGCTATCTTACTGCAGAAGTTCCTTCCTGAGTACAAGCATGTCTTATCTGTTGAGAAATTCTGACACCAGGTAGATAGTTGTTTATGTCAAAAAGCATCTCTTGGGCAGATAACTGAGTGTTTTAAGAACCTAGATAAATGAGCAAGTTCTCTGTGCAAATATACAAAACACTGCGAATATAAGGCGGCTTTTTTCTGGAAAGACTATTATGCATTTCGTTGATGGATATTTCTACATACTACCCTGTCATGACCATGTTGTAAGGCTCTCCAACACTTGCCCACCCCCACGAACCTCAATCCAGTTTGCCTTTGCTCAGTTTCTACAATCTCGCCAATACTAAAATAGTGATTGCTCTCCCCTAAATACTTCTTGCTTTCTCCTACTCTCTCACACAGGGATCATGCTAAGGGCGTCCACACAAACCACCTTTGCTCTTTCCCTCCATCTCAGCCAGGGCTGAAAGTTAGCAGGTGCTGTTGACCTTCCCCCCAAATCAGCTTGCTGATTTTCCGCCACTCTGTTCCTGCTGCTGAAAAGGGGTCAATCAGATAAACTAACTTAGGTTCATGTGTTAACACGTTACTGATTTATCCTTCCAGGTAACTAAATATCTTATCTAAATGTAAATGTACAATGGTTAGATAAGACCTCAATCACCCATTTGTTATTTCTTAAACACTAAGTATGTGTTGAGCACTCTGCCGAGGTTACAAAGATGAATAAGAGAGTTCTCACCTTCCGGGTGCTCACAGTTCAGTGAAGTCAGCAGATATAAACACCGCGGTAAATGTAAATGCGGTGACAGGGACACGTATGGGATGTCCTGAGAAAACAGGGGGAAAATCAGGGTCACTCAGCTTTGTGAAAAGGAATGGGAGCCTTTTAGTCTTAAGTCTAAATGCCAAATAAATAATACAAGAATCATAAGGTCTGGACTGCGCTAAGGGGCCAACATGTTTAGTTACTTGTGTGCTGAATGTTAGGAGCCGCCTCAGACAAAACACTGTAGTCAGCCACTATGAGTTCTACCTCCTGAATCTGCTTCCTCATCTGTCCTCTTCTTTCCAAAGCCCCCTGCCCGAGTTCAGGGCCTCATCATCTACCTGGACTATGACCTCCCTATTGCCTGCGTTCTTCTAATTGGTCTCTGGCCTCCACACTGTTAGCTTATTGAATTTGCTAAAATGAAAGTCCTTAACACACCTGGTGGATTGGAGCAAGAGCCTGAAAAAGACGCCCAGAAGAAGTGACTCCTGACACGATACAAAAATGGTGAGTAGAGAAAAGTGAGAAGACCACTCCAGAGGAAGGACCAGCCTGAGCAAAATTACGGAGGTGGGGACACAGTGTGGTGTGAGTAGGAAAATATCTAAAGTCCTAACATGTGCATAAGGATAGACTCTGATTTGAATGATCCCAAGCCAATGGAAGAGATATTTTTAGTCAAGGGAGTCTCGGAGGACATTTAGTCAGCCCTCCTAAAGCGACAACTTCCTTTTTTGACACTGAGACCAGTCCTAACTTCAGAATTTCTCTTTCACTCACAAAACCTCTTCCAGAGACTGTGCTTCTTCTCCTTCCCCTAACTTAAGCTGCTCCATCCATCCCCTCACATTTCATCGGTTCATACAATTCTTTATAACTATTTTGATATCATTCTCAATTATTCCTTCATCCCCCCGCCCCCATTTTGGAGGCAGGAGACTTGAATGCTATTTCTCTCTCTTCTCCCTGTCAGAACACTTTAGAACTCTGTTGATTTGCATCTGACTTAGCATTTCATAAACAGAAGCAGAAATTACTTTTTCATAATTGATTCCCAAGCAATACAATCAGAGGTGTCAGCCAAGTAATTCATGACAGGAGCGTAGTGTCCAAGGTCATCAGATACGAAACAGTAGTAAAGCCGGCTACCACTTGAGAATGCTTACAATAGACCAGGTATCTTGCACCCATTGTCTCACTTAATCTTCACATAACATCAGTATTGTGACATCGGTATTATCACCCCTATTTGAAAGATGAGAAAACTAAAGCTCAGAGAGATTAATTTAGCCAAGTTTTTCAACATTCAATGAACAAATATTTACAGACACCCTCATAATGGGGATCTGATGGTTAGTTAACACAAAACATGGTCCGTGCCCATAGGGAACTTACAGTCTAGCAAAGAAATCAGGCATTAAGCCAACATCCACACAAATGAATGTGAAATTGTGCATTTGAGAGGTTTTAACCTGGTCAGGAGAGTTAAGAGAAAGTCTTATTGTGGAGGAGAGCTAAAGGTCACCAGGATTTAATCATGGGAAGAAAGGAGGGAAAATTCTTCCTGGTGTAACAGGGCAGAGTTGGGATGCAAACCTACATCCGTCTGACTTACCAGCTCGAGGTCCAAATGTTTTTTAAATCCATGAGATCAAAATAAACAGTTTAAACACACACACAGGTCTCATTGGTCACTTTTGAAGAATGCTAGAAAATAAGCTGAAACTGGTAAAGAGAGGGTTAAATCCAGTATTTATCCTGAGTTTTATGTACAAATTATAATGAATATATAATTCTTCAAGTATTCAAGTAGGGGAAGTTTCTCTTAATAAAAATATTTCGGCTACTAGGATGAAAAGGAATTGATTATATTAATAAAATTAATATAGGACAACCTATAATGAAGAAATTAAACAGTAATCAATAATGGCTACTAATAGAACAAGAAAAAGGAGGCAATGAGACATTATTTGCTTCCTGATAAAAATACAGTACACATCTATGAAGAGTTGTCAAAAAAAAAAAAGAAAAGAAATCTAATCATGCATTTAAGTATCAATTTATAGGAAACTGAGGGGACTGAAGAACATGTGAAGAGGTAACATAGAAAGTTAATCATCAAAATCAGAAAATTCATGATTTTCTGATCAACAAACAACCCAGTTTCTTCATCAAATAGAGATTAGGGGGTGGGGGGAAAGAAAGAAAGATAGGACACCTATAGATTAAAAGAGACTGAAGAGACGTATTCACCAATAGCTATTTATGAACTTATTAGGATCCAGATTCAAACAAATTGTTAAATATGTATATATATGAGAAAATTGGAGAAATCTGAACTCTGACTTGATACTGAATAATAGTAAGGAATTTGGGGTAAATTTTTAGGTGTGTTAATGACATTGCAATTGCCTGTTAAATGAAAAGAGTTCTTAACGTTTAGAGATATATTGGAAAACATTTACAGATAAAATTATGTGAGAGATCTGCCCCAAAATAATCTTAGTAAGACAAGATTAAGTGAAGATATAGATGAAACAAGATTGTCCATGAATTGATTGTTGAATGTTCACAGGAACATGAGGATTCATTATACTCTTTACCACATTTTTGTGTACGTTTGAAATATATGTTTCAGTAATGAATTTGACATAGTGTTTTCTCTTTCCCGTGTCTCCCTCTGCCTCCTCCCTCAATCAGAAAAAGGGGTCATGTGAGCCATGGGGCTATCGTTGCTTTAATTACCATCCTCTCTCTTGCTGGATAAGGTAGATCCGAACCAAAATGTAGTTTGATCAACTCTGAAATTCGCTAGAAGACATGCCCTGATCCCAGGCAGCCTAAAAAGTGCACACCCTTCAAAACTATTTAGATTGCACCCTGTCACACCTCTTCCTCATTTTTCAACTTCACTTTTTACCATCCTGCATTTTGACATCATGGACATTTACAATTATCAGCAAGGACATAGTCCTTCTCCATAGTTACTGTAAGTTTACTTAGTGTTTACATAGAGAAGTCCAGAGTCAGTGGCATGAAAACTTTAGCCCTTAGAGACCTTTGGGTCCAGCTCCCTCAGTTCTCAGAGGCAGTAAGTTAGTCCCCAACAGGTGAGGGGACTTGCCCAAAGTACATGCTGAATAGAAGTGTCAGACCTGGGCACTTTAAAATGACAAACACGGTGTTTCCTTCTAATTGTCTAAAAACGGAGGACCCCTCAAGACTATGAACATATGATTCGTTCTAGCCAATGTGTCCCCAAAATGGACAACCCTAAACAACATCGTTGACTCCCTTGGGGCCCCTCTGCTCCCCGGCATCGAGTGATAGCACTGACAATGAGCAGAGGCAGGTCCTGGCTTGGGCAGGACTCAGAGGCCTGAAGGCACTGCCCAGCCACAGACAGGTCGTTCCATGAGCAGTGCACGATAGATCATGCTTTCTCACCCAGAAGAAGCCATCTACCCCTTCAGCCTACAATGTGGAATGCTTCTTTTCTTTTGACTTTCTCTTAGTCCTTGCATAGGTCCCTTGACTTTATTGATAGTTTCAAAAAGCCTTGTGCATACCTATAAAAAAATTACTAGTGTACATTTAAAACTAGTGCAAGAGAGCTTCCTCTCTCTTGACACTAAACAGATACAAAATTGAACATTAACATCCTTAATTAGTGCTCTGGCATCGGTCATTCCTGAGCTGAAGCAATTGGATAAGTGACCACTGAAAAGAATGTTAACATTTCTTCTCTGTTAATTTCCCATAAATGCATAAAATTCTGCCATCCCATTCTGTAAGGTTTATAGTTTTCCAAGAAAACCATACCCAAGAATAACAAGCGAATTGCCCAAGGTCTCAGAGGTGGTGAGGACATTGCCGAGAGCTAGGCCTCTAGCTGACCCCAAACCCACTCCTTTCACAGCACAATAGAGAGAAAAAGTACCATGGGAGTGTCTTTCGGGGCTCAGAGGAAGAACAATCTCCCCGGGAAAGGACCATCAAGACATTAAGGCTCTCTGTTAACTCCTCTTCGTGATCCTCCTGGAAAAGGCCAAAACAAGTTCTGTGCTTTTTAGAGAGAGCTGTAAAATGGCTGCAGAAGAACAGCCTCGAAGTGAACCTGATATTGGGTGTGTATAAATGGTTCATGACTCTGCTGTTTAGTGTACATGAGTCACCCAGAACACCGTGAGGCTCCAACATAAACCATGTCCTCAGGCCTCACCCTCAGCCCCTGCCACAGGCTTATTCACACATGATGTGCTAGCCTGGCACTCGAAACCCGCAGATCATCTGTGAGTCAGACCTCATTATGTGGAACACTTCAGACTTGCTATCCTCATGGTCAGCCATTATTTTCTTTCTGTCTGTCTGTCTGTCTCTCTCTCTCTCTCCCTCTCAGCTACGATGGAATTCACTGATCAAATAATTCATTCATTTTGCTAGACCCTCACTTTTTGAGGGAAATGGATGCATGCATATTTTCACATGTATTTTTAACAGAAAATGAGGAAATAAACAACAATATGGGTTTCTTGTTCATTTTCAGTTCTTCACAACATTCCACTAACCAGAGTAAACCCATCTCTTGGGCATTTTATCATTAAAGGATTCACTATAATCAATAATCACGCAGTATTTCTGGATAAAAACTGAGAGGAACCATTGGGCATGTGCTAGAGGTTTTTCTTTTGTTCTAGCTGCATCATTTAAATAGACTCTCTTTCAAGCTTTGAGTTGCTATTTCATCTTCTTTTTTATTCTTTAAAAAAATTTTTTTTAATGTTTATTTATTTTGAGAGAGAGGGAGAGACGGAGTGCAAGCAGGGGAGGAGCAGAAAGAGAGGGAGACACAGAATCCAAAGCAGGCTCCAGGCTCCGAGCTGTCAGCACAGAGCCCGATGCGGGGCTGGAACCCACGAACCGTGAGACCATGACCTGAGCAGAAGCCAGCTGCTTAACCGACTGAGCCACACAGGTACCCCTATCTTCTTTTTAAAGTACAGTTGACATATAATATTAATTTCAGGTATACAACATAGTGATTCAACATTTATATGAAATGACCACCCATGGTGAGTCCAATTATCATGTGTTACCATACAAATTAATTGCATTATTGACTATATTCCTTAAGCTGGACTTTGCATCCACATGACTTATTTATTTTATTTTTTTAATGTCTTACTTTTATTTTTGAGAGAGACAGAGAGAGTAAAGGGAGGGCAGAGAGAGGGAAACACACAATCCGAAGCAGGCTCCAGGCTCCGAGCTATCAGCACAGAGCCCGAGGCAGGGCTCGAACCCACGAACCATGAGATCATGACATGAGCCGAAGTCAGACACTCAATGACTGGGCCACCCAGGTGCCCCTGACTTATTTTATAACTGGAAGTTTGTACCTCTTAATCTCCTTCACCTATTTTATCCCTCTCCCCATCCACCTCCCCTCTTGCAACCACCAATTTGTATCCATGAGACTGTTTCTGTTTTGTTCTGTTAGTTTTATTTTTTAGATGCCACATATAAATGGTAGGGGCTGAAGCTCCTGGTTGGGGGTGGGGGGTGCCTGCCCCAGCAGTTCCACAGGGGAATATGGGGGTGGAGAGAGCAGTGATGGCAATGTAGATGGGGAAGTCATAAATGTTACCCACCAACACCAGACCAACTAGGTAGGAGAGTAAAACCAGTGGTGCCCACCAGTACTTCTATTCCCAAAGAAAACTCCTACAGATCCTGCGCCTCTGGTACCTGCCCTAAAATTCGTCAGTGAGTCTCTTTCACTTATGGCCCAAGTGCTTTTCCAACTGCTGCCTCTGCAGTGATGCTCAGAGTGAGGGAGTTTGTGTTCACACCCTTTAAGAGTAGAGTTTTGGTTTCCTATAGCCTTCCGGCGCTCCTGGACTTTGCCTCTGTTTTTCAAAGCCAGGTATTATAGGGACTCATCTTCCTAGTGGGAGCCCTATGGCTAGGGTACCCAATGTGGTGTGTGAACCCCTCACTCATCAGGGCGGACCTCCACATTGGTAATAACCCTCCTCCTTGTAGGTCACCATGCCAGGGGTGTGCATCCCGACCAATCCACATCTCTGCCCCTCCTACCTGTCATGATGTGGCTGTTTCTTTATGTCTTTAGTTGTGGAAGACCTGTTCTGCTAGTCTTCAGGTCATTCTCAGAGATAGCTGTTCTATAGGTAGTTGTAGTTTTGGTGTGTCCGTGGGAGGTCAGCTTAGGATCTTCCTCCTCTGCCATCTTGATCCCTGATTATCTTCTTCACTGAATCATGGAAAGAAACATGGCAAGTGAGAGGGACAAGCTGTTACTTACATACCAAAGGGTATGAAGCAGGACCAAAGGCACCGAGAAGAAGATATTCGACATGTAGCTTCACCTAGAGGTGGTCAAAGGCTCTGGAGCCAGACTTCTGATTTCCAAGCCCAGCTCTGCTTTACCCCTTGGCATATGTGTGATCTTCGCCATGTTACCTCTGTCACAGCTTCTCTGTCAGTAAAATAGCATCTACCTTATATGGCTTATTCTTATTAAAATAGTAACACGAAGAAAATATAAATATATATACATATATATGTATATATATGTATACACATATATGTATATATATGTATACACATATGTATATACGTGTGTGTGTATATATATATATACACATATATATGTATGTATATATATATATATATATATACCATTATTTTGCCTTCAGAATACCTTGTCTTAAAACCATCTATGTCATTAATACGTAAACCATGACATTTAACCCATTAACCCATTACAACTAAGATGATCATAAAAGTGAATTTGGATAGCTTTGTTAATTACAAACTTGCTCTATATTTGATATCTGGAGTTGGAAAACAAAATTAGTTGGAAACTAGTAACCAAAGAAACCTCAATGATATCTTCAGGGAGTTTAAAATTATAATCTTTAATAATTGATCTTTTCATGTAATTCTATCTTAGATCTATGTCTAGGTATCTTTAAATTTAGGTTCATGAGCTTATTTATCTTCTTGCTAAAGTTCAAAATCTAATTTCTAACACAGGTTACTTACTGTAATAAACTCTATGAGCTTTAAAATGACAAGTTGAAAGATACAATTTTTTAGAGTTATGAATTAATAGCCATATATGTCAAAGACTTTGAAAGTGCCAACTTTTTCATATTTATAGATATATTATTGAAATGATAAAAAATGAACTGCGGAAAGAGGAAAGAACTGAGAACCACATATAATGAATCAAACATACTTAACAAGACACGTACAGACACTTTGGTGTGCATCTCTTTTATTACGTTACATTAATCAAATACTGCTAAAGACATCCATCTGAGCAAAGTGTCACGATAATATTCTATGAAAACATTCTTTTGAAAAGAGTCCGTCCTGACAGCCATATCAACTATATTGTCTTAAGTGATTGTCAGACCCCCATTTCTCAGAAATTAAGACAATTTATGTGTATATCTTCTGAGCTCCCTTCTCTCCCTCCGCCTGCTGACTTCCACCCCACCCCCACCAAGGCTGGTTTTTTAAAAGAAAATAATTTAATTAGAGAAAACGCACAAACTCTGGCAATGACTCATAAAAATCTGGCTTGAAATGATTTAAGTTTTTGAAAGCATGATAGCAATTCTTCTCATTTTTAAGGTTTCGCAAATTACAACAGAAAATTCTGATTATTTAGCAACACAATCAATCTGACCTTAAGAGGATTTTTTTCCCAATGTAACATAGTGATGATGATTGTACATAGTTATAATGAGCTATCTTTTCATTTTCATACTAATAAACTCCCTAAGTGTTGCACTTTTTATACGTAACTCTTCATAATGTATGTTTGGATTTCTCTGTTTAAAGTCTATTGTTTTCTATTAGAGTACTACTTTATAGAGAATGAAATCTATCACTTAATATTCTATTGAATATTGAGGTGAACACATATAAGAGCAAATAGATGAAGGAGGTGAGTGACACCTCAGGATCTGTAGCCATCGGGCTACATAAAAATCATGGTATATTACTAAGTTCCTTTTGTTATAGTCAGGTATTTCAAGAAAAGTAACAATGATATAATAAAAAACACAACTTCTCTTGTCTTTAAATAGGTCATGTAGCTCAACTATACATTCAGATAAGATTCATAGTTCTCTATACTTACATTTTGGTTTTGCCTTTTCTAAATTAAACTGGGTCTTCAAACAATTTAGGTACCTATTTTATTTTATTTTATTTTATTTTATTTTATCCTGAGGGAGGGAAAAAAAAAACTTCAAAAAGCTTCAGAGCTAGACATTCTTCTTAATTACTATACGACTGAACAATCAAACTCTGAACACTGGAAGCTAGTGGCTGAATAAGAGACTGATTTTAATATCTTTATTTTTAGAGAAACTATGTATAAAACTGATGGCTGGTAGAAAGAGGATATAAGTGTCACAAACTGCTTAGGCAACTATATATAAAAAGCATTTGGAAAAGGGGCAAATTAAGCCAACTGCACCTTTATCTCCGTATAAATTCAATTTTCTCTTTCAGTTTGAGAATAAAATTTTTAGTACTTATATTATCCCCTGCCCCTGGAGGTGAGGGAGTGGGGGGGGAGACCCACCTAACAAATAAGAACAAATAAGAGGGTAATTTTTCAATTTGATGTAATGTGATGTAGTTAGAAACCACTCTTCTGAAATGACAGTAACTGCGTAGAAAGAAAATCCAAGGTAGACCTGATGATTTTTCAGACTATGTTGAGGCCACCTCCAAAATCTGGCTCTTTACTAAAAGACACCTATGCAAGTTCTTTCTCTTCTAGTCCTCAGCACGGTGACCAGCTCCACTTTTTGCCACCACTCCAATACTAACCTAGTAAATCCTATGTATGACTAATCTCTATTAACCTCGATCTGCTAGATGATTTCTTACTTGTATACATAAAAATGACCACCTGGTTTAAAAAAAAAAAAAAACCTGAATTTACTTGACTCTAGCTTTTGAACTTTTTTCAAACTCATCACATAATTACATTAGTGTTCATTTGAAACTCTTTAATCTGGAAATAAACTTTACCAGGAAGTTTGTTAATTTTCTTTAAGTATTCTGGAAAAGCATAGAAGGTTTCAAATCAATATAAAGCATATTTATGATTTGGATTTTAACCAGTGTAAAGCATGTATCTGGCTACTAAGTCTCATGACCACAATCTATTCATGTGTGCTATATGAAAGATTCATAAAAGGGATAATTTAAGCATTTTTCTCTAATCCTGACCACAGTTGCACAAGGTAAGTACATTACTCTTAATTTACCAGTGACGAAATGGAGGCTGAGTTGGATGGAGCTTGCCCAAGGTTATACTAGTAAGTAGGCAGAGCCCAAATTGAATGAAATCTAGGCCTTTCCAGCTCCTCGGCTATGTTCTTCGGAGCCTACTGGACTGCCGGCATGAGGGACAGTCAGTCAATTCTCCTTAACAATGACTTATTAGAACCAGTGAGTCCGTGCTCAGAGAAGTTCTCCACTAAAATATGTTTGAAAGAGCCCGAGAGAGTTGGCCCAAAGGGGCCTTCAGCATTTAGGGAAAAGCTCAAAACCAGGCAGGCATCATGTGGGACGATTTCCTAAGATGTCATTCTTTAACTGTTTGGGCATAAGAAACACAAGAAAATTCTAACAGCCAAATAACACTTGTTGAATGTAAGACCACCTTTGCTTTCTTCCTCTTTGCCATCTAACAAGATACTAAAAGAAAAGGTACCAAGTAAAAATATATATAATTTAAAACAGACGTCAGCAACTAGCAGCCTGTGACCTAAAATCAAGCCAGTGGTTTTGTTTCCCCTACACAAAGATTTTATTTTTTCTAATTAGTTTCAAAGCTTTAAAACAGGATATTTTCCCATAAAATTCCAGATTTCTGGCTCCTCTTAAGAATTTAGGAAATCTGGAGGCAAAAATATACAATGGGAAAAAGACAGTCTCTTTAATGAGTGGTGCTGGGAAAACTGGACAGCTACATGCAAAAGAATGCAACTGGACCACTTTCTAACATCATACACAAAAATAAACTCAAAATGAATTAAAGATCTAAATGTGAGACCTGAAACCATAAAAATCCTAGAAGAGAACAGAGACAGTAATTTCTCTGACACTGGCCCTAGCATCATATACGTATTTCTAGATACGTCTCCTGAGGCAGGGCAAACAAAAGCAAAACCAAATTATTGGGACTACACCAAAATAAAAAGGTTTTGCACAGTGAAGGAAACAGTCAACAAAACAAAAAGGCAGTCTACTGAATGGGAGAAGATATTTGAAAAGGATATATCCAACAGGGGTTAATAACCAAAATATATAAAGAGCTTCTACAACTCAGCACCAAAAAACAGACAACACAATTAAAAAATGAGCACAGGACATGACTAGACAATTTCCCAAAAAAGACATCCAGATGGCCAACACACACATGAAAACATGCTCACCATCACTCATCATCAAGGAAATGCAAATCAAAACCACCATGAGATATCACCTCATACCTATCTGAGTGGCTAAAATCAAGAAGACAAGAAATTGCAAGCTGGCAAGGATGTGGAAAAAAATGAACACTTGTATACCGTTGGTGGGAATACAAATGGTACAACCACTGTGGAAAACAGTGTGGAGGTTCCTCAAAAAATTAAAAATAGAAATACTATATGATCCAATAATTCTACCACTGAGTATTTACCCAAAGAAAATGAAAGCACTAATTCAAAAAGCTATATACAGCCCTATGTTCACTGCAGCATTATTTACAGTAACCAAGATACAGAAGCAACCTAAGTGTCCATTGATAGACGAATGGATAAATAAGATGTGGTATGTACATACACACACACACACACACACACACACATGCATGTACACAGTGCAATATTATACCGCCATAAAAAAGGATGAGATCTGCCATTTGCAACAACATAGATAAAACCAGAAGTATTACACTAAATGAAATAAGTCAGACTGAGAAGTATAAATACCATATGAATTCACTCACATGTGGAATATAAAAACAAAACATAACGTATGAATAGCCAAACAAATAAAAAACAGAATCAGACCTATAAATACAGAGAATAGACTGATGGTTGCCAGAGGGGAGGGGAAATGGACAAAATGGGTGAAGGGGCGTGGGAGACACAGGCTTGCAGTTATGGGATGAGTAAGTCATAAAGATAAAAGGCACAGCATAGGGAATATAGTCAATAATATTGTAATAGTGTATGGTGACAGATAGTAGCTACACTTATGGTGAGCATAGCATAACTTATAGAGAATCACTATGTGTACAACCAAAATTAATATAATATTGTACATCAACTATACTCAGAAACTTTTTTTAAAAGTATTTGGGAGACCTCTCTTCCCCATATCCATATCCCAGCAATTGGCTGGAGCAGAATGCATTTCATTCAAGTTTATTTTTTTTATTTTTTAAAGTTTATTTATTTATTTATTTATTTATAGAAAAAGAGAGAACTCATGCATGTGCATGAGCAGAGAGGGATCAGAGAGAGAGAGAAAGAGAAAGAGAGAGAGAGAAAGAGAGAGAGAATCCCAAGCAGGCTCCTCACTGTCAGCACAGAGCCCAATGTGGGACTGAATCCTAAGAACTGGGAGACCATGACCTGAGCCAAAATCAAGAGTCGGATGTTTAACCGACTGAGCCACCCAAGCACCCCTCATTCAAGTTTAGAGAAGCCACATTCTCTCCAGCTCACCATGACCCCCTCCCTCCATCCCCTTCTCAAAATGTTCAGTTATGTTACTCACTTGTGCCCTGTATGGATTTCTGTGTGTGAGCGCTTGTCTGAAGCATTTATAGGATCCTTAGACAAGTGATCCAGTCTCAACTTGGCATAGGCTCTTTGCCCGGCCGCTCTTGCATCAGCACCAAGGGCTCTCCATGATGTTGGGGAAATCTCACGAAAGAGAAAGAAGTAGGTTATGTCAGGGAAGTAAAATCTGGCTTTGTCTAATTCATTTTTCTTTACAAACAAGCTGCCATTACTCTCTCCCTCCCAATTTTCTAGTGCAGAGGCTGAAACTAAGAAGGTTGGTTGGATTCCAGAGCAGCAAAGGATTTCTCCACAGGCACCATCTTTCCCAGTAGGAGCAGCAGGCTGGTAAAGTAACCTGCCAATTCTCAGTGCCTCTCCGGAGTCCCTCAGAGAGGCCCTGCGGGTAAAATAAGCAACAAAAGGGGAGATACCCTGTTCAGAAAGAGATTCCCTGGTTGTGTCCCTCCCCTTTTCTCCATTCCCATCAGTAAAGCCCCCCACGACTTTCCCCGCTCATCCAGAGTTTTGAAAGTGAGCAAACACTCAGAAACAATTAGCAGGTGATTTCAAGTCATTACCTGCCTGCCACGCTAATTACTAGCCATTACCTGCCAGCAGCACGCGGTTTTGTACAGTTTGTGAGACACAGGAAAGGTCTACTTAACCAGAAGGATCGTTTTTCTCGTACTAAACGCCAGCATTGGCAGCCCCAGCCCCGGTGCCTACCAGTGTTACGTACTGATCAGCTGGCGCTCATTCTGTAAGGATTATCCTCGAAGACGTGCACACCCGCATCTTGCATGGAAAAGGCCAGAGGGACATCTATAGTCCCTGTTCGCTTCAAATTTCACATCGTTATATACTAAGGGGGGAAAACCCCGCAAATCCCCATTTTGCAGTTTCCCTACTAAAACGACTCTGGAAACATAGAAAATACAGAGTGAACACAACTCTGTCACTTTAAAAGTGCATTTCCTAATAAATCTGGTTTTAGATTGCCATCTCTTATTACCCATCAATAAGATAAACCTTCCACTGCAATCCTAATTTCCACTTGCAGAATGGTATTGCTAATGTCTGTAAATTATGCACGTCTCTATTAAATGAAGGTCCATCAAAAATTGTCATTTCTAATCCATACTGTATATAAATTGTGACACAATGGATAATTAAAATTTTTAATGCTTTTCAGTTACTTTTTAAATTGTAAAGAGCCCCGTTCTACTGCTTTCCTTTTAAGTTTAATTTTATGTTATTGTGCGCCAGCCAGTCTCAGCATAACAAACATGGGAATTTATAGCTTTTAATTCACATAATTAAAGCCCCATTCTTTTACTCTTCCGTGTCCTGGCAATGAACACAAGACATACCAGGTATGTATTTTGTATTATGTATTTTGCCTGAACTTTGAGGATAATTTGCACGATTTTCCAAAGTGACACTTCCTTTTTATTCAGCAGCTTGAACATAAAGACAGAACACTCTTCTGACTGCAAATCTCGCAATTATACCAAGTTATGCTTTGACACTGTTACCACAGGCAAGTGGCCAAAGAGCATCCACAGTCAAAATATCTAAGCAAGTTAACAAGCTCCCTTTACTCTCTACAGAGCGGGAGAAGAAAGGGAATCCAACCCCTGAGAGATGTTAAAATGAAGGAGAAAAAAGCTGTTGGTGTTTGTTAAAGAAAATGGTGTCAGTGTCTTGGGCTGATCAAGGTGTCGAATCGGAGGCCCTGACAGATGCCCAGGCCTACATTTGACAGGAAGCCTTTTTCCAGGTCAGATCTGCTTTGATGATCTCAACTAATGAATGACTCGGGTCTACAAGCCCACGCGTTGGAGCTACACCTTGCTTTCATGTTTGGTCGTACTGGTCTGCCCTCCCTCTCACCTCCCTTTCCCTCATCCCTTGTAAGAGTGCATTTTGCCTCCTCTTTTTTCAGTTCCATTTTATAAAATATCACCACATTTACCACACGGAAGACATCGAAACTAATTAAGTAAACTCCAAAGAACTATTACAAATCATTTTGCTTCAGCCAGAGATACTGGATTTAATTAGGTGAATCCGTGTTGATGGGGTACAAAAACAAAAGCTATCTCCTGTTTGAAAAGGTTCAGGCCCTATAGAGACCCAGTGTTCCCACTATGACACAAATAATAATTGAGCACTTCTTAAAAAAAAAAAAGGCAGGCATGAAAAGAGTTTTCTGTTGGAGACAAAAGCTTTCAACTAAGGTTTGTTTTCTCTTTTTGCCAGGTGATTTAAAAAAAAAAAAACACCATCTACAAAGAAATAGCTAAAACCTACATTGATATCATTCCCATGACACGGAATATAAAGTGGTTCTAACAAGCATCATTTTTGCAAGTGATTAATCAAAATCTATTTAGCCGGTCATCTTCAATAATTATCAACAGGCTTGCTTAAGAGCACAATGAAAATAGTTCATGTTCCCCAGGTTACCTCTCCATCAGATAACAACTTTTCTTCAACATATAAAACAAAAAGCTCAAGTTTAAAGGCAATATAACTGTTAAAAAATGCAAATTTTAGTGTGATAATTTGTTATAGAACAGGGGAAGAGAAACTGTAGATATTACATGGCTCCACTTTGAGCACAGTCTCGTGGACTGACATGAACCCTATTTCCATCGTTAACTTGGGAACGTGTTCTTTTGATATATTGGCAGTAAATAATATAAGATGGGGTAATTATTTTTGAATCCATCTTTATCATGAATTAGTTGCCAATCTCTGATATACAGACACATTGGATCTTAAAAGAAGATGGTATTCTTTCCCAACAGTTTACCTCTATTAAAATATTTATTAGATGAGATGTTGAAAATGTGATGCCATTTGTTAAATTCTTACACCACAGACTTAACCGTGGTGTAACATCGTCAAACTTCTTAGGACGATGAAAAGTTGTCATTATAGCCTTGACTCTTTCTCTTACACACATGCACACAGAAACATACACGTAGAGGTTACGAAGGAAAACAAATACATGTTGGTTTCCATATGATAAACAGTAGATCGCTTTTGATTCTAACTGGTATTTACGGTTTGAAGCAGTTCTGAATAATGGCTTTTTTCTATGCCGTTGTTAAACGATTTCCCTGGAATTTCCATCCAACAAACGCACATAACTTCCTATGGCAGAATAGCCTCAAAGCAAGCCTGAAACAGTCGTGCAAGTTACCAAAAAGGCCAATGCAATATTTCCCGAGTTTAAGCACACCTCCAAATTCCTTTCTTCAGCTCCTAAAATGTTGAAAGGAAAATAATTTCCTACGTTGGCATTTAAATGGTATCGTTCCATGTGAAAAGAGTTACTAAGACATTTGTTGGAAGTCAACAAAAATAATTTGGACATATTTTGGACTTATTTTATCTGACTCCTCGACATTTAATTTGGTGTGAAAAACGGCAACGGTCGAAAACAGATGTTAAGGGGCCAAGTATACAGCAGAGGTCAAAACAAACATAAAACACCGCTTCCATTTCTAAAAGAGGGGGGAAAAATGATTCCTCCAGCAACAGGTTCTACGTTCAACCTGCTTTTTTATTGTTCTGCTTGGGATATCTGTAGACTGCACAACGCAGCGCTGTCTGCTGTACAGCAATACCTCTCAGCACTGGTAATTTAAGACTTTCTTCTCTGTAATACACTGAACCATCATAACCTGTCTCTTCCCATTTAGTTTAACCTACAACCACCACATACTGATTTGGCTGTGTGTGGCTTTTTCTATTGCCATTTATTACTCTGCTCGACTCCTGAAATTCTGTTTGCAATTTAAGGCCACAAATTAGAAGCGTAAGTCATCTGTTTCCTATAATCCCCCTGTCAGGACTGGAATCACATTTGGAGCTCAGCACTGAGTCTGGGCCTGGGCCCTTACAGACTTTCTGATTGGCTGGCCTCTCTAAAAGCTGCAGTGGACTAAATAAAATGCTCTGGAAAATAGAGCTTTTTACCCTCCCCTCCCCAAGAAAAAGGATGAAAGAAAAGAAATCGAGTTGCGAATATTTTTCTTCTCCCTTACGTAATTCTCAAGTCAATTGTTACAATGGTAGGTTGTTGGTTTGTTGGGGGGTTTTTCCCCAGTAAATAGCACAGCTGAATATTATTCTTTAAGGACAAAATGCTAAGCATTAAAGATTCCATGTGAAAGAAAAGTGGAATCCTGCTTCAACCAGCTACGTATTTTTGCCACACACGGAAGATCTTTTATAAGTCCTGCCATGTTTCCTACAAAACACATTTTTTATATTGCAGATGTACTAATTAGCTGGGTATTTTTTAATAGTGTCATAGATCTTTTGCTAAACTAAAAATCTGTGAAATCCTAATCTACTCATTCTACCACACTTTGCCTTTTAAAGTATTTTGTCAAATTTCACTTACTTACTATCCCTGGATTTTATGGAAACTTTTTCAAGATATCAAATACGAAATTAGTTTATCCTTTGAAAACACAGTTGTCCTTTAAATAACATAAGTATTTCAAAAATTTGGGAATATGACTTTCTTCTTTCCTTTTTTTCCTCAGTTCTTTTTAACAGATTTCCAACTCTCCCTGCTGTGGCTTTAGACTCTTTCAGCATTTCGGATTTTGAAATATTTCCATTTTCTTTCTGTCCACTTGCAGTGCGCAACATATCAGATTATGTATTAAAGACAGCAAGATACAAAATACAAATGGAAAGAAATACCAAATCGCAACATCTAAAACCATACTCCGAGTTCTCAGTGCAATTGTGCACTGCCACTGGGCTTTAAAAAATCATTAGTTAACAGGAATAAAATCCAGCAGCCTGACTCATGTATATTAATATACTTGTAGTAGCTATACCTGGGCCAAAAGGTTGGAAATAAATGGATCAATATTAGATGAATGCCCCCAAAAGCAGAGTTTGTATTTCAGCAGAGAACAGAATTCAACTGGGAAAATTATATATGTGGTGCATGCTAAATTTCGGCCAAAAATAAAAATTAAGGAAAATAATAATAATAATAATAATAATAAATGATTTTAAGAAAAACAAAAGAATTTAAAGAGAAACAAAAGAATTAGAATATTAAATCATTTTAAAGGTATGTGATTATTTACAGAACCACTTCTGGAAATGTTTTGTGCTCCTGTAACTTAAATTTGGTTTCTTTTTTTTTTTTTAACATCAATTTTTGCAGGCTGGTAGTCTATAGCATGGCCCGTGATGTCTGGTAATTTAAAAGAAACAAAGGAGGAAAACTCGCCAAGACGTTGAGGTTTAAAAAAAAAAATAGCTACTGTACATGCGCACTCTATTTTCTAGTTTTTTTTTCAACTATACTTTCTGTGTTGCAGATTTATTTAATAAACAAATGCATCTTCTGGGCCCATAATACACAAATGCATGCTACTGTTAATTCATTTACAGAATGCGCCGTGATGGCCCCTGAGCAAAAGAGCAATCTTGTTATAATGAATGTGTACTATTCTTAATAAGCACACTGTAGCAACGACCCACACTGCACACAAAAGCACACCCAAACCATTTGGTTTGTTCCCAGAGCTCGGACACCAGCACCACTATTAAATAGCTGTGCGCTGGGAGAGCAATCCAGTATTGGCATGCAAATGAGCGCACGAAGAGGCCAGATGCTGCTCTTTAGAAAGGAAAAGTGCCTCAGCTCAAATTTGGTGGTGGTGGGGGAGAGAACCTGTGAAAGTTGCAAGGGCAGGGCAGTTAGGAGATGGTGCTCTATCCTATTTCTGACGAGGTGGGGGGAGCCGCCGGTGGGATAAACCTAGGACAGATGAACTGAAAAGAACTTTCTGCAAACACGGGAGCATTCATGCACTCGTTTTTCCATGGGTCCCCTAGAGATTGCCCACCACATTTTTGGTTTTCTATTTTTGTTTTGTTTCTTTGGGTTTTTTTTTTTTTTTTTTATGTCTTCCTCTCAGGTCCAGAATGATGACTCTTGTATTGAAAACTTGAGACGCTTCATCTCTGCTTTTTTAAGTCGACAGTATCATTATTCATGAGAGTTCAATGATTCTTGGAAGTTTTATCATTTCAAATAAAATATGAGGTTACTGAAAAGAACGTGAACAATTTTTCTCCACATTGGCTCATCATAGAGTTTGGTGAGCTTTCATAATTTGTAGTGGGCATATGACCCATTAGTGGCTGTCATTACCTTATCATAACATTTGACTGCCTTGAGGATAGAGTAAGAAGGAAGCCAGTACTCAAGAGACTGAAACTGGCCTTCCAACAACTTTGGTAGACTGTGTTCCAACCAGAATCAGGACATTGTTTTGCCTGTTGGCTCATTTTTCATTTTCTCTTCTTCTCAGTGTTTCAGGAGTCATTGATTCATCTGACTTCTTAAAGACAGTAGGAGATGATAAGGATTGAAGTCATGGGCATGTGTTTTGAGAAAAGGACTAAGGAAAAAGCAGCAGAAACACCCATACATAGTAAAATTCACAAGGGTAGATAAAAGGACTCCTGTGACACTGCTAATTAAAATACACAGGTGTAATATGCCTCCTTTCTAACAATGGCACTTGGGGACAGGAGCTTCCTCTACCCTCATTATTAATCACGTAATAATAGCGTTCACCATGTAATTCCAGTAAACATGTCTTGAATACCTACTATAGGCTGGATGCCGCACAAGGCTCTAAGAAGAGCTGTATGTCATGGGAGATAAAATGGTACCAGGTAGTGGCCAAATCTACACATTAAACCTCCTGATTGTGGGTGATTAATTATAACTCCACAATAAACAAATCTTCCATGCAGAAATACTGACTTTAGTAAAAATAAAAATGGGTGTAAAAATAGCCAGTGAGATTATGTCGATTTTTTTCTTAGTTGATTATAACAGTCTCTAAATTTCTGAGCGGCCCTTTCCTGTTAGTCAAGTGGTCCGTAAAATTCACCCAAACCTTAATAAATATGTACTGAGCACTCTATCAGTTTCCTAAGGCTGCCTAGGTAACAAAGTATCACAAATCGAGTGGCTTAAAACAACGGAAATGTATTCTCTCATAGTTCTGGAGGCTAGACATCCAAAATTGATGTGTTGGCGGGGCCACGCTCCCTCGGAAACCTCTAAAGGAGGATGCCTCTTGGTCTCTTCCAGCTCCCGATAGCCCCAGGTGTTCCTTGGCATTTGGCCACACAACTTCCATCTCTGTTTCTGTCTTCACCTGGCTGTCTTCCCTCTATGTCCCTGTCTCTCTTCTCTCTTTTATAGACACCAGTCACATTGGATTAGGGCCCATCCTAATTCCGTATGATCTCATTTTATCCTGATTACATCTGCAGAGACCCTATTTCCAAATAAAGTAACCCTCAGAGGTACAGGGGATTAGGACTTTTACATTGTTTAGCTGGGGGGCACAGTTTAACCCATCACAATCACTTACTAAGTACCAGGCACTTGCACATGGGAATTTTATCAGTGTATCGTGGAAAAGTTCTATGAAATCTGTTGTGGAATTCACAACAAAAATGTTGTTGAAGACATTCCTACTTCATCCTAGAGAGCCATCTGTCTGCACCCTCAGGAGAATATGTTCTCAGGACTCCGCGTGAGGAATCATTGAGCTTCTTTCAATTGTCTTCGAAACACTTTAGATGCTATTAGTCTCCTAACTGTTCTTATTTCTCTCTTTGAATTGGCTGCTAGCAACTTCAGAATCAAATTTGGACCCACCACAAATAAGGATATAATAACCTCATGATTGTATTTTATATGGTGAACTTTACCCAGTTCTAGCTTATTTTTCTACTTTTTATTTTCTTGTGCCATTTACGTGGTTTATATCTTGTCGGTGCGTTATTGGAAATGATACTTAGTGATTCATTTTGAAGCAAATTTATTACAAATAATTATTACAAATAAATGTTTTAATTAACTAGGATAAACCCAAGTGAATTTGATTTTCTCTAAAGCAAAAGTAACTTAAAACTGAAATATATATAAAAAAACTGAAATATATATAAAGAAAATACATTCCAAATACTAACTTACCTGTTCTTAATGAGTGTGAATAAGCAAATATTAATGACATACGATAGAACATTTATAAGCTAGGCTGAATCCTCATGTAATATTAAAGTTTGAGGGAAACATTTGAAACAAAGTTTCTGGAAACTTCCGTGTGCCTATAATGAATGAAAAAGAGAAGACCGAGGGGCTAACGTGATCACTTGCTTTAGGTATCCAAAGGAAGGAAGAGACATTGTATTCTCAGAGTCCAGATTAGTATCAATAGCTATAGAATATCACAAGCCAGAGTGAGAAGAACTAATAATTCAAGATGATCAACATATGGAATGATTGCCCCATTCCCAACTCCCCATTATTAGAGGTGTTCAAGCTAAAGCATATCATCAGTCAGGGATCTGAAATAATGAACCTCAGCGTTGGTAAGAATTTGGCTTAAGGAACCATATTTCCTTCCATCTAAAGCCAAAGGTCGATGATTCTACAGTTTATTTTTAGTAAAAACATACTGCCATCATTTTATTGTAATTAGAACCATTTAAGCAATTCCAAAATTTATAATGATTTCACATTTAGAAAAGGGTTGGATGTAGTCACCAGTCGTACACCCAAACTTCCTTTCTACAATCTAACTGAATAACACAGCCACAAGGCATAGAATTTGAATAAGCAGGCTATATATCATCTCACTAATTTTAAAAAGAAACAACTGAATTTTAGCAAGAAAAAACTGTTCAATGACATGCACCAAGTCTATAGCACAACCAGAATTATAAATTGCCAGTCCTGAGATTGCAGTAGAGATGTAGCCACACTACTTCCAAAGAATCAGAAAACCATGACAACCTTTACCCAACCACTCAACGCAAAACATATGTGACCTCTCCTTATGCAATAGCTAGACATCTAGTTTCCAAATCCAGTCACTGAAAGGCACAGGGTAACCTTGTGGCTGTTTGGCTGATGATTTTGAATGTGGCTCCAGGGTCTCATGACTTTCAGATCACATCCATGCACCTTGGCCATTGTCATAATTAAATGTTTCCCCTACTCACACACCAGTGAGCCAAATTTCCGTTTGGCGGGATGATAGGACTTACCTGGGCATCTCCCCCATAAACATGTGCTGTTCTCTGCTTTGATTCCTGGGGTTTCTTTCAAATGCCTGCGCACTCAGTTTAGTAGATGAAATCAGTATTCCTTATTCCCTTTCCCTGATGGATAACAAACTACTGCCACAAAACCTGAGTGGTCCCTCCACGTTATTTCTGGCTTTCCCCGTGATATGCCGTGTAACTTTACCCAAGTCACTCGTTCCTTCTATGGGTAGGGTCCTTTAGTGGTAAACTGGAGGTGGTTAGTCTTACCAGATCATATTCAGGAAACACTAAAGTCTGCACAGGAAAGTTCCTATAGACAAGGGAAAGCATTATCATTACTGCTGTTGTTTTTGACTACTATAGTTGCAGAACTTGAAGATTTAAGGTCTCCTTGCAGATTTCACTGTGGCCTTCAGAATCTGAGATTTAATTTTAAAAGAATGAAATTTCCAGTCTGCTTCCCAGGGGTAACTGTGAGAACGTATGCTGACAGGCTGTTGTCTTCAGAGGCAAAATCCAGACACACTAAGACAATGCCACAGCTTGAACAGGGGTGACCCTTCCCCATTCATCTTAATGGAGTGTTAAACTTGAAGCCTAATTAGGTCCACTTAAATGCCAACATTATTATACTTTTCTCTGCTTATCTTCATACCAGAAACAATCAACTAATGCACTCATTTAATCTGAGTGCGTGCAACGATCACATCCAGACACCCTGTCATTTTGATAGCCTCCTTTGCAGTCATAAAAGTACAAGTTTTAAACTTGCACTTGGTTGTTTTTAATTATCCACATAATTAGATTACTTTCTATTACCTTGAAATTTTAGAGGTGAGATTGTATACCCATACATATGATGTTTGTAAGGCAGTGGGGCCTGATCACTATTCCCATAATGAGAAGCTAGTATCAAACTTGCTCCCAGGATAACAAACTGAGATGTGTTAAATGAAAGATCCCACTCCTGCCCTTCAGAGAAGGTTCACAGCTTCATGGTTTATCCTTTGTGTATGTGCCTGAGCTTTCTACGTTCCCTTTCTGATTCATCATTGCTGCGTAGACTCTATTTTAATGTGTAACTCCTATAACAAACCTTGGAAGAAACGGAAAAAGAATTAAAAATACATACATAAATCCGCACTTGCCTGTTCTGTACCTAGGAGGCTCTCGATCTAGGCTCTCAATTCAAAGTCCTTGACTACCTTATAAAAGATCTCGTAAAAGTGTATTTATTTACTCACGGCTATAAGGAGATTAGTCTGTTTTTCTTTGATGGTCTCTGTGCCAAGATGGCATACAAGAAAATTTTTGCAAGTTCGTCATGCAGGCTTAGGGATAAAGACATCGGTGGGTGTCTTCAAAATAGGACAAATTTCTTATCACTCTGCCCACACACTCTCCCACCTAAAGCCATACGTCATGTACCCTAAGCATCTGAAGGTCAAAGAATATGAGGCTTGGAGGAATATTTCCCTCAGATGTCCATAATAGACGTTGCTAGTGTCCACCTTCGTTTCCCAACCACTCCTAGACCTATAGAAAACTATGTTTCTTAGCCCCTTTTGCAGTTGAGTGGGGCTGTGACTAATTCTGAACAGTGGATTGGGATGCAGAGGTCACTTTGAGGAGGAAACACTTAAGAGCCAATGCATAATCCCCAATGTTCTCTTTCCCTGCTTAGACAAACCTTAAAGCCCCACGTTGAGAGAAAAGTGTCATGGGATAGAAACAGCCCAGAATGCTTGGTTTCCACACAGAGGACCCCCCCGGAGAGATGCCTGGGCCAGCAGAAGGTTTGCATGACTGAAAATAATACTATTTTGGTTAACCGTTGGGATTTTAGTGTTGTTTGTTGCTACAATATTACCTAGCCTATCTGGTCCAAAACAATTTGTCAGAATTAATTTCCAAGCCAAATCTCACTAGATGCACTCCCATATATAACTGTCATTGCTACCTTTTTCTAGCTCCAAATACAAGAGAGTGAACAAATGAAGTTTCAAAAGTCACTCCAGTCCACTGATCTCCAACTTCCCTCCTCTTCTCGTTGTTGATTCCCTTTTGTTTTATACTTTGATCTTGAAATAAGTGAATTAAATCACATCATATACTCTTTTCCACCAAGAAAGAAACTTGGGAGACAATGGTCCCTCACAATGCCCAGGGCATTTCCAAAAACAGAACATTGGCATTCAAAACCAAAGCTAGAGTCAAAGAGGGTTGGGGAAAAAAACCTTAGGTAAAACCCTGAAATTCAGGTTTGCATTATCCAAGTAAGCACCAGTATAAATGCCCACTAGCTAGCTGCAGAAATATGGCACTGTCCAAAGAGAGCCACTGGAGAGGATTGGAAAAACAGAAGTTATACAGAATCTGGGGCTTATGTTAATACAAATATCAAATTATATCTGAATTGAGCTAAGCAGTATTTCGATTGAGCCTTTCAGAGGGTACTTGCAAACAACTAAATATTTAAAACAATTGGGATGCCTGGGTGGCTCAGTCGGTTAAGTGTCCAACTTCAGTTCAGGTCATGATCTTACGGTTCATGAGTTTGACTCCCATGTCAGGCTCTGTAGTGACAGCTCAGAGCCTGGAGCCTGCCTCAGATTCTATGTCTCCCTCTCTCTCTGGCCCTTCCCCATTTGCACTTGCTCTCTCTAAAATAAATAAACATTAAAAAAATTAAACTTATAAAACTATTGCTCTGAAAACTTTGAAGGCAAATAACTAATTTTTATTTAGACAGGAATGTGTTTGTTATATTTATGTTAAATCAGATCATGCGGTCTTTAATACTTTCTGACTTCAGAAGAAGTTTGTTTCCTACTCACAGACTCAGTCATGCAAACTCCCTAACTGATCCATGGATAGTAATAAGCTCCAGTGGGGACTGAAGAAGCAAAGCGAGTCTTAGAGAGCCTTAGTAAAGAAAGGGGTGAATGTTCGAGATGCAGATAAAGGGAAAATCTACTGCTAGCAAGAACTGGGCAAGCCGCATGGTTAGGAATCCCTAACCTGTGAGTTAAATAACAGTGAGGATCTGCTTGGCCCCCACAGAAGATGGCCAGCCAGGAAGACCGTGTGCAAAGTGGAAGGCATACTTACATAGGAGTTCTTTGGGGCTGGGAAAGCAACTAGCTCTATGGCCTTAGGAAAGTTAGTCTTTCCTTCAGGTAGAATAAAAATACCTACCTCACAGGTTAGTATGTCAATGAAAATTTGGATGAGATTGTGCACATAAGAGTGCCTGAGTGGCTCACTTAGTTAAACATCCGACTTGATTTTGACTCAGGTCATGATCTCATGGTTCATGAGTTCAAGCCCTACGTGGGACTCTGCTCTGACAGTACAGAGCCTGCTTCGGATTCTCTCTCCCCCTCTCTCTTTGCCCTCCCCTCCCTCAAAATAAATAAGTAAACATTTTTTAAAAAAGACTGTGCATGTAATATTCCTAGTACACTGACTATATATAGTGAGTTTTCAGTTAAGGCTAATGAACTCTTATTAGAGTGCATGTTATCTAATTTTTTTATTTTTTAAAAAACTTTTTATGAAGTGGGGAGGGGCAGAGGGAGAGAAACAGAGAATCTCAAGCAGGCTCCACCCCCGAGAGTAGCCCAACGAGGTGCTCCATTTCACGACCGTGAGATTGTGACCTGAGCCAAAACCGAGAGTTAGACACTTAACCAACTGAGCCACCCAGGTGCCCCATGTATTTTCAATTTTTTTTATTGAGGTATAACTGACATATATATATTTAACTTACAGTAATAAAACCATAGGTACATAGCCAATAATAATAGTATTATAGATGAGTTCCTTCAATAATTGTGTTTCTCTGAGTGAAAAGGGAGACACAATTCTGACATGTCTTCCTCTGATCTCAATACCCAAGTGGCTCTCATAGTGTGAACATTCCCCAGGGACATGTGAGTGATATAATGGGATTTGGGGGAAATTTTCACCATTTGGAAATTTATCCCTAAACACTGTACAATGTTCAACTCTGCTGTAGTAAGGAGTCCTTGTACTGCAATGTGTGAAGGATGACTCACAGTTTGCTAAGCATAATTTTTATTTGTTCCCTCCCCCACCATGCAAAACAACATGATGTTGCAAAGAATATAGCACTGGGATCAGCAGAACTGACCAAATTTTCAAATTTGATCACCATTCAAATTTTAGCTTCGCCATTAACTAGTTCTGACACAAAAGCCAAGTCTTGAACCTCTTCGAGCTCCCACTTCCCCATGGATAAAAGTGGGAAAACCTCAAAGGAATGTAGTGAGGATTAAATCAAATAACACATGCAATGTGTCCAGCATGATACAAGCAAAAATATGAACTCTCTTCCCAGCCCCATAAATCCCAGAAATTCTAATACAGAGTTCTCAGAGCATTGTCCTATTCGTGTGCATCTCTCTCACTAGATCAGGAGTTTCCTGAAGGCGGTAGCTAGGATGTTGCGTACTTGTACTCCACACATCTAGAAGGACAGAGTTAGGAGTTCCGCTATGGTAGAAAGAGAAACAAAGAGTGATTATTGGTTTCTGAGCACAAGTGAAATAAACACAACTGTATTATCTCCCAGAAGCTTGAAAACACCATTCATAAACACTGTCTCTACTCACCTGCCTCAACTTCTCTCCTCTGTGTATCCCAAAGGCATCCATTCCTACCATGCTGATCCTGCTTTGGCCAAAGTCCCCACTGACCTCCATGTTCTCTGTGTTCTCTCCCTCAACCTCTCAGCATTATTTGGCACAGTTGACTGCCTTTCGTTGAAACGCTTTTTTCTCTTGGCTTCCATGACACCATGCTCTCATGGCTTTACTCTGTTCAGTCTCCTTTTCTGTCTCTTCCTCTTAAAAAAAATTTAGGGTTCTAAACTTTGTAGTGGTCAGCTCCTTCCTGACCCTCTTCTCCATCTACACGCTCTCACCGGTGAGCTCGCCCATTCGCTTATTGGATAGTGAGCACCACCCAAATGCTAACGGATCCCACATCTTTATTTCTAGCCCTGATCATTTCCCAGAAATCCAAATTATATAATCAACTGTTTCTTGAGGTCTTCACTTATATGCCAAATAAATCTTTCAAAACTCACACACATAAAAGAGAAAGTGTGGTTCCTTTTTCCCCTTTCCAATTGACTCCTGCCCTAGAAACCTCCATCTTGGTAAGTAGCACTATTCTCCCTGGACATTGAAACAATTCTCAAACTTTAATATGTATATGAATCACCTGGAGGTCTTCTAATTCTGTAGGTCTCTGTTATAACATATGATTCTGCATTTATAATAAGTTACAAATGATGTGATGCTGCTAGTCCTCAAATCACATTATTGAATAGCAAGGACCTTCGAGGTAACTCTTAGTGCCTCTGTTTCCCTAGTGAACATTCCCCACACATGTTCTATCAGTAATGCTTCATCAACCAGATTTCTTCAGAATCTGATTATTTTCCAACTCACAGCACCTAGTCAGTACCACCATCATCTGTCTCCTGGACTATGGACATAGATTCCCAACCATTCCCCTGTTTCCACTTGGTCCCCTGCTCTGTAGGATGTTGTGTCCACTGCAGCCTTAAAATACCAATCACATCAGATCACAACTAGCCAAAGTTTTGCTTTTTTTTTTTTTCTATCACACCTACAATCAAATCCCATCAATGACTTTAGAGTAGCCCCTCCCTGTCCTTCACTTTCATTTGGCATCACTCACGCTATGTCCCAGGAAGATCCAGCCGCAGTGATCTTTCACTCTTTAAATTTACCAAGCTCACTCCCACCTTGAGGTTTTTACACTAACTGTACTAGCACTGCACTGCTTGAAAGACTCTTTGCCCTTGACCTTTCACAGGGTTGGCTCCTTCTTGTCATTCAGATCACAGCTTAAGTGTCATCCAGAGTGACCTGCCCAAACATCCAATCCAAAATAGCCACTCTGTAACCTGTCTCTTGATATCAAATCACTGTTTTATTTCTCTGCACTTTATTTATGCTATGTGATATTTTTCTGTATTATTTATTTGTTCATGTTCTGTCTCTGTTCCCTCTTCCCTCCCTCAATCTAAATCCATGCTCATTCTCTCGCTCTCTCTTCCTCTCTCCATCTCCCCCACCTGCACTAAGAGGTAAGCCCCACAAAAGCAGAAACTATGTCTACCTTGTTACCAGTCAACCACCACTTGATGTATGATTGCATGAGTAAATAAATGATTGAATGAAAAGTTCTGGAGTCTATTGCAGAGTGAGAGGGGATATGTGCCTGCCTGGTGTCTGGGCTTTCCACTTTGTCCTGCAGGATCCTTCTTAATTTCTTCTCTGAGTCCACTCAATTCCACATGGTATACTTAAAAGTGAAGATAATCATCTGGGTGGGGGGTTAGGCTGTCATCATTTTTGTCATCAAAGGACCTTGGGTTTCATAGTCTCTACCACAAACACTAGAATTCAGCTCATTCGAAAATGAGCCAGCTAGATTCTCAACTAAAAACAGCATTCCCTCTGAGCATGGACTTCATTTCCATGACTCTCCACTGGTCACTTTCAAAAGCTATACTTAACTCCACACCCATTTATTATTTGAGGGTGGCAGGGGTTGGAGGTTGGAATGGAGCTTACTCATAGTGATTTGAAGACGTAGTTTGATAGGATTATTATAACATACATGCGTGGAAACAAGGCCGTTCTGATGGGTCACAAAGTGTGGTCCTCTAGCCGGTGGTATCTATATTACCTGGGAACCTGTTAAAAATGTAAATTCTCAGGCTCCGCCCCTGACCTGCTGAACAGAAACTCTGGGAATAGGGCCAAGCAATCTGTTTTAAAGGTTCACTAGATGATTCTGTCACATGCTAAAATTTGACAGCTACCAACTTAAACCATTCACATATTCCACCATGATCTTCCATTGCTCAGGAAAGTTGGTGATCTCAAAAATACTTTGTCTATCCCAGCCTTGCAGCTCACTGCGCCAGGCACATGTTCTCCTGTGCTCCCCATAGCCATGCCTCACAAAACTGACGAAATCAAGGACCTTCTGCTCAAAGCCAGAAGAAGCGATGCCAACACTGTCAAGGTCAAGAAAAATAAGGATAATGTGAAGTCTAAAGTTCGATGCAGCAGATACTTTCATATCTTGGTCATCACAGCCAAAGAAAGGGCAGTGAAACTGAAGCAGCCTCTGCCCCCCAGGTTGGCAATAAAGGAGCTAAAATGACCCTGGCACTGATTTCACTGTATTAAAACTTTAAAAATCTATTTAAAAAAAAGAATACTTAGTCTAGGCATTATATAATATCCAAAAGGGTGACTCAGACCTGCCCAAGTTGAGTATTAGCAAGCAGATACTCTGGAATGCTTGACTGACCTAAGTTTATCCAAGAAATGGGACTCAACTAAGCTTCTTCACTCAGTTTCCTTTTACCTTTCTTGTCACTCTCTGTTTTTCCCTCCAATGCAGCTGCTACCACTCCAGCGAGACCGCTGGTTCCCGATATCCAAGAAAAGAACTAACACCTGACTCTTAAACTAACTGGGTTTTAAACTGCTGGGTAGTAGTCCTGCAAACACACACACGCACACATGCACACATGCACACACACACACACACACACACACACACACACAGCATCTATTAAGTTGCTGAAAGAAATTCCAAGTGCGCAGTCATATCTGAACTATATGTCTGTCACCCAGTTGTTCAATGAACCAAATCTCAGCAACCTCAACATGTATTCAGTTCAGGCAGACTTGATATTCTTAGTATCACAACCACAGCATCTACCTGCTTTCAGTTTTGATCCTAGAAATATTTCTGTGTCAGCCATCATTAGTTTCAAGATGAGAACTTACATAAGTTAGTGGTGAGTGAATTAGTTTAAAAAAAAAAGCTAGTACTTGTGCGCATTGATTCCCACTGTTGGTGGCTTATTTCCATGGAATCACTGTGGATCCATGTTTTATTAAAACAAAAGCAGATATTGTAGGTTGCTTTGTAGGTCGTGATTTGCTTGAATTGCTCTAGTCACATGTAGAGACAAAGCCCTTTTCTCTACTACCCACCCCCAGTTTATTTGTTGATTCCTATTAAATTTCTCAGTTGTCAAAAAGAGAAGACACCAGCATTATGACTAGAATCATAAATTAAGGGTGATGTTATCACAGAAGTTTGAGATGAAGAAGGTAGAGGACTCCAGGAAATTTGAATAAGCAGTTTGGTCACCACTTGGTTATATATGGCGATTGAACAACTAAGAAAAATGATAGTGAAGAATGAGAACAATGTTGGAAAGGTGTTACTTAGATTACCCTAACATATTCTAGAATGTCATTCATTCTTACATGGATTTGGTCTTGTTATCAATCATACTATTTTCCCTATGTTGCAAAAAAATGAAACTCGCAGGAATACTGATCTCATTCTTCAATATCTATATTATGAACAGATTCTACTTTGCTTTAAATATTGCCATAATTGGAATACCATTTCACAATTACATCAGACTTGATTACTGAAGCATCTTCATATGCTTATAGTACATTGTTCATTTTAATAATTATTATGAACCTGTGAGGAGAACGGAATAAAGATTATCCTCCCCATTCAAAATATCAACATCCGAAAGTCAGAGATGTTAAATTTCATCAAGACCGCATAACTAATCCATGTGGAGCTGAAGTGAATTCCAGTTCTAGCACTTTCTCTATTATATTATACACACTTGACTGCTATTTCTAGATATCCTACAGGGAGGTAGAAGAAATCTTTGTTCAATAATTTAATGTTGCTTTACTCCCTCCTGATTACAGACATTTTTAGCCATAATGACAAATGCTGTTTTAAAAACTATACTCACTGACTGATATGAGAAATCACCTTCTGAAGACACAGGCCCATCCCACACTTTGCAATGTTTCTTATCATGCTAATGTTAAATGTTGCGGGGGGCAACAGCAGGGACGATGGAGAAGAACATTCATCACATGAAGAAACAGCCCATATTGATTTTTCTTCCCACTGTAAGAGACAGGTAATACAATTTCATTGCCTATTCAATACGAAAATAGGACTTAATGGAGTTATGGTTTATGATTTGGCCATTGTGTCATGCTTCCCTTCCAACAATCTCTTCTCCATCTCAGACTCCATCCCACGACGCTAGGTAACCAGATAGCTAGATCTGCCTACTGAGGACCAAATGCCATAGGTTCTGCAGAACATGAAACAGCATGTATCAAGGAAATAATGAGAGAGAGACCAGTCTCTACAAGATACTCACCTAACATGCCTGAAGAGCACTGGTTACATGCCCACAGGGGCTGTCCCTCAATAGCACAAAAGAAAAGGCCACACTGCCCCAGAAGATATGGCTAGCAATCTGAAGGTCATGGCAATTTGAGAATGTATTAGTAGTGACAGGGTTTCTTTCAGGAATGATGTAGACTCAAAAAAGAGAAGGCGTTAGGTTTGTTTTCCAGTTTTTGGCTTATTTCCATGAAACCGGTGCTAATGTTGTTGGGAAACAATTCTCTGTGGGTCTCTCATTTTCTGCCCATCTTGCCAGCAGAAGCACTGACTTCTTTTGTTCCTGATTATCTGCACCAGGATATTTGTGTAGTGAACACTCATGGAAGATAGAGACGATATCCCCGTCCCAAGTAATGGGCCAGCAAGCTGGTTTCTCAGTATACAACTTTCAGATTTTCTAAGTGCAGTATTTCTATCCTATAATACAACTTAGCTATACATGTGGGCATCACCTGGATCCCTTAGGGTCGCACAGTAAAAATGGAGGGTTTAGGGCACCAAATACGCTGATGTTTATACTGCTCCCTAAGGTGTGAATAATAAAATCCTTTGTATCTTATCTAAATCTCTCTTGCTGATTTGGCCTTGAAATGACCAGGTAAAAATAACAGAAGAGTTGCGGTCATTTACATTCAGTTTTTTCTAGGTGAGTTTGCTAAATTACAGATTTGTGGTGCTAGTCACGCTTCCTTGCTAGAGATTAGTACTGGCTTTGACTGTTGATCTTTGGTATTATTGACCTAAAGAAGGAAAAAAATTAATGAGAAACTATTTATGGCAAAACTTTGGTTCAATACTAATATTCAGTAATTTATAGGTTTGCCTGTGTGGACAAATTATGTTAAAATAAATTTCAGTCAACAATAGCTAAATTATGGAAAGAGCCCAAATGTCCATGAACTGATGAATGGATAGACGATGTGAGATAGGTATGGAATATATGGTAATAGAATATTACTCAGCCAGCAAAACGAATAAAATCTTGCCATTTGCAACATGGTTGGAGCTAGAGAGTATTACGCTAAATGAAGTCAGTCTGAGAAAGACAAATACCATATGATTTCACTGATATGTGGAATTTAAGAAACAGAACAAATGAATATAGGGGAAAAAAGGAGAAGCAAATCAATAAACAGACTCTTAATTATAGAGAATAAGCTGATAGTTACCAGAGGGGAGGTGGGTGAGGGGGATGGGCTAAATAGATGATGGGCATTAAGGAGGGCACTTTTTGTGATGAGCACTGGGTGTTGTGTGTAAATGATGAATCACTGAATTCTACACCTGAAACTAATATTACACTGTATGTTAACTAGTTAGAATTTAAATAAAAAACTTGGAAAAAATAAATTTCATACATAAGTTACTCTCACAGACCTAGATCTCCTATAAAGTGTGTGTGTGTGTGTGTGTGTGTGTGCACGTACACACACACATGCACACGCACATGCACGGGCACGCGCGCGCACACACACACACACACACACACACATACACGTAGAAGTTCCCAAGGGATCTCTTTCTTTTGTACTCCATTACTTGTATGCCTACCACACTTTGCCATATTCTGTCTCTAACTTACAATTCTTGCCATCCTGACCATTTAGCTCCTCTAGCTTTCTTGATGCAGAAAGTACTTTTCACTGGTGTTGTTCTTTATCCCACAAGATAGAACAAGCCCCACCAGCATCCGCAATTCAAGAACCCACTGCTAGGGGCCAAGTTCCCTGAGGGGGATATCATACCATAGTGGTGACTGCTGCTTCTCACCCTGCACCCTAAGGGGCATAGTCCTTTCTGCAAGGTCTGTGGAGGAAGGGAAATGGGTCGTCCCCTATTGTGATACACTCCGTGTTAACTCAGTAGTACTTGGGCAGCAAAATTCTTTCTAGACATATTCAGAACCAAGTTTAAGCATGAACTGCCATGTAGGATCTTTCTTCTCATCTTCAGTGGTTCTTGGGTCAAGCTTCTCATGCATACAGCTTTCTGTTCTCTGTCAGGATCTGTTCTGTCTCACATATCTTGGACCCTCTTCACAAATACTTTCAGAGAGCCAATTTTCCAATGGACCAGACATGCCTAGACCCCTATTGGTGCTTGCCACAGGCATCTGCATGGCTCATTTCTTCACCTCCTTCAAGTTTGGCTCAAGAGTCATCTGATCAGGGAAACCTTTCCTAACTACCCATTTAAAAATGTTAACATCCACTCCCACCCAAGTTATCCCATTCTCTGCCTTATTTCACTTCGTCGCACTGATTACTTCCAAATGTACTATAAAATGGATTTCTTATGTTATTATTGTCTTCTCCTACAGAAGGACAAGTTCCAAAAGGGCAAGAGTTTTTATCTCTTTAGCTCACTGATATGCTTAGAATGGGGCCCAGCACCCAGTTGGTCCTCAATAAATATTTAAAGAATGAATGACTGAATCCTAGACTCGGGCCACATGTGTGATGTTCTCCTCTCACATAAATTCCACTGGCCACATTTCCACTAAACCTGACATCCAGTAAACATATTTTGGCCGAAAAGCTAGTTTTGGATAATGATGCAAAGGAGACATGCCCCACATGAAGGACCAAGCAGTTGGGCAAATTATGCTCCAGTCTCTTCTCCTCATTATCTTTCCCCTTTGAAATGAGGGCAGAAAACACAAGAACTTTTTGCCTGCCTCTTGTGTTCCTTGTAATGATTAGCCATTGTTAAGTCCATATAGTTCTTATAGCCAATAATACAACTCTCTTAATCCCTTTCTTTTTCTGTTGCCACTTAAAATTCCTTCAGAAATGAATTATAACTATTGAAACTTTAATGTAATTCAAGATATGCAGTCAAACGTCATAATGAGCTAGGACAGATTTTTGTCTGTGTGTTAACCATGGGGGAAATTAGTGAGAATTTGCCCATTTATTATAGATCAAAATGAAAAAGAAAGTCTTGATTTGGGCTTCACAAATCTATAAGGCAATACTGATGGGCCAGTAAATTGCTACAAGTTTTCAGAAAAGCATTTAGAATACCTCAAGTTCTTTTAAAATATTTATATATTTTAGTGTATTCATTACACTTTTAAATATACAGGTAGAAGGATATTCTTGGAAATGTTATTTATAATGAATAAAAAGTGCAAACAACCTAAATATTTGATAATAGGGGAATATTTAAATAAGTCACATTCTTATTCTATATAATAGAATATTAGTCTGTTAAATTGTGATTTTTAAAGCTCATCTAACAAAATTTCTCACAAGAGAACACTGAAATCTAAAAGCTAGATACACATTATACGGACCACTTTTCCAATGATAAAAAACATATCCATAGAAAAAAATAGAATGGAATTTGCCAATATGTTATTGGTGATTATTTCGGTCTTCATCCATTTGGGCTGCTGTAACAAAATGCCACAGACTGGGTGGCATATAAATAGTAGACATTTGTCCCAGTTCTGGAGAAGTTCAGGTGAGGGACCACCTCTAGGTTGTAGACTTCCTCACAGGGTACAAGGGGTGAGGGAGCTCTGCGGGGTCTCTATTATGAGGGCACTAATCCCATCCCTGAGGGCTCTGCTCTCATGATGTAATCACCTCCCCAAACCCTACCTCCTAATACCCTCACACTGGGAGTTAGGATTTCAGTATATAAATTGTGGAGGGCACAAACATCCAGACTATAGCAACTTCTGACTGTGAAAGTAGCATACATACAGTCTTCACAAGCTCTGATTTGAATTAGGTGCTACACGTACCATTTTGATCTGCCGTACTGTAAGTATCATTGTAATATGTCACAGATGAGGAAACTGAGGTTTTTAAGAGATGAAATAGCTATTTCAGTATCAAATGATCAGTCTGGGCAGTGTGAAATTTGATCCAGAATTTTCTACCTCCATAGCATCTGCTTTTAAGCACTATGCTCCATTAAAAACAGTTGATAATAACCCACCATGGGTGAGCTTGTGGGTCACTTTACTTTTGGTGGAGGCCAAGGATTATTTTCAGGTAGTTTAGCATTCCTGATGGTAATTACCATTCAGATGATTATTATCTTTTAACTCTTGTTCAGATCTTCACTGCCTCTCTCTAGGGTAAATATTTCAGTTTCTTATTGTTGAGAAAATACATAAAATACTTTGTCTTAAACACTGACCAAAAAAAATAGTCATCTTTACTATTTTAATCAATTGTAATTACACCATAATTATAAGAAAAGAAAAAATTCTTTCAGAAAAGAATTTTTAAACTAAAATTTAAACTAAATTGTAACCTAAAACTAGCACAAAACATGAGGCCAGGAGACTAGAATTGATTTCTTTCTTTTCTTTTTTAAGTAACCTCTACACCAACATGGGGCTTGAACTCACAACCCCGAGATCAAGAGTCACATGTCTTACCGACTGAGTCAGCCAGGCACCATTAGAGTTGATTTCTTGATAAATGAAGAAAACATTAGAACTATGAAAAAAACAAATTTGACTTCAAAAAAAAAAAAAGAAAACAAAAAACAAACCACTAACAGTTTAGGGCACCTCGGTAGCTCAGTCGGTTAAGCATCGGACTCTTGATTTTGGCTCAGGTCATGAGCCCAGAGTTGTGAGATTAAGCCCCATGTCAGGCTCCACGCTGAGTGTAGAGTCTACTTGGGATTCTCTCTCTCTCTCCCTCTCTCTCTCTCCCCCCCCCTCCCTTTTTCTCCCTGTGCCCCTCTCCCTGGCTCACACTCTCTCTCCCTAAAAAATAAATTAATTAAAAAATAAATTAAAAAATAAAACTAACAGTTTGATACACTCTTCCCCTGAATGAAATGTTGGGGACTCTCTTGGCAATTCTTCCAGATACCAGGTAGAAGAGGGTACACTGGTTACTTTAAGTAAAACAATCTGCTTTACAAACCCACCTCAGTTTCAAACAAGTATGAAGCTTATCAAATTGCCAAATCAAAAGAAAGACCGTTTTTACCTGAGAAGTGAAACTAAGCAAACTATACAGAACATACAGAGTCTTTATAACATAAGATACTCAGTTTCAAATTATCTGGTCTAAAAGAAAATCCTAGATCAAAAAATGTTCCTCAAGGGGCAACTGGGTGGCTCAGTGGGTTGAGTGTCAGACTTTTGGCTCAGGTCATGATTTTGCAGTTTGTGAATTCGAGCCCCACATCAGGCTCTGTGCTGACAGTTCAGAGCCTGGAGCCTGCTTCAGATTCTGTATCTCCCCCTCTCTCTGCCCCTTCCTCACTTGTGCTCTCTCTCTCTCTGTCTCTCAAAAGATAAACATTAAAAAAAACCTTTTTAATGTTCCTCAAGAGATCTACAAAATATGCAAAATAGAAACTTTTACAAAGTGTATTTAATATGGAATGAAACAAAACTAAGCAAAATTAAGAGTTTCTTTCAATTTTTAGGAAGGCATAATTTCTAGAAAATTTTCACATAAAAGTAAGGTGTAGAATTGTAAACTTATATCTTTAAGACAATGCTGCCACTTTAGTTGGTAAACATTTCAATACTCCCACAATTTTAAACTGTCATAAAAGGATAAGCCCAGGAGTTCTCAAAATGCTCTATACCAATCTATTTTAAGGAACTTGGGTGTTTTGAATATATGTTGTATTCCTCAGACACACTAAAAAAAATAAACAAATAAAAAACAAAAAACAGGGGCTCCTGGGTAGCTCAGTCAGTTAAGCATCCACTTTGGCTCAGGTCATGATCTTGCACTCCGTGAGTTCAAGCCTCACATCGGGCTCTGTGCTGACAACTTAGAGCCTGGCGCCTGCTTCCGATTCTGTGTCTCTACCCCTTTCACCCCTCTCAAAAGTAACTAAACATTAAAAAAATCAAAAACAGGATCAAAAACAAAACAAAGCAAAAAACCTAAAAAGTCTGTTTTTTAATCTGCCATTTTGTTAACAGATAATATCCTCCAGTTAAAAAATAAAGAATGTTCCTAAAATAATGTCTCTTCCCCTGAGGTACCCTTTGGAAGGTGGAAGTCAGTAATGCAATTAGATATCTAGGGTTATTTCAGCTGCCTGCCAAAATATCGCTCATGACTAGTAAAGTATGCTGAAAAACACCATTACATCAATGACAGAAAGGGCACAATTGTTCTTGTTTCTGGAATTCTTCTGATGTGAGTCAATTCACTGGGTGGGATTTCACTGGAAAATGCCTTTAGGAATGTTTTAAATGAAGGGAGGACAGAACCAAGCTTTCAAACACACACATAATGGACAACCATAAAGTCAGACTTCACCCAGCAGACGACAGCGATCAAACTCAAAGTAATATCTGCAGCTACAAAATCTCCAATTTTCTGTGCAATTTTGATTTCTATTTTAACAATTTAACATTGTTTCCTCTTGACAGCCCAAATAAAAACATTTCACCCTCCATATACAGGAATACAATTATGTAACTTTGCTTTTCATTTCAGACCTGGAAATGTCAGATTAAAGGCAGAGAGGGAATATGAGATTATTTTAAATATTGTTTTTGTATTTACCCCCAAATCCAAAAGCCACTTAAGAACTTGGACAATTTGGAGATGCAGAAATAATCTATAACAGAAAAGGACTTTCTGATATACTTTTAAACATTTTTAGACTCATGAACTTTTTTGAGAGAGAGAGAGAGAGAGAGAGAGCAAGTGGAGAAGGGCAGAGGAGGATAGAGAGAGAATCTTTAAGCGGGCTCCATACCCAGAGCAGAGACTGACTGAAGGCTGGCTTTGGGGCTCAATCTCCCAAACCATGAAATCATGACCTGAGCTGAAATCAAGAGTTGGACGTTTAACCAACTGAGCCACCCAGGTGCCCCTAGACTCATAGAACTTTAAACCCAAACAGAACATTTCATCATCAAAAGGCCCCTTCTGCCTGGGCTGGTGATACAGGAACTCTCCTATAACTCCCTCCAGATGGAGACGAGGTGATCCAGTGTATGATTATTTGGTGCTGGCTGCTAAAACCAGTTATTCTGTTGAGTTGTTATTATTTTATAGGTTTGGTCTGTCTTTCCAACTAAGTTAAGCTAAAGAGCTGTCTTTTATCTGTCTTAATATTCCCTCAGAGGGAATAGTCTCTAGCCTCATCTACAGTGAACATTCTCTATTTATTTAATTGCAGATAGGTTCAAAATGTGTTTTTTTTTTAAATTAAGAAGATGAGCTTCCCATGCTTACAGAGACACGTTCCCTATTATCTGGGGTTAGGACTAGAAAGATACTTATTTAATAAATCTAATAAGTATACTAACAGTTAACATGGTAACACAGTAACATGTTGTTTAGTAAGTTTAAAACTTTCTCTTTTTTCATAAAAGGAAATCTTTCTCAGATACCAAACAAACAAGATTGAAACTCTTCCAGTTGAAGTAAATGGAGAGGACTGGGTGAAAAAAAGACAAGAGCAGGTAAGGAGAGGTAGAGGAAGAGAGGAACTGGACCCCAACCAGTTGGCTATCTACCCACTGTCTACAAAGACCACTGGGAACTTCTAGGCACCTTTAAGTACTGCTTTAAAAGCCACTAGTTTAGTCTGTTGTGTAAAATATTTTAATAAAAAAAAAAAAAACTCTGCTTCTCCCTCCTGCCAACTTAGTGTCAGAAATTGAATCCTGTATTTTCAAATTCTATTATAAATCTGTGTTGAATAATGAAGTGACCAAGTGAATGAATGTTTATAACCAAGCTGAACAAAATCCTTGTAATTGTTATGATATTTGCTGTAGTTGGTTTGAATGGAATATGAAAATCTACATGTGATCAGAATTAGATAAATGAATAAAGTGAGAAGTATCAACTAAGACTGAATGTCAGCATCTGACTTTTTTTTTTCTAATTTATTTTACAGGGGCACCTCGGTGGCTCAGTCGGTTAAGCTTCGGACCCTGGATTTCAGCTCAGGTCATGATCTCACCACAATAAGTTTGAATCCCACATCAGGGGAAGCTTGTCCACACTATCAGCATGGAGCCTGCTTAGGATTCTGTCTCTCCTTCTCTCCCTCACTTGCACACTCCCTCACTCTCTCACTCTCTCACTCTCTCTCAAAATAAATAAAGTTTAAATAAATAAATATAAAAATTTATTTTATAAAGTAAGAATTTGTATACGTGGCATTCTTTCCTATCTAAGGTATGAAATGGATTCCAGGACATATATATGTTTCTGTTGCCCTGAATCTATGCCTCCCTTTTTGGTAACAGCCCCTCAATTTTTCCTCCTTTTGGAACTACTCCTTCCTTATACATCCAGGCTTAGCAATCTATTTATCAAAATGTTCTATGTACTCCCAACCCACCCACCACATGCCCAGCCAAGGTGTGGGCATGTTATCCAAGATAGACAAATCAGATCCTCTGACCCTGAAATACGTAGGTTTCCTGGGATGGTAAGATGTACGAGCAATGCTTGGAGCTGCATTGTCCACCACGGGGCTAGGAGCAGACTCTCCATTAGGTTCTCTTACTTGAATTTCTGTAGCTGTGCTGGTCTAGGGCATTCTGAGCCCTGATTACTTGGCCTCTTCTTCTGTAGGCTACATCATGTCTTTCTAATAACATCCTTACTTTATTGATGTATGTATTTATTTTTCTTTATTTCCATTTAAGGTAACCAGAGTCCACTTCTGAAACCCAAGAACACCAAGGGAGATATGTGCCCTAACCACTGATAACATAGACAGAAATGAACTTAAAGAAGCTTAGATCAAACAAGTCATGTTTACATGCCCCAGTGAAATAGATCCCTAAGTCTCAGTTTGGTGTACTAGGACTCATCACAATATTTTTACATCTTTTGAAAATGATGCATATAGTATCCTAAGACTTGGTCATATGCAAATGGAAGCCCATAGGTCTGAGATCAGGAGACCAATTCTCTCTCTATAGTTTGGGGCAAGTTATAAAAACTTTTTGAATCTCCATTTCCTCATCTGTAAAAGGATGAAGTTAAAGTAGAAGATCTAAAAAGGCTCTTCTAATCATGACAAACTATGAATTTTTAAGTTTACAAATACATAATAATACACACCAACTGTGGATTTTGTTTTTCAGCCCTAAGTCAGTACTCTAAAGGAGTCCCTGCTATCTGACTTCAAGGCAGCATTTAAATTTAACACCAGACCCACCCAGGATCAGCCTATGCTGTGGTGCGGACTTGCCTCAAGAGCTTTGTAGAATCTCTTTTTGTGATGGAAATCAGTGCCACTTTCTGTACTCACATTTTCCCTTTTCCGTTCTTTTTCTATGGTTGGAAAAAAGATGAGTTATAATTAAAATCAAGAAAATACTGTAAGGACAAATACAATGTATCCTGTTTTTATAAAAGGTCATTCTTGCAAGCTATCAAAGCTCTTTACAACAAATACCTAATTGATGGTCACAGCCTCCTCTGTAGGAATAAAACACAGTGCCCAGTTTACAGATGAAGAAACCAAAGAGGGAGTCAACAGAATTTCAGTTGGAACAACAAATTCAGAGCACGTCCATTTTAGGACATTGTATGTCAGAGTGCCCAATTAGCTCAGTTAGTTGTAGATTATTTTAATGTTGACCTAGAAATATGTGTAATACATTTATAATGAAAACAAAGTGAAAGACATATTCAAATAGCTAAGAGTCAATCCTAAAACAAATAGCTATTACAGTGGTTTTCAAATAAGTTCTTTGGTGACTAGTTGATGACCTCTGTGAAACTCACATGTGAGTGGGGCAAGTCTAATTTACTCTGCAATTATAAAAAACGGGAATAGAGTCTTCACTTAAGACCAAGTTATACATACTAATAAACCAAAGCTGGTAAGTGATGATCAAAACAACAACTTCACGTCACTCATTTAAACTAGAAACATACTTCCCACCATCACCACTACCATGTTTCCCAAAACAGTGTCTTTAGCTAGGCTAGCCCAGAATAAGAGAGGAAGCTTACGTGCCTCACTCAGTAGATAATGCCTATTTAACAGGCAATCATCCACTCTTATTTATTCAAAAAATAATTATTCCACACGCCAGGCACTGTGCTATTCACGTCATCAAATTACTCATCCATGAATCTTTAGAACTCATTCTGTCTACTTGGAGAGTCTAAGGAGCCCAGAAGAGGTAGATCAATAAAGGAACTGGAAGTTTTTTCCTAACCTGTGTAATGGTAAACCTTCCTGGATTTTTCCCTTTAATTATTTAGTGAAGAGTGAATTTCCCTTGGAGGATAATCATCAGTCACTGGTGACAGACTCCTATGGAAAGTGCCCGTGACATACAGGAGCGAAGAGGCCAACGGACCTGGTAAAGTCCCAGCTGACTATTTCCCAAATGCCACTAGTCTGCCAAAATACCACTTAGGAGACACAACACACATGGGCACCCACCAAGGGAGAAACACTCTTCCCAGCCCTGAATACAAGGGACAAATACAGGCCACCCCTTCAGGTGTGTAGAGGGAAGGGGAAAGAATATTTCTCAGCACCTGCCATCCATCAGGCCCTAAATGAGTCCCTTTTGACCTCATCATCTTAATCTTCTGCTGTCCCTTGTTCAGTCAGAGTTTTTCTGACCACCTATCAAAAAACTGAGACCACCCAATGACGTACCATATATTTTTTTAAGTTTGTTTGTTTGTTTAAAGAGAGAGAGAAAGAAAGAACATGAGTGGGGGAGGGGCAGAGAGAGAGGGAGAGAGAATCCCAAGCAGGCTTTGAGCTTTCAGCGAAGAACCCAACAAGGGGCTCGAACTCACGAACCGTGAGATCAGGACCTGAGCCAAAATCAAGAGTCAGATGCTTAAACAACTGAGCCACCCGGGAGCCCAATATATCATACATTTTATTTGTTTACTATTTGTGTCTCTCTGGAATGCAAACTCCCAAAGGCACGAAAACAGATTCTTGGAAAATGTCCTGCTGGCCTGATCATGATCCCCTTCCCTCCCAGCTGTGAACCAATTAAAAAAATGGAGAATCCTGCTTCTACCCAAGGCAAAATGGTGACTCTACATCTTCTCTATCAATTGACCCCTGAATTAAATTCACTCACTGATGACAGGCAGAAAACCTGGAAAATTGTAGACCCTTCCCACATGGAGGAAAAGGTGAGAACATGGTATATCCACAGGGGCGGCTCTAGTCAAGGGAGACAAGACATTTTTCGATGTCACTATTCGGAGTTCGATCCTTGGACCAGCAGCATCACCCCTGGAAGCTTCTTAGAAATGCAAAGTTAACCCCCACGCTAGACCTACTGAATTGAAATCAGTATTTTCATAAGATGCCTAGGTGATCCACACACATGTAAAAATTTCAGTAGCACCTAGGAAATAATCCTTAGAACATTAACCCCACCACAGATATGTGGACCAATGGTTATCAGACTTGTCATATTGGCAATCAGACAAATAAATCCTTTTTCCTTCCTATTAGGTGCCAGTAGTATGAAGAAATAGGGCAGCTTCCTCATTCTGAATTCCTCCAAGAGAGGACAGAAGTGATGGTTTTGATATATGAGTATGGTTGTTGGTTGCTTATTAAAGGCAGCAGGAACTGGGAGAGAGAGAAAATGAATCTCTACCTCCATTCTTAATTTATCTATCTTCTTTCCTCATCTGTGTAAAAGGAATAATAACACCTGCTGTATCGGCCACTGTTAAACTTGAATAATACATATCAAAATCTTTAGGAAATATGAAATGTTATTTTTTAAACTTTGTTCTTGTTACACAGAGAAAACTGACAAATCAGCAGTCCCTCAGGCTTTAGAAATTCAGCATACCGTGCCATTATTGGATCACAGACAATTTTACAAATATTTTTATATTTTCGTGCTGGTCAAAAATGTGCAGCAGGGCTGTTTGTCTGCAAACCAAATGAAAAAAAAATTAAATGTTAAGACTTAACTGGTCAGTTTCTATGAGATTAAAATGAGTAGCTGTAAAAGAAAAGTTTAAATATTGGTTACTGTGTTTTGAAAAACAAACACAATATATTTAGATGAATTTAGACTATATTTGTTTTCAAACCCAACGTCCATCTCACTCTGCCTGCAACTTACCAAGTGATGTAAGTAGAAATGGTTGTCTTGAAATATGCCCTCAATAAAACAGCCAGTTACCTTTCTTTAATTAGCAAGTAATGAGCTATTTTGTCTACTTATACAGATGTGTAAGTTTTAACTTGTCATTTTTTTCAAACTGATTAAACAACATATTCATATTTCAAAGACTATGAAGCTTTTCCTTGGGATGTCTTTTTATCTTTAAAAACAACAATGCTAATAGCTTCCTTTTTCCTATATTCAAACAACTATTTACTACCCCTTCTTGATGTGGGCTTTCAAAATACAAAGAAGGTCTGGCAAGTTTTCAATGTCCTTTTTAAAATCTGTTCTTAAGCGCTTGTAAAAAAAGCATAAAGGGTACTTCTTTGGAGAATTGATAATGTCCTACGTTCAGTATTTGTATATTAAGGACTGTCAGTTACATTTAGTGTATTCATTCATTGGAATCTGTTCTGTTAATCTGCATGCAACTGATTTCAAGAAAGCCAACGTGATCAGAAGAAGTCAAAGTTAACATAACAATTCCTTTTCTACAAAAAACAGCCTAAGACATTATGGGTCCAAATTTCAAAGCAAGTTACTGTATTTGCAAGTTTTAAGTCACACTTGGCAGTTTTTCCAAACACAGTGGTCAGGAACTGAAAAAAATAAACATGTGTTTCCAGGATTTTCTTTTCACATGCCACACAAAAAGCGATGTTACAACTATGTTTTCACTCCCTTTAAAAAGTTCTTCTTAAGGAAGAAGGCTTTGCTGATTTGCTTATTTTAAGGTAGATTTTACAAAATAACATGAAGAAGCAAGACAAATATTACTTTCACTGTATAAATGGGAGTTTAACTTCCCCAAAGGGATTTCTTGAAAAATCTGATCTATCATTATGCAGTGATATTTTGTACTTTAAATCTAATAAATTCAGAACACTTAGCCCGTTCCATCTTCCAGTTGCCTTAAACAAAGGGAAAATAAAAGAATCAATCTACATACAATTCTTAGGCAGCAAGTCTAAAGCCATTCCCATTTTGCTGAAAGAGTAACTGAGGTAAAGTAAATTTATCGCTTTCCTGAGGCTTAACAAAGTCTTAGCAGCTGCAGAAGGATGAAAATTCACAGGTGTGGTTCTTACTCAAGACAAAGGAAACAATCAATCACAAACTGAGCTTTCTCAGCAGTCCATAAAGGCTTCCAGACCCAAAAATATCTCCATTACTGGTAGACCAGGTGGCCAAAATCTCCACTCCAACCTTTCCACCTCATTGAAAGTGTTGCCCTGAAAATTCTGACCTATTGAAATGTAAGTATCGTATTTTGTAGGAATAACAATACCAACCATCAATTCCTTAGGAAGAATTTATTTCTCAGTTCCCTAAGATCCGGGACTACAGAAAACAGGATCCAGGACAGAAAGTGAGTTGGGTGGAGAGTAAAGGATAGAAAGTGTTCAGTGTAGAATCCTCCTCTGGGAGACTGGATACTAATGGAGACTTTGGGCAGCGGTGAACAGTGAGTATGGCCCTGGCACCTGGACGAGGAAAGAGAAAATGAAAGAACAAGAGGATAGACTTCTCTGAGCAGGATGGGCTGTATCAGGAATGTCTGCAGAGGAAAGGATGATTAGAAAGGGTTGCAAAACACAAGGGGAAAATGGTCCAGAAATTGCGCTCCTTGCTCTTCACCCAAATGAGCTGAAAACCTATGTCCACACACAAAAAAAATGGCACAAGGATATTTGCAGCATCTTTAGTCATAAATGCCAAACTTGGAAGCAACCAAGATGTCCTTCAGTAGATAAATAGGTAAACTGTGATACATCCAAATAATAGAATGTTATTTGGTGCCAAAAAGAAATGAGCTACTAAACCATGAACGACGTGGAGAAAACTAAAATGCGCATTACTAAGTGAAAGAAGCCAGTCTAAAAGTCTACATACTGTATGATTCCAAGCGTGTGACATTCTGGAAAAAGAAAAACTATGGAAACAGTAAAAAGATCAGTGGTTGCCAGGGGCCAGAGGGGAGGGAAGAATGAACTGGCAGAGCACAGGGGACGTTAAGGGGAGTGAAACTATACTCCGTTTACTAACACGTTGGATACATGTCATTATACATATGTCCAAACCATGGAATGTACAACACCAAGAGCGAACCCTAGCGTGAACTATGGATTTGGGGTGATAATGATGTGTCATTGGAGGTTAATTGGTTGTAACAAATGTACCACTCCGGTATAGGATGTTGACAGTAGAGAAGGCTGTGATGGTGTAGGGGCAAGGAATATATAGGGACTCTACTTTCTACTCAATTTTGCTGTAAATATAAAATTGCCCTAAAAAATAAAACCTAGTTTTTAAAAAAGCAACCGTTTAACAACTTTGTCTAGGACAGTCTTTCTTAACCTCTACTTTGTTTTTTTGTTTGTTTTTAAGCATTATTGTTTTTAAGTTATGCTCTCCTTTGAGTTTCCAATGACATCCATATATTCTCTCCCCAGCAAAAATAATAGCACCTCCACACATTCTCACAAAACAATGCATACAACTGCAGGTATTCACAGATTCCCTGAAGTTCATCCATAAAACTAATACTAGCTAATTTTATGCACTTACACTAAGTACCAGATACTGTGTTATGCACTGTGTCATTTTGTCCTGGCAACAACCTTATAAGGTAGAAATTATCATCCCTGGTTTTTTTACAAGGAAATGTAATTGCAGAAAGTTTTTTTAACAGCTGCGGAGGGGTCAAGTTGGGACCCCAAACCTGAGCTGATCGCAAGAGGCATGTACCTAACCATTTCCTATAAGTGAGTCTGGCTCTGCCAGATCATGGACCCCAGCTAAGTATCCCTCATCTAACAACGGGTCTGTTTGCCTGTTTCCAAGCTCGTATTCTTGGGTCAATAAAATATCTATCTAGGCCAGCATATGCAGATTATACAGAGCTGGACCTACATTGGAATAGAAGGTAATCATTTGCAGGGTGCCTGGGTGGCTCAGTTGGTTACACATCCGACTCTTGATTTCGGCTCAGGTCATGATCTCAAGGTTCGTGAGTTTGAGCCCCGCATCAGGCTCTGTGCTGAGAGTGCAGAGTCTGCTTGGGATTCTCTCTCTCTCTCCCTCTCTCTCTGCCCCTCCCAAGCTTGTTCTCTCTCTCGCTCTCAAAATAAATAAATAAAAACTGTTTTAAAAATTAGAAAAAAAAGAAGGCAATCATTTGCTGTTGACCCAACTTCCACAATTGGCCTCACCCCCATTTATCCTGCCACCTACCAGGCCATAGGTGATGGGCAACAGCAACATTTCTCTGTATTTACCTGAAAGCAGAGAATTTGGACCATTGCCACTGAAATAAAGACTGGTTCAGCTCAACGTGAGGCTCAGTGTTGGTGGCTGACAAAGAATATTCTATAATCAATAGAGATTCATGCTAGCTAAGATGCAAACCACATATATTAGTAGAGATTTGCAAACTCTGAATAAATAAGTCAAAGGTGAATAAGTGAAATAGAGGACAAAAGAAGTTCAAATCCCTTAATATGGAGCAGGCCCTCACATCTTCTTTCAACCCAAACTTTCTGGGTCTGAGGTGTAGGTTTTTTTTTTTTTTTTCTTTAGGCTAAACCAACAGAGCTCTCCTCTCGATGTCTCAGAAAGACATCAAGTACAAGGTGTATAAAACAGAATACATCAGGGGCACCTGGGTGGCGCAGTCAGTAAGGTGTCCGACTTCGGACCGGGTCATGATCTCGCAGTCCGTGAGTTCGAGCCCTGCATCGGGTTCTGTGCTGACAGCTGAGAGCCTGGAGCCTGCTTCACATTCTGTGTTTCCCTCTCTCTCTGCCTCCCCCCACCCCACTCATGCTCTGTCTCTCTCCATCTCTCAAAAGTGAGTTAACATTAAAAAAAATTTTTTTTAAAAACAGAATACATCATTTCTCCTTATGGGTATGTTTTTAATTCTAATTTCTAATTTTAATTCTAATTTCTAAAATCACTGCCCACCCAATCAAAAAGCCAGAAAAATGAGTGTGATTCTGAGAGCTTTCCCCTTTCTCATTCCTATTATTTAAATTTGCATATGTCCTGGTGATTTAACCATCAAAATATCTGCTTAGGTCTCCTGTTATTGGTCAGGAGTGTTACAATAGCCTCCCAACTGCCTTAACCCCATCTCCAAGTCTCTTCAACACCATCAAATGAGTAATTTATTCTAACATATGAATCTATTGTTTAATTACTCGAATTTTTCAGTGTTTCCTCATTTCTCTTAGATGGCATCCAAACTCCTCGATATGTCATTATGGGTCCTAATTCCCACAAATCTCCACTTTGTTCTCCACCAACTCTGCGCTCCAAACCATGGGCACCATTTCTCAATGCATTTTCACAGAGACTTGGCCTACTCATAACACACACCACCCCCAAAATCCTGCTTTCTCTCCTGCTCCCAGCCAGGGTACCTTACCAAATTCATTACAATTTACATAACTCCAACCTCTTCAAGATTCAACTCAACTATCATCTACTCTTGGAAATCTTTGAAAGTCCAACCTGGGTCAGGACATCATGTGCTCATGGCACCATCTAGAAGGGGCAGCAAACAATTGAGGGGGAAGAAAAGCTGATCTGAAATTATTTGATTTTTTTGAAAGCAATAAATATTTATCCCAGGCAAAATCAAAACTTTGCTGGTCTTCACTGCACTGGCTCTATATTTCAACATTATTTTTGTTTACTTACAAAGGATTACAACATAATCCTTTCAATGGCACACCCTGGGTATGCCTTCTTAATGCTCTCATACGTAAGATACGTTCTATAATTGTTGCTTTTCTCAAATATCATCCCAACTGGAATGTGAATCCTTCTTTTTTTTTAATTGTTTTAAATTTTTATTTGTTTTTGAGAGAGAGACAGCGTGTGAGCAGGGGAGGAGCAGAGAGAGAGGGAGACACAGAACGTGAAGCAGGCTCCAGGCTCCGAGCCGTCAGCACAGAGCCTGACGCGGGGCTCGAACTCACGAACTGTGCGATCATGACCTGAGCCAAAGTCGGACGCTCAACCAACTGAGCCACCCAGATGCCCCGAATGTGAATTCTTCCTGAACAGGAACCATGACTCTTCTTGTTTATACCCAGTGGTGGCTGCGATGCCTGCCAAATACTAGGAGTTCAATAAATGCTTATGTACAGAAAGAAAAAGGAGGGAGTAAGAGAGGATGGATGGGAAGACGGGAAAGAAAGAACAAAGAGGGAGGAAAGAAGGGCATTTCTTCTAGCCTAACATCCCATATTTATAACTTTGAAATTGAATTCTCAATGCCCCTCATGCCCTGATAGCTTTGTTAGCAACATATAGAAAGGCAGCTTTGAACGCTGGCAACCCCGAAGACAGGTAAAATCGGTTCTTGTCAAGCCCAGTCTTCTCTAAGGATGAGTTGGTTGTTCTCCAGCTCTCACCTAGAAAGCCTTTTAATGTGAATCCGGTATCACTTTGGAGTTCCCACAGGATATATAACTAGTCACTCTCCACCGCCTTCCCTGAGCTGCCTGCTTCCTAATACATACCTCAAGAAACTCCCTGGACCATTAGTCTCAGGCAAAAACTGGTGGATCCCAAAGGCTGGCAAACTCCACATACCAACTTTCAGAAGAATCTCAATCTGAGACAGTCCAGTAAATGGTACTAATAGCAGTATATTCCGCTCACACCAAAGCCATGGCCAATGGCCTGCCCCTTCTACCCCATTTGCACACTGACAAAAGCCTACCAATTCGATGGGTCACAGGGCCCTTATTTTCCCATTAAAAAATAATAAAAGGCTAAACTGAGACATATGCTAAATGAGAACCAAACTATTTTGAAAAGTTATAATGAATTCTTATGACAGGAATTATATTATGCATAATATAAACATCTGTATTTAAGGAAGATAATGGTTTAGCTCCAGGAAATAATAGCTAAGCAGTGATGACTTAAGCAAATGTTTTACAATTAATGGAAATAAAAATTACATATTATTACAGTTAAGGGATGTTGGGGAAATGGGATAGGAGGTAACTCATACCAATGGATTCTGACGCAAGAGAGAATTAAAGTTTCTAGAAAACAAACCCTCCCCCAAAGAGGGAAGCTGCAAAAAAGATCAAACTTCTTGGGTTCAAAGATGTTAAATTCTACTCTTTAAATCCCGTTACACATGTAGTTACAGCACAACCATGTCTACCTTCAACAGAGTCAATCCACCTCTTAAAATGAGATATTTAAAGGCAGACTGTTGGCCTTGTGTCTTGGATGGCAGATCACAGAATTCCAAAGCCCTTAAGATGCTGTAGCACTAGTTCTTACTAAGTCGTAATTAACTTCATTGGGAGTTACATGATAGCAACTTAGAACAGAATTTGGCTGAACATTTTTAGTATTCTTCCACTCGGTAATTACTACTTCAGTGGGAATCTCAAGTAAGGAACACAGGGCAGAATTTGGCCCGCAAAGAGAAGCACATCAAGTAACTGGCCCAATTTGTCATGCCAATAACACAGTGTATTAAAATCTCCCATGAAGCTTCCCCATTAGTGTGCTGATTTTATCATGAATGTAAATTCCACCAAAATGACTACTCAGATCCTTTACCAAGTCTCCAGGAAGGGCAGTGTGTAGGAGAGAATATGGTCAGGGAATGGCTCCATATACCCGATAACCACCCTAGAAGGGCAATTATGCACAAACTAAGTAAAGAGTTGGATGCTATTTGGCAGTTTAACCACATAATAAATTCTTATTGATGCAAGAAAAAGGAGCCATCACATCCCTAGTCTGGGCATTAAATATCTGAAGAATAAGATTTAGGCCACTGAGACTTGGACTTACGTTTCAAAATGAAAACCCAATACTAGGTTCAGAATGATAGCTATAATGACAGTCATATATTAGAAAACTTCAAATTATACAATATGTAATTTTTCGCTACCATTAATTGTGGAACATAATAGGTCCTGAAAAAACCAATCGTGATTCTTCTTCAAAAGTGTTTATATAGAGCATGACCTAATTTTTATTATAAAAATGGAGACTTTCTTTCCTTTTTTTTTTTTTTTTTTTTTTGCTTGCCTGCTTTAAATTACAGTATTCACTTGGAAACTAATTTTAGGCATTATCCATTTGACATTTGAGTTTAAAGGACATTCAAAAATCACAAATTGATGCTGAATATAGGAAGACTAGATTTTTAAGATATATTCTTGCCTTCACTACCTACATTCCTCTAGGCGATTCACCTGAGGTCCTGAAGAAGATAACTAATTCATTTCCTGAGGGTCAAGCCACAATCCCCTTGATGTGGTGTCTTGGCCAGACTTTCAACTGAAGGCCATTAACACCACTTCCCCCGAGCAGTCTAACCTCTCTTTTGTCATGAAGTCCTCATTCTCTACCACCACCAGGTTACCCGCCAGCAGCTGTTACTTCTCAATAGCCCCAGCACTGAGAAACTAGAGAAAAATCGTACCAATATGTCCTACCAAGTAAGGCAGACTGCTGTCCCATTGGCCAGCCCACCCATCAATGCGCCATGTTTGTTAACATTCGAAAAGACATTTGTGCAGAGAACAAATTGACGGAGCCCGTGTTTATATCAGAAATTTCAGAAACGGCAAGAGATTTATTCGTGGAATCTTAACACCCATTCAGACTGTCATAAAACACAAAGGACCAGATTCAATAAAAACTCTGTCCAATTTCCACAACACAAAAGTCTGTGTGAGCCTTCAAAACAAAATCAGTTTTTCCAGTTTTGCAAAGGGCTGTTCAGACTTCAGTAGCATGGGAGCCAGCTGGGGCATTTCCTTACTCATCCCCTAAATTAGTTTCGAAAGTACTTTTGAGGACCACATTTGATCAGAAGAATTTGCATGCTTTTCTCCTTTCTCTCTCTCTCTCTCTCTCTCTCTCTCTCTCTCTCTCTCTCGCATCCTCTCATTCTCTCTCTCACACACACATTTCATAGTACATCACATGGAGAACAAACGACAGAACTGCAGCATATGTCTCATGCAGTTAAAAGCTTTAAAACTGGCCCGTAAAACAGAATTCTTTGGTACACAGTGAAAAATATTTTTTGATTCCATAATCCATACTGCAGTAAAGTTGGGTATAATCATTTTTAAAAGTTGCTGTGTCCATGGACAGATGTTTTTCATACATACTGGGAATGTTTCCTTTACATTCCTAAGGACATAAGAGTTTGACATCGAGCCAGTACCTCTAGAAATGGTGAAAGCTAAAGACACCCCATACTGATGCTTTTACTCTTCCAAGAAACTTTCTCCCACAACGAAAATGTTAAAACTTTTACCCCACAGCCCACATTCTGAGATTAGTCCAATAACTAATGTTCTGTCCAAGTAAAATACATTTTGTCATAGCTTGAAAATGTTACCTTTCACAGAAGTATAGTATTTCTGACCAGCAGGGAACATATGTCAACATTATCTATTATTACCCAATGTCAGGACCAAAAAGGGAAGGTGGGTGGTGGATGTTAATAACGACTTAAGCGATTTCTAAAAGAGGCATTTGAGAAGTACAAAGCCAGAAGTTTCAAATGTTTTGTCTTATTTTCGCTGTGTCAGCAACCTGCCCCCACCCCCACCCCTCACCAGAACAAACCTAACGCTGCCTCCGACCCAACGCCTAGTTCTCTTTTCAATTTTAGCCAACGCTTTGCTAAGCTGGAAAGTTTGAAAAATACCCTAGAAAACTTCTCCACCAGAAATGAAAAACAAAAACATATGACCAGCAATGATGAAAGCAACTCCCACTCGCTAAGAAAAAGATTTTCAATCACAGAAGCACACGGCTTTTGGATTTGAACATTTATTTTCATTTTTCAAGCTACTTGTCTGGTGTTTAGATTTGGGGGTTGGGTTTCTTGTTTGACATCGGAGGAGGTGGGGGTAATGCTGGTTGGGAGCGTAATTGTATTTAAGCAATTTTCTCAAAGGTAAGCAGAAAGTATTCTCCTCGTGCAACAAAGCTGCCTGGGAGACCATGCCCGTCCCCAGCTGAATATGGGTTTCTCCTGCAGGAGGAGCTGAAAGGCACATTCCACAACAGTCCAGAGGAGAAAAAGTGTCTCCCACCTCTCTTACAGTTGGATCAAGATGTGGCAATACTATATTGTGAACTGGCAGCTCACCATGCCTCTGTCCTGGGCATCCATAACCATGAACTCAGAATGTGCTTGGAGCCACCATGATTGGGAACGATCAAGTTCTTACTGTCCTTGGGGGCCACGTGGCTCTCCAGGAAAAGAGACTTGAGCTCTCACCTCACTGCATGTGTATCTTGGGGAAATTTTCACTTTGGATCATAGCGAAAGATGTGCATCCTGGTTCAAGCCTAGAACAAGAAGTACTGGGGTAATATGTCCCCTGAACCCTAGAGATTTGTACATTTTCGATTCAGGGGCATAGTGTCGAGTTTCTGCGCCTGTTGAAAAGTTGATTGTCATTCACTCACCTGTTTGGCTGCTAGAAAAACCAAATCTTTCTCTTCGAAGAAATCATTCAAGAAAGATTAGAGAATAAAAGCATCTAAATAGATCCCTCAAGCTAGGAGGCTCTTAGAACTATAGGAAATGCAGCCCATGGCAGAGCACGTGTCACAAGACTGGAGGCAACGCCTACTGTTTTGACTTCTGGGGGAAGTCATCCTAATTCATTCTTCCTCATCTCATTCAGCTTCTGAGGACAGAAGTCGTACAGCTAAAGGTTCCTTCTGGATAGTGTATCACTAAGGCAAAAGGAGACTTGAATCCTACTACTGAAGTCTTCCATTTTGCTCCTCAAACAGTCCTTTAGTTGCCAAATGACAGGAGTCCATATTTGTCCCAAACCTGAATCATGGCTTAGAACAATCAAACTATAAAGAATTTTCTGCTCTTGTGGTGTGATGTTGCCCAGCACACCAAGCGGAGGAGAATGCTTTGCAGCAAGCCTCCCAGTGCTGCAGGAGACCATTCCCTCCAGGCATCAGTTCTCTGTCACCCACTCCTCCTGGGACCACATTCACAATATGGTCCATGCGGTTCAGGGTGTGTTTGTGCTCGTGGTAGAGGATAAAGTTAATTGACCTCCTCTCGTTTAGAACATGGCTTCTGAGAAGTTCCACCTGAGCTAACAAACCACAGAAGGTGTTGAAGTTAGATAAATAGTGTCCTTTAGAAGACTCTTTAAATGTCAACATTTAATCTCAAGATGGAAAAAAAAAAAAAAACCTTGAAAGTTCAACCTCCTTATTTTTAAAGATGCAAATTGAAGCCAAGAGACCATGAGCAGCTTGCTATGTCACATGGCTCAGTGGGCACTCTGATCCCACTCCGTTTTGGCATGACATCATGGGAAAGTAAGTTAAATAGGGGCGGATCCTGGTATCCAGGATCCTGGTTTCCTTCAGGCAGGGAGAATTAGGTAGCAGGTTGGAAAAGGTGTGAGGGGCCCCGGGTGCTGTCCCAAGGTTATGATGCTGTTTCCGTGGGCTTCTTCATCTGTGATTTGGGCACTTTTCTGTAAGTATGTTATCTTTCAGCTAAAAAAGAAGGAAAGAGAAAAATGATACAGTTGTGTTTATACACGTAATTTTTAGTGAAAAAAGCTCTACTTACAAAAGTTAAGATAAAAGACCACATACAAAGAGAGTTGACTTAAGTTATCATTTCCATCCCCAGCACTGGGAAATGAGAATTAAGGATTCCAATGAGGAAAACAGTAACACACGTCTTCAAAATAACAATAACTTTCATTTGAAATGTACTAATCAGGTTAGACAATATTCTATTTCATTTCCCTTGATGTTCAAAACAGCCTGTTCTCAAAGAAGAACATTTGTGTCATCATTTTATAAGGATGAAAACTTAAGTTCAGAGAGATTGATTAACTCGTCAAAGGTGACACAGCCGGTCGGCTGGCAGGGCAGGAAGGAAAAGTTGGGTATTTTGACCCCTGCACATCTAGGCATTTTCTCCACTATGCATGCTGCCAGTCAGAGTCATATTTTGCCTTTGTGGGGACGTAGGACATTCTCATTCATTCCCCACGATACATACCAAAGATTAGGTGCTTCAGGGATTACAAACATGGAATGGAAATCTATCTTCAAGAAATTTGTTTTTTCATAAGGAAGTGAAACAGCTTAGTTTTTAAGATGTAAGTTCAATCACCAAAAATTAATCTTACGGGACAATTTTGTCTTCAGTTGCATTTTGAGATGGCCAGAGTCTAAGAAAAGCTGAAGAAGCATTTTAGGTTCAAATTGCCGAGAACCTAGTTCCTTTTTGAGCCAAGGAACATTTTTAGGGGTGGAAGTGGGGGAAGATGTGATATTTTAATTGTTTCTCTGCTGGTGCATGATTCCTGAATAGACCTTAACGCCTTATAGAGAGGTCAAGAGACACTAATGAAAACACCAGTATGAATGTTTGTTTTTTCATAATTTGGAATCTAAAAAATGTAAATGATGCCTAATCTCTACCATATTCCATCTAAGAAGGAAAAAAGGCTTGGAAGAGACAAGAGACAAAATTAAAAGATGAAATTATGTCCGGGCCTTCTTCCTACTGATGTCATCTGAGCAGCTAACCTAGCTGAGCCTTAGAAGCTCTGCCAGTTTTAATGGTGAGCACGTTAATTTGTATAATAGCCTCTTGGGTGAATAGGTTACATGTTCTGCCTCAGAGTTATCCTGGAACCTTTTCCTGGGTAATATCATCACAATACTTGCTTCTTATATTGGCCTATGATGAACAGATGACATTTGCCTGGATTTGGATTGAGTGTTAGTATACCATATTAGATTGCAGCTGACAGGCCCCCTTTTTCAATTTATTTGAGGCTTCTTGCAGAAGAATAGTAAAACATATGATGGGTCCAGATACAACTAGCCAAAAGCAGACCAGAAAAAGAATTATGCCAAATTAATGGAACTGAAGTAATCAGGGCATTGTAGAATTTAGTCCATTGTTTCTCAACCTTCTCATATGAGCAATTCAGAGCACCACACAGTCAGTATGTTTGGTTGCCATAAAAGGAATAGCTGTATTAAAATACCGAAATAATAAGCTATAACCAAATTAGCATGTGAATTAGAGTAATATTTCCAAGGAAAAAGGTACTGATACGAACTAAAAGCCTAGAATCCATACGTACTGACTCAACAATCCACTTCTAGAAATATGTTCTAAGACAGCCGCCAAGAATATGAACAAATATTTGGCTACATGCAACATTTATGCCAATCGTATTTATAATGTGGAAAAGATTGGAAACAACCGAATACTCAACAATAGGGGATTGATTAAATAAATAATGGTGCAGCAAGATAAAGCACATTGTGGAAGAATATTTAGTGACACTGAAATATATTCAATATAGATTCTTACAGAAAAAGAGATTTAAAAAAAATTACAGTAGGAGATACATTTTTCTTTAATGTGCATAGAACAGAACATGCGTAGATGAAGTGCTTGGAGGCATGTGAGCCAAAATGCTAACAATGGTTACTTTCTAATTGTGGGATTGTGGGTCATTTCTTACTTTCTTACTTTTATATATCTAAACTTCCTAAATTTTCTATAATGGATCTGAGTTACTTTTGTTAAGAGAAAAATAGCTTTTTTTTTAAATAAAGAAGAAATGGCCACCACATACCACAGAAGCATTTGTCAATGCAGCAGAAACAAACAAACAAACAAACAAATGTTACAGGCACATTTATTATCTTCTGTTCTTTTCCATTCAAAGTGAAAACGCCGTTCTAGCAAAAACGAAAATAAAATACGATTGTTTTTAATTACTCTATTTTTCTGTGGCAAACGTAGAATGTAAAATATTAAAATTATCTGAGGAGAATATTGTAAGTATCAGTTTCAACATGGCAGTGCAGTTCAGTGGGCTACAGACTTGATATTTAATCTGCTATTATGAGTTTACATAATGCCTCAGTGTCTCAGTTTAATTACTAATAAAAGGGGGACAGGCTGTGAGTCATAGTCAGCTCGTTGAAGAATATTAGACCAATCAAACCAAAAGAATGCTTTAATTTCATTTGGTCTTAGTTCCTGCTTTAGAGCAGGATTAAAAATAAATATAGAGAAAGAGATGGAGAAAGTGAGTCACCTAATTTACATCTAACATAACGCAAACAAGCATTTCTTTAATAGGTGTTCAGTACCTGAAGTGCTAAATTACAGCAACTTAGAGAGGCAACTTCTTAATGGAAAATCCTAGCATTTTTAATCTCAGTGCAGATTTTTTACCTTGTCAACTCAGAATTCATCTGATTTTGAAAAAGAAAAATCTTTTACTTGGAGACAAAGGTAAGCCACAGTATACCTCAAACTAATTAAAGATGAATCTCTTCTGGAACAATGGTACAAAGAAAAAAGCAAATTATATTTTATAACTCAGACAAAACAGTCATCCACCAAAAGAATATTGCCTTCTTTTAATTATTAGAATAAATCATTCCATGGAAAACTGTTTGGCACATAGTGAAGATAAGAAGATGATAAATATAATACAAAACAATAAAAGGAGATAGATTCTCTATTCAAGCAAACTTATCCTAGTTGCAAGTGAAACCCTGAGGGCCCACATACCAAGTTACCTCAGAGGCCTCAAAATGTCAATGGTACCTCATATAAGACCTTCATATAACCTAAACTGATTAAGATTGATCCAATTTAATTTTCAGTAACTAGCCCTTGGTAGCATTCTGACTAAAATAAAACACTGAAACTTTTTCCTCAAAAATATTTTTAGCTACTAGGAGAAAAGCCATAGTAGGTATTTTATTCACTAAGTATGAGTTGAGTAAACATGGAGTGAGTGGTTTATGCTTGACCAGGTAGAGTAATGAGCCTTTGGTGGTAGGGCAATAGGTTGGAGCGCAGCCTAGGATTTGCTTGAGTTCCATTTCTGAGTAGCCTCCCTTTTCTAGAGACACTTGGGGTGTTGAAAACCCAAGTACATTTCTAGAAGCTTTTCTTATCTTTGGCTTTGAGCCCCACAGCAGGTACTTAGAAACTACACTTACAAGAACTCTGGTTACTTGGTTCTTTTAATTAGAAAAGAAAAGAAAAGAAAAGAAAAGAAAAGAAAAGAAAAGAAAAGAAAAGAAAAGAAAAGAAAAAAGAAAGAAAGAAAATAAACCCAATGTTATTACTCATTGTTCCCCTGAATCAGCTAACCAGAGTTCCTCCTGGTCCTGGGATGAGGTCTCTTCTCATAGACAGATCTACCCAGTGTATGACAAGATTTCCTGGCAGCGCTCAGCAGTTTGCTTACTTCCCACTTTCCCCTAGGTCAAGAGACCTATGCTCTAGTTGTAAACTTACAAACTCATATAGTGAGCCTAAGAAATTCACGTAACTTCTTTGTGGTCCATATTTCCAGTCTATTTAGGATGAGATTAATTTATTCAAAAAATATTCATTGAGAGCCAATGATGTCCCAGGCACAATTACATGTGTTAAAGAGTATTCTATACCCACTGTTTCCAGTCTCCTGGAGCTTAACATCTTAGTAAGGGGAGCAAAGCCAGAAAATTGCAAAAGGGAAAAAAAATCAACAAAGTCAAAAAGTAATATGTAGAAAATAGCACAGGGAAATGTGAGAGAATATGCAGCAAGGAGATGAGTTTTAGGCTCTTACCATATCAAGGCAAGAGAGGAGTTTTAGGCTCTTACCATATCAAGGCAAGAAGAGTATTGGATATACTCAAGACAGCAAAAAGATAAGATTTACTGATGGATTAGATATAGGGTGGTAAAGGTAGTAAGAAATCAAGGTTGAGTCCTAGTTTTTCTTTTCAACATCTCCACAGATGAGGTTGGCATCTACTGAGCTGGAGAAAAGTGGTGAAGATCAGGTTTGAGGGTTGGTAAATCAAGAGTTCTGTGAGTTGGTTGTTAAATACTGCCCTACATGATCTCTAAGGTTAATTCCACTTATAACATTCTGTGACTCTAGGTTGTGATGAGATAGACCATTCTGAGAGATGAAAGATGGTGAGAAATAAGTTATATCATGTCAATGAGTAACTGGGGTAGGGAAGAAATGGTGGCCAAGAGAATCTAGGACATATAGAAAATGTGTGTGAACCCAGTTGGTAAAATCATGAACTCGGGTGTCTAATTCACTGAGTATTGAGATTTTTAAAAAGGCGAGAAGATTGTTGATCTAGAGCCAAAGTCACTGGAGACCTAGTCCATTCCCCTGAAGATCCATACAGGATATACAGAAGATAGCTCATTCATCTGGAAGGCAGGAGGGCAAAGCAAAGATGGTGGAGACCTCTGTTAGTCACTGATTTGTGCAAGAGAGCTTGTTGGCTCTTTGTTCTTTTTTAAGTTTTTATTTCTTTTCTTAAGTAATTGCTACACCCAACCACCCAACACGGGACTCGAACTCACAACCCCCAAATCAAGAGTCGCACACTCTTCTGCCTGAGACTGCCAGGCAGCCCCGCCTCTTTATGCTTAAAGAATAAGTGGGTTAGGAGACTATAGGAATATGCCTGGGTGGGTTTAGTGTGAAACCTGCCATTTTATTTTGTAAGGGCTGGACTTATCACCTCAGAAGTGTGAAAACAGGTGTGAAAAACATCCCCCCTTCCCACCACCATTTCTTCTAATAAACGCGTTATTATTTTTTAAATGTCTACTGGGATGGAATGATTCTAAACGTCCCACAGTCCTTATTCCCCATACCTATGCTTAACCTTCTCCAACAGAATTGTCTAAAACTCCTGGGATCAGAAATGTGGTGTCATGAGAAGGTCAGGGAGATACAGGGTTCATTGCTATGGAACACACTTTTATTTCACTTTGCTACAAGTTACTATACTTTAAAAGAAGGATTTGCACCATCTGTTTCGTAAGACGATGCTCCTGAAGTGTAGTTAGGAAGCATGAGGAATATTTCTGTCCCCTTAAAAGAAACCAGTTTGCTGAAGTCACCACCACTGGCACAGGACAGATGACAAACTATTACTGTTCCCATTTACAACCAGAACCGGAAACAACCAAGGATCACGGGAGACGTTGCGAGCAAAAGCATTTTGTAAACGGCAGCGTAAGGTGCAAACATAAGATGTGATTTTTTTTTGCTCTTATTCAATCATGAAGAAATGGATGTTGGCTGTCAGTGGCTGGGGTTCCTTAAGGCTGGATCACAAATGTGCTATCACAACCAAAGCTGGTTTTAAACAATCTAAGCAATTGCTATTGCTGCGAAGAATGGTGGCTTCACATGGACAGCATCAATCTGACCATAATAGTTTCACTTCAGCACTAGATACTTGGCATTTAATAGCACTCCAAAAGGTACAGCGTGGTTTTTTTCACGCCTTTTATATTTGGTAAGTGATAGGTTCCACCCAGCTAGAGTTCCAATTTATTTTAAATAAGAGATTTTACCAAAAACCTCGCCTAAACGCCTACCCTCATATATTTCTGTTTAATTCTAACCTCTTTTTTAAAGTACAGAGGCCCATGTGCCCACGAAAATTGTCCCCTAGCATCCTTACCCTTGCAAATACATTTTATCTCAAAAATTTGTTTTATACCCTTCTTTCTTACCCACAGAAAATGCTGGCTTCACTATTTTTTCCCTCTCTTCCTAATACCATCCATTCTCTGATTCTATTCCAAGTCTCTACAAAATATTCAGTGCTTTAATCCTTCCACCCTTAATCACATTTTTAAATGCTTTCTTCTTGTTGTGTGAGTAAAAGAGACATATATGGCCACATATTTGGAAAGTAAAAACAATAGTTAGCATATTTGGCTTTGTTTTAACTAATGTGAATATTTCTAAATGCATGGCCTACTTTACGATCTGCCAATGACACATTAATTTTTTTTTTTAATATGAGCTTTTACGAGGTAAGGAGCCAATCTCCATAAAGCCTTCAGCACTATAATTCTCTCATCCAGGAAGGCATCGTGTTGATGTTCCAATCACGGACTTCCAGCATGTTGGGGAAACTTCTTTACAAACAACAATTCATGTGCATTTTCAAGTAAGTCTCAGTTTACAAATATGACCAGACACATTGTCCTAAGGCCAATCCACACCATCCTGCCTCCCTAACTGCATTACAAATTTGACAGCCTAAAAGTGTTGATGCTAACTTTATTTTAAATTTGCTTATTAAATATTTCCTTTATCCTGGAGAAAGAGACTTAATGTAGATGATTGTGTATTCTTCTCCTACTGTTAGAAATCATTTTGAGAGACCATAGCTATTGGAAGGAAATAAGCAATTCAATCCCACTTCAGGCACATGCAAGCTGTTGCCATCTTTTCCAACTCATGACTTCTGGACATCAAGTCTATACTGAGCTTAAAAAACAAACAAACACGAAAGCCAGAATGCAGTGGTCAAGACATTCAGATCCACAAGGCTTCCTAAATTCACCATCCTTCAAATCAGAGTTAAGATAGAAATTCCACTCAAAGGACACTCTAGCCATTAAATCTAAAACCTGTTCAAAATAAAAGGGCAAAAACAAAATCAAAACACAAAAATTCCACAGCTTTATTGAAGAAGTGCTGTTTAAGCTGTAAAGGATTTCCTGTTGCTCTTGTTTTAAATAATTTTATAGGATTCTTTTGTTCTTGGGTTACTCTATATCCAAATAATCACATATGTAAATGACTCAATGCAACAGTGGATGCCACTGACAATGTAAACAGTATTGTTTATCCAGAAGCATTCTATGCTCATGCAAAAATGGCATTAAAAGCTTGTGGTCAGATCAAAAAACCACAACTGTAATTGTTTATTTATATAGCTCACCATTATTCTGTAGCATCAGTTTACATTTTTAAAAATCTCTCAACATTGCTGAGTTAGTCTTAGAAGAGTGAAAAATGCAACGCTTGCCTAAATGATTAAAGACAAACAACTTAGGTCTATGCATGCAGCAAGATGCTTTAATATGGAAATTATTTACTTTGCCCTGGCTTATAGTTTTCATTTTGATGCTGCCCTTGAAACTCCTTGATAACAGGGCCATTCAGCGGAATTTCTGCATTTTTTCTCTGTAGTTCAGGGCAGCTGGTTTCTTTCCTCTCTAAGCAGAGAGCTAAAGTATATTTATCACTCTAACAGTGACTCAAAACAAACAGGAAGTCTTCATCAGCCGGCTCCTGGGCATAGCTGATATTAGGTACTGGCAGAAAGGAAACAGAGACCTCATTCTGTGGAAGTCCGACAGAATGTACATGCAGATGCGGGCGATAACAAAGTTAGGGATGCTCCAAATGACCACCACGTTCTCCCAAGATGAAGTGCTCTTGCAGTGCTCGCCGGTTTTCAGAGTCTGCGAAAATTCCTCAGGAGTTTTCCTTTCCATTTCAGTTTGAAAGAGTAGTTTGAACTGGATACCACGAGCCTTAGAATCCTTGTGAACCTATGCGCCAAAGAAAACCTGGGAGGGAGCTATTCTGGGAGATTTGGCTTTGATCTGGTTGCTAGGAAAAAGCCCTGCTTTTGTCTGCAAGTATTCTGAATGGCTCCTTCAGTCAGAATGAGGCCTGCAGGTCACTGTCTGAATTAAGTGAAGAGAATTTTTTTTTAATGCTAAAAATGAAGTTGTCGCTGTGTGCCATAATAAAGCTGGAGAGAGCAAACTGTGCTGCTGAGCGATGGCCGTGGCTCCTTGCTACAACTTAAACTCCAAGGTATACTATGAAAATCACCCAAGCGTGCCTGCAGATCAAATATATGCAAATATCCCTCAGTGGCGCATATGTTCCTAGAGACCTTAGCCTTCACCTTCTTTTGCAAATAAAACCTGTTTCAGATTCAAAGCCCACTTTGTTTTTATTAATATAAATGTTCACTATCAAACAATTTTTTAACCTTATAAATAAATAGAAAGGTCAGACATTCACACCTGACTTTTTGCTGCGAAACCAAACTCGAAAGGGGTTAGACTGCAAACGACTGATACCGAATCAAAAATGATTAGGCAATACACTTTGGGAGGTCCTTTAAATTTTTTTTTTTTATTTGTTGACTAATCTCCTTGTTTATGATAATGCTCATACCTTTGTATAAGGACTTTACAGCCATTATCTAATCTTCACAGATCCTGGTGAGGTAGAAAGGGAGCAAATCTTATCTCCATTCTCCAGATGAGGACACAGAGACGCAAGGAGGTTGAGTAACAAGCTCACATTTTAAGTGGCACGTTCCGCCCAGATGCAAAAATGACAGTAGGGCACGGGCTTTGCTTTTCCAGTAATGGGGCTGGATTTTCACCCAGTCACTCATATGTTCACCAGAACCCCTTGAAGACCAGCATTTCTATAGGGACTGTACTGAATCTCCATACAACCTGTTGGAAAAATACGCAGCCAACTGGCCCACCTGAGGATCAAACCCTTGACCTTAGTTCCTTTGGCATTGAGTGCCAATGAACTGAACCACAGACTGAAAGCCTAAGTAGCCCAGTGCAGAATGGGACCAATCCAAAAAGTTCCATTGCTCCCTTCTAAATAACTCTGGCATAGGAGAGAAGGCACTATATTTCATGAACTTACCTAGTTTTGATCTCTCTCAAGTTTGAAACATATTTTACACTCCAAGCAAACCTGAATATGTGACATGTAAATGCAAAACTAAGAGAGCAAGGGGCACCTGGCTGGCTTAGTCAGTAGAGCATATGATGCTTGACCTTGGGGTCATGAGTTCGAGCCCCACATTGGGTGTGGAGACGACTTAAAAATTTTTTTAAATCTTAAAAAAAGAAAAAAAGATAAGAGAGCTAAGAGGTAAACTACACGAATGAAAATTTAACCACAGTAAGAAAAAAATGAACGACAGAAAAATGTACCAAGGCTGGGACTGTTAGGACCATAGCATCTTTATGGGTCTCCATAAAGCATCTCCTCACTTACATTAAGTGCTATAGGTCTAGACAGTAGAGAGAAGGAAAAGTTAAAAATGAGAACGATCCTTTTCCAAATAAGTTAGATACCCCTTCTCTCATTCTCACTCTCGTTAACTTTACTAAGACACAACAGAGATCCTCCTTTCAAGGTAGTGGGGACCCTTATGCCTCAGAAAAGGTTCTAGAGAAAAATCTATGCAAAACCACTGGCATGTCAACCAGATACAACCTGCACTGCCAGCTGAGGAGAGACGATCTCCCAAAAACAGGCCGGGGACGCCTCTCTTCTATCAGAGCACCTCCTGGAGCTTTCAGACACAGGAAGGGAGCCTGGCCTATCTTTTGGAATGCAACATTCTCTACAGAACACCAGGCAAGAAGCACAGGAAGCTCAAAACAGACATCCCTCCCCAAAACCAAAACAAAAGTATTTTCAGGGCAGCATATTCTCTCAGTCTACCTGTGTACTAATTCTAATTTCTTCTCAAACTGCATATACAGTCGTAGGTCTGTGAGTTGTGGATCTGTGAACACTACAAAAATGCCTGCAATCTATCTCTGAAAGCCACAAAGCCAATCTCGGTTTGGGTATCATATGCATGGATCCTGAACTCTCCCAATCCAGGACTACCAAGTGCTTTTGTGCTCAACTCTGAATGTGGAGAAGGACTGAAAGGTCTTCCTGGACCCACAAAACGGCAACAGGCTAGCCGTACCAATTAACCAGACCACAGGAAGGGTTCTTCAGGCTTTGCGGAAGACCAGCCCCCAAGACCCCCCACTGAGTGGGACCCAAACCCTGGGGCTCCCACTACCCTTACTTATTCCCCCCCCCCCCCCCCCGCCTTGTGCAAACATTCCAGCTACCCAGGAGAACTTGACATTCATTTCTCACAGTGTCGCCATGGCTAGAGCTAAGCAAAAGCCAAAAATGAATTAGGTAAATATAGTAGGTTCAGGCACAAATTCAGCAGGTGAATTTATTTGCAAATTACTCTTTTGAAGCATCTCATTTAAGATTCTCTTTAGAGACACAGTAGAGAATTTTATCATTCTTAAAGTAAAGCAAAGCAGTATTTGATTTCAATATTTGGTGCATAGCCAATCATATAAAAATACTTAATAAAAGAATCCTTTTTGAAGTTATTATGCATTTATTACAGGATTATCGATTTCAGTAATGAGAATTTTATTGTTAGTATTGGGTTGACATGAGACACTTTTTTTTTCCTGGAGATTTCTCTAACATTTAATTGAGTCACCTTATTCCTTCTGCCCCAATACACAACTGTTCCTGTTATTCTTTGAATTAATTTGGATAAAAGCCTTCTGCAAAAGCCATCTTTCTGGATCCACATCCTCCTCTCTGAGCATTTGTTAACACATTACATTATACTAAAGTGAATCCACCCACAAGAAATTAGACAATCTATCCTGGTTTTAATATTTTTTGAAGGCTTACAAAGTGCTAATCACGAAAGCAGTGATTCCCAGCCCTGGTTTTGCGATAGCCTGGGATATCTCCAATTACCTCATAGTTCTTAAAAAAACAAAATTCCAAAAATTTTTCAGACGAAAATTAATTCTAATTTTATTTAATTTGAAATATAAATATCTGCCATCGCAGATAGGAAGTGTGTGTCACAGTAGGACTTGGTGGCTGGAGACTTGTTTAAAAAAAAAAAAAAAGGCAACAATAACCCATTGAAACTCCGCAAAGCTCAAAATCATTATGCTTCCCCCTCAGAAAAGAAATACTATTCTTATTCCTAGGAACTTAAATTCCTAACACACACCTTCTTGCAGGCACAGAAAGGAGCTAGGACAAAACCCATTCCAGGACATTTCCTCAAAAAGAATACAAATAAGGTGTGTCACGCATTTTCCTGAATAAAATAAACATGATAATATCTAATAATACCACTGCACTATTATATGTGGCCAAATTACAGTTGTGCTAAGGAATGAGAAAATCTCTGGAATAGAACCAGGATTGCTTTTTAATTGTCCATTAGAAAAAGCAAAGAATAAAACCGCCTGCAATGATTTCCTTTTGAGATCATGCACCTTATTTTTAAAATACGAAATCAAAAACATATTGGGACGCATGGTGAGGCTGAGCAAAGCGAACTGTCTCCTCTCCTCAGCTCAGACTCAGCAGCTACAGCAAGCCCACAGTGCCAGCTGGAGCCTGCCAAGGCAACTAGCATTGCACGAAACAAAATCTTCATTCTTCGGTTCCGAGCTGACTCCGCCGAGAACATCTTTCTCTCCTCACCTTTTCTTCCTTGTTTTCTGAACTGAGATCTTTCTATTCAAGGATGTTCTTCCATTATGTGAGACGCCCCCAGAGCCAATGAAAAACGAGGACACTTTTACTTCGCGTGAAGATTCCTCTCCCAGGGCCATATTCCATGAATGAATGGCTTGTAGGACAGACCGCTAATAATAAACTCCACCAACTGTGCCAACACAAGTGTGAGAAATGCACGGGGAGGCTAAGGCTGGCCAAAGGAATTCTCCCATACCTGCAGCGGCTGACTCCTTCCAAGAAAGCTGTGGAGTCTGCTCATGTACTCACTTATTTGCCAGGAAGGTATTCCTTTTAAAAAGTAAAAATAAATAGCTCCTACCACCTCCTCCTTGCCTTGAAATCACTATTTCTACTGGAAAATAAACTCGTAAACTCCATCTGTTAAGATACTGGAGAACTCTGCCGGACAAAACATACCGATATTTGTTGAAGGAGCAATCCTATACTGGCTAGAAAAGGAACTGGGAACAAGGAGGTCATTTCCCATTCAAATTTAAATGTCACCATGAAATACTGTTGAAAAATCAAACACATCAAGAGTGATTGCACATGTCACAGACTCATCTCCTCTGACCTCCCTAACACTTGTATGAGGGTGTTACTGTCACTGAATTGTCTGGATTCCAAAGAGCATTCTGGCTGAGCTCTCACCCACCCTGTGGATTAACTAAGACCATTTTTCCCCCTCCTTTTAAATCTCAGGCTTGTTTTCCCCTTGCAACACAAAAGGCTTTGAGTCCCACCTACCCACTGTCGATTAGCTGGTGTGCAAAGAAGAAAGCAACTTGGTTAATTGTGGAAATGGAACACATTAGAAAATACAGCCACGTAAGTTATTTCACAATCTACTTCATTTACTGGATAAAACATAACCTTCCACCCATTACTCAAACCATCTTCACACCCATTCTTTTCATGTATTCATCATCCATTTAACCAATATTTGTTGAGCATCTACTATATCCCAAGCACTTTGCTGGACACTGAGTTTGTAGCACTAGAGAAGACAGAGCCAGTCCCATCCTCTGAAGTGAAAATGCTCCTAGAGACTCAGAAAAAGACAGAGATTGTTTTAATTCACTTTGGGAAATGATAAAATCAAGAGGAAAATTATAACTAGGTAGAGTGATAAAGACTAATTTGAATAAAGTTTTCTAAATATGAAGACAGTGACCTTAACAAGTGTGGGGAAAAAAAAGAGTCATGGATGTAACATTTCAGGTTGGTTGTTCAGAGAAGGGCTCTCAAAGGCCAAGATATCTGAGCTGATTTTCTGTGAGAAGAGAGGCCAGGCAAAAAACAAAAGCAGGGGAACCTGGGTGATTCCGTCAGTTAAGCGACTGACTCTTGATTTCTGCTCAGGTATGATCTCAGTGCCATGAGATATGAGCACCTCGATGGGCTTTACGCTGGGTGCAGAGCCTACCTGAGATTCTCTCTCTCTCATTCTCCTCCTGCCCTTCCCCTGCACATGCACACATGCTCTTTCTCTCTCTCAAAAAAAAAAAAAAAAAGGAAAAACAAAACTTTTAAAAAAGAGTAAAATGCCCTAGACTGAGGAAGAGCTCGGTGAGTCCGAGGAATAGAAAGGAAGCAAGTAGGCTGAAACATAATGGAAAGCAAAATAAGGTAAGTCTGGAAATTTGAGGGACTTGGAGGTTGGAATTTGTTCTAAATGCAACAGGAAGCCTTTGGAGGATATCAGGCAAGGAAGTGACTTGATCTGATTGAGGCTTTCAAACAGTAGAGTGTCTGCACTCCACAGAGTCTAAGGAAGGATCCAAGCAGGGTGGATTCAGGATGTATTTTAGAGTAAGAACAAGAAAAGGGCTAAAAAAATAACTGCCTTTTTTTTTTTACTTGAACAGTTGAGTAGATGATAAACTGAGACAGAGATGATGGTGGGGGGGAACACTTCTACTCTCTTTCTTCTAGGTGGGAGAGGTGGACATTCACTTATTCAACTTTGTCCCTCAGCAATCCTTGAATGCAAGAAAAATAGACTTTTATCCGCTTTCCTTATGTTCCAGTGTCCTATTTAAATCACAATATTCTAGATTGCTGGCATGCTTTTCTACTCCATTTACATCAGTTTCAAACCCTAGTTTAATATCCAGCTCCTCTAAGAAGATTTTGCTGATTAAAACTCTCCTCCTAATGATTATGCCTTATTAATATCCATTCTTTCCATTTTTATTACAAATCTTTTACTCTATTTTATACTTAGCTCCTACAGGATTGAGACCAGATTCTTCAGCCTTCCTCTCTTTTTCAGCCCCCATGTGCCCACCTCCCAATACAACGTATTCCCAAAGCCCCACTTGGCCCTGTGTTACCCAAACCTGAGTTCTACCCACCCCCACGCACCCCCATCACTCTTCTCTAACAGACTTTCCCTCTCCATAGCTCTACCTGCCACACTATCCAGCCAATCCTTTAAGACCTAGATCAAGGGACCTCTTTTCAAGAACCCATTGTTGACCCCTCCCCAAACAGAGGTCATCTCTTCCTCCCATCCCCTAGGAGGCAGTGGAGTATAATGGTTGAGGGCTCGGGCTCTGGGGTCAGGCTCTCAGTTCACAGGCCCACCTCTGCCTGGCCTAGCTCTGCGCCCCAGGGTAAGCCATTAATATGTATAGATCTCTCCTGCTTTATCTGCCGAGTGTATGTGGGGGGAGGTTCAGGAAGTAAGAGTACCTGTAACTCAAAATTGTTATGAGGATTGAGACAACGCACCTAAAATGTATCATGTAGCTGCCAACACATAGTAAGGACTGACTCTTCAGTACTAGGCGTTTTTGTTATTCCATTTCAGCATTCTTTGGCTCTCTAATCAAAATAACAGTCTACTTTGTCTTGTGGTTGCCTTTAACCCATCAGATTAAAAGCTCTCTGAGAATGCAATGGTGCTTTCTTGATCTTTACATTTAGTAGATATTATATGAATAGTTATTGATGAATGAATGTGGAATATAAAATAAACAATTTTAAGGATTTTCATTTCTTTTTCCCCAAATACATTGGCTCTTGTTAAAGTAGAAATAACATCTTTTCATTTCTTATTTTAAAATTCCATATTTCCCAGTGTGTACATATATTGTGTACATATATGCATATTCATACTGTGTATATATTATATACAGTCTGCATTCTAAATATTTGAATTTTCTGAATTAACAGACTCTTGTGTTCAATACAAGTAGCACATATAGGGGCACCTGGGTGGTTCCGTCGATTGAGTGCCCGACTTCTGCTCAGGTCATGATCTCACGGTTTGTGAGTTGGAGCCCCAAGTCGGGCTCTGTGCTGACAGCTCAGAGCCTGGAGCCTGCTTTGAATTCTGTCTCCCCCTCTCTCTGCCCCTCCCCCACTTGTGCTTGGTCTCTGTCTCTCAAAAATAAATAAATAAATGTAAAACAAACAAACAAACAAGTAGTGCATATATCAGGCTACATTCACCAGGAATGCTGGTGAAAAGATAGAAAACTATCTTTTCACTTATCCTAAACACAAGGAATTACAACGGGCCATCATTCCTGCTCACAAAAATCTTCTGGCCTCTGAGGACCCGGAGTTAGGCAGGAGGTTCTGGTTAGCGACATGTGCTCTCTCATCTACATCAGTTAATGTTTATTGGACAGAGCACGGATGCAACGCACTGTGCTGTGTGTTTTGGGTACATTTTCTAAATGTGAAAACACTATGATGTCTAACATGTCAGGAAAGACATCATTCCTGTCTGTACTGAATAATAAAAAAAAACATATCTCGATAGGTTTCTGAATTACTATTCATTGCATCTCATCTCACATAGGAAGGAAAACCTTGACAAGCTTTGCAATATGACAAAGACAAGGTCTAGTGGAGAAATAAAGGGAGAAAGTGTGGATCTGAAACTAAATTAAGGGTCAGTTGTGGCTTACTTTTCAAAAAATAAAAAAAACTAAACACAACATGCTAAAATAGATTAAAACATAAACATGGGGTCTCTACATCTTTCCTCACAAAGTATCAGTTAATCTAGCAAGGATTTCTTATAGTTTCTAGTAAACATAATTTTACTGTGCTTTGTCCCTAGATTGGCCCATATCTAAATAATTATAGATGTAAATCACACAACCCCACCTGAAAAATATCATTTTTCCCTAGTGATGAGCTGGAATCAAAACTCCAGAACAGGGGCACCTGAGTGGCTCAGTTGGTTGAGTGTCCAACTTCAGATCAGGCCATGATCTCACATCAGGCTCACTGCTGTCAGCCTGTCAGCACAGAGCCCACTTTGGATCTTCTGTCCCCCTCTCTCTCCGCCCCTCCCCCACTTGCATTCTCTCAAAACTAAATTTATAAAAATGAAAAAAAAAGAACTCTCCAGAATAACTGTGCCTCAATACGACCCACTGCAGTTTTCTCTGTTCATCTGCTTGTTTCCTTTGTTCACCCCTCCGTCCTTCATTTCTTCCCTCCTTCTTTCCACCATTTGTGAATGATTTGGCCAACCCTTCTAGCCGACAGTCTGTGTCTTCAGTCCCTAGTCAGCAGCTATATTCTATTCCACAGATTGAGCTATTTAACTGTGCAAGTTCTTGTCTCCAAAACACACTCCTCTTTTCTCGGTTGAGTTATAACACATACTTTTTTCATCAACTGCTAAAAAAAGTAACAAAGACTCCATTCTTACACACAACCTCAAGAATCCAGGATAATTTCTCATGTAGCATCCACTTAAACTCTTGCTATTTCCATGTCACAATCTAACTGCCTATGGCATATCCTGAATTCTGATAAAAACCCATCCAATTCTATCAGTGAAATTCCCGTCTCTTGATGTCTGGTTGACAAACTACCTAAAACACACCCACACTGAAACAAGTGGGTAAGAAAACCACCAAGATAACTATTGGATGCTCTGTTCTTAGTTTCTACATACTTAAAAAAAATTTTTTTTAATGTTTATTCTTTCTTGGAAGACAGAAAGACAGAGTGCAAGCAGGGGAGGGACAGAGAGAGGGAGACACAAAATCTGAAGCAGGCTCCAGGCTCTGAGTTGTCAGCACAGAGCCCGACACGGGTCTGGAACCCACGAAGCATGAGATCATGACCTGGGCCAAAGTCGGACGCCCAACCAACTGAGCCACCCAGGTGCCCCTCTACATACTTTTTTACACCTTCAGTGACCCACACCCAGTACAGTCTCCATGGATTACACATTCGAATTAAATAAAATGCTGGCCTATGTCTTTCTGCCTCACGCATTCTTTCTCTGCTTAGCTACTAATAGTTATTTTTTCATTACTGTTCAAGTTAACTGCATGGCAAAACCCATAATTTCAAATACATAACTGTTCAACTTTATCTGAAAGTGGAGGACCTCTCCTAATTTTGCACCCCCTATTGACTCCTCAAAAGAGTTGTAAGAACATATCCACTCTTACCCCTCCTGTTTGGTTGTTTTCTTTAAATCTCCCTCCTCAATAAAACAACATGTATTAAAATCAAGCGCATTTGTTTTAAGTCATCAAAATGTGTCTTTGCCGCTGCATTTGCTTGCCTTTTTGTCTACTGAAAAAAAACTGAAACTTGGAGAGTAATGAGTAAAAGATTTCTGGAAGGAAAGACATTATTTGATATAGTAATATTGTAATAATAGAGCTCTTTCCCCACCTGCTTCAAAACCGACTCAGAACTTAGAAAGTGAAATGCAATTGCCTTTTTAAGTGGAAATTTAAATAGAAAGTAAAAAAGTTCAACTACTTTATTTCTAAGTAGTAAGGTGGATTCTGTCTGTTTTATTTATTGCTGAATCCCCATGCCTGGAACAGTGCCTGCCACATAATAGAGGTTATTTCAATAAATAAATGTTAAATGAATGAGCTTCTTTACCCAGAAAAATGTTGAAACTTGTTTACTAGCTGTCAAAAGTAGGTTCCTTCATGCATAAAAAAGCATCAGCTGTGTAATTTGCCCCCACTTCCTCCTTTTGCAGAAAGCCAACAAAAGAACTGTAACTTTTTACCTAAGGATCAAAGGTGTCAACCTATTGGCTCACACTACTTTAAAGTCTTGGATAACAGTCTTGGGTTATTTTTAGATAATTTCTTTTGTTTCAAGCTTGAAAAGAAGTATTAACAAAGATCAAAAAATAAATCACTGATTCAGAGCAGGAAAATGCATATTAAGAAGTTCAAAATATAGTATGTAGAGGCTGTGAGCTAACCTTCCCAGAATACAAGTCAGATCTAGCTTTAGATACTAAAGTACTATATCGGTCCCACTTGGGACCCATCAACATAAAAGGAATGAGGAGAACTTAGAGAGTTGAAAGTCTGAAAAGGAAAGAGAAAAACAATTTAAAAATTATAGAGTGACCCAGGCATTCTCAATGTCTAATCCAATAAACCGAGAGGTAGAAAGATACAACCAAATTGTAATAACAGAGAACCCTAGATAGTGAAATTCGGGGTGAGTTTATTCTCACCCACAATCTTCTGTATTTCCAAACATTCTCCAAGACGTACGTAAGACTAGTGCAGTCAGAAAAAAAAAATACACATACTTTTTAAGCCAAGGGGGGGAATAAAAGAAGGGTAAAAATCACGTGATAGGTGAAGAAAACTTAAAGAATCAAGATTATACAGGTAAAGAAGAGAACACATGTTGGTGACTTAACAGTCTTTGTAGTTTAAAACAACCATTAACCTAAATCAATTGCAAGACACACAGGATGGCTTATTTTTTGCTAAAACAAGAAGTACACACACACACACACACACACACACACGCGCACAAAACATATACACATGCGCATATATTATGCAGAGTTACAGGGCGTAGGGCTCCTGGAGAAAGGGCAAAGGCAAAAAACCATGTGAAAAAGAAAAAGTTCCTATCATTAGGACTCACTTAAGGCAGCAACTCTCATATACTGACTAGATGTGAAGATGACAGAACATGGACAAAGGAAAAGGGGCAGGCCTTCCCAAGAGGACACAGAAGAATGTCAGGAAAAGGAGACCTGTTTAAAAGAAAGGTTGAAATACAATGCCTATTGTAACACAAGCGAGGCATAGTGTCCGAGGTGTGAACATACATTCTAGAGTCGAAAAATGTTTGAGAATCCCTAACCTACCATCTTCAAGGCAAAGGATTCTGGAAAGCCCAAGATAATAGGGGATTGAGCAGTTTCTCTGGCAGGGTGATCAGAAGTGAAAGGTCTTGTCAAAAAGAGAGGACCAGAAATGAAGCTCTAATTGTTCCACAGGCTGACCAGAAGTGCTCCCAGTATCTACATATCTCACTCCAAAATCATCTGGAAGAATACGAACCCCAACCTAGTGTAACATCCTTGACCCATCCTGGGGCCAAGGAATTGTATTATCCTTAACAAAACTGTCATTTGTACCCAGTTTCTCTCTTTCTGGTCGTCACAGAGATAGTAAATAAGAAATCAACATTATCCACATAATAAAAAGTGGCCTCTCTCAAGTATCATAATTGCAACACAAAGAGGTTAACCAAGAAAAAATGCTTTTATTCACAGGAATTACTCTACCAGCGGAAATATCAGGATGTTAACTGGCGCCATGATTAATTGGGGAGATACTTGGAGGACATACGGGGTTTCCCAGACTCTTTAAATAACATTGTATAGGTATTTGTCTCCCTTTGACCTCATGACAATTGACCACATACGTCTAAGATTAGAATGTTTCAGGTCAACTCAAACTTTCACACTAGATCTGGACCAAGCAGATAGAAAGCACAAGCAAAACTAAACCTTCTATTTAGGACAGGAGCCCTTTCTAAGCTCTACAATTTCCTCGGGCAGTGCTACAGCTGAAAACACAGCCAAAGAGAGCGTTTAACAACAAATTCAATTGGCTTCGTTCTTCATAGAGGAATAGTGCGGATTTACCCCAGCACCTACTATGTGTCAACGATTACACTGAACACGTCACACCCACTATTTCTCTAGGGTCCTTGGCGAGGCTGTTCAGTCCTGGCTACTCTCTCTCAAGTTAAAGCTGGGGAAATTCAAAGTTCCTTAGGAAGTCCCCCACCAGCAGTAGCCAGGGAATGAAGTCCTGGAGTAACCTAGTCCCAATCACTTAAAGAAAAATGAAGGCTACATGGTAAAATTGGATGAGGAAGACTGGAAAATTGTCTTATTATAAAAGGCCTGGCACTGCTACTGGGCATCAGAGCAAATTCTGGTGGAGTTGCAAGCCTGTATCATTCTCCCCAGGGTTATGGGCTCATCATATTTGGCTCTCATACAGATCGCTCGTTCCTATTCTATCACTACCTCGCTCTCTCCATCTCTCTCTCTCTCCACCTCTCTCAGCTGTGGCCTCTGCCTTCCTGAGACAGAATGGGTGCACGGAACCGGAACCAGTAAGAGGTAACAGATCAAAGAGCAACATCGCCCTGCATGTCCCAAGCTGTTAGCCCTCAGGCTGAGCTGCTACTCTCACTTCCACCCACAACCCTTTTGTTTTCTCTTGTACTGATCCTTGACCAGAAACCTTTCCCTATCCCCATGCCCTTCTCTCCCCACGGTCTTCCTTGCCCTAGCCCATCCCCTCTACCTGCGTGGGCACTCACCCACACCTGCACACATTCTTACTTGCATCCCTTGTGCTTCACAGGGCATCGAGTACTCAACACAGAGAAAAGGAAGCGCTCAGGCCTCACTGAAGCCACCTACATATGCCCCAAGTCAGAATCTCACTTGGTTTGGGGGCGGTTTCAAATATTAGTTTCACAGTCACTACTCAATACCACCCAAAGATCAATTTCATCTATCTTTTCTTTAAATGGGGCTTTGGCAGCCCAAATTTAGGGCAGGTACTAAAACCAGACAGAATTTTTTTCTGTACTGCTTCCGTGAAGAGGCTGGCCAAAGAGTATTAAAGTCACCCTTGCTGTCGGTTTCTCTGTTTTCCGCATCTTGGAACGCTGCACAAGTCAGCTGCACGTAAAACCACGCAAAGGGTTTTGCTGTCCGCACCCAATACCGGACAGACCCCTCTTTAAAAGTCAGCATTGCTTCCCAAACACGTCCTTCTTAGTACTATCTAATGCTACGTGACGCTACGTTGCACTCTCCTCCATCTGTCTAGGTAGGAGGCTCTTCACTCTGCGCCCCTTCTGGCCGGTCCTGAAGATGTGAAGGGAAAAGCCTCAAAGGTGGGGAGTTTCAAGTTTCTGTGCAACAACCAGGCAGCCATATCCTTCTGCTTTCCCCTGAAAATCAGGCATCACCTTATCGTTTCCTCACCAAGATTAACTCCTGCTTCCTGAAGAGTATTTCTGAGGTAGAAAGCAGAGGTGGTGAAAAAAGGGGGAGCTGAAAAGTCCAATCTGTCAAGCTCCATTTTAGAAGAAAGGAAAACTGAAAAGTGAACGTATTTAACATGAGCCATTTCCTGCACTCAGGAGGGAAGAAAGCGCGCTGGTAACTGTGTGCAGGAGGAGATCCGCACTGGTGTTATCTCTGACCTGCAGCTTAGCCCCAGTGTCTCAGCTGCCAAAAAGCTCCCATTCAACGTTGTGCTGAGTTCATCAATGCTCCACGTGTCAGGATCCTAACAGGAAAAAGCAGGACAGACAGTCTCTCCATTCAACCGCCTGGGGACCCCATGACAACTAAAATCCCCTCGCAGACCGTCCATATCAACCTTCGGCAGGTCAGAGCACGCAACCCCTTCAGAACCACAGGCTCAGGCCCACACCCTTTCCCCTTGTCAACATCGTCACTTTAAACAGAACATCGAGCCTTATCACGAAACCTGAAGTAAGTATGACAATTAAGATGGATTGCAAAGCCTGCTTGTGCTTCACAATTAACAATCACTTGGCAGCGGGTTCCACGCAACTGTTGGGGGGTATGGCAAGAACTTTATCCCTGCTTAGTGTTGCATTAGCATATTTAGTAGGCTGCAAGACATAATTCCTAAGATATGAACATATTTTTGTCTTTTTTAAAAATCTGCAATTAAGCTATAATATGTAGAAACTCTGCACCAGGCAATCAACGTGCAAACACCAAGATGGAATCGCGCAGGAGGAGGGGGGCAAGGGAAAGCAACGTCTCCCCCAGCACTGATACCAACTTGAACCGGTGGCTACTTCCAGTGTCATGGGCCGGCTGGAAAACCGTGGCTTCTTGCCGCCTACGGCAAAATTTACGGGGGTGCTGGCCTTGCCCCACTGCTGCTGCCATCGGGGGGTTGCTCTGTAAGAGCAGAGCTACCTGCTTTAATCGGACACATGAAAAAAAATCAGACCCTGAGATGACCCCAGTAGCTACACAGCAAACTATGCACTTTTCAGAAAAAGCACCCGATTCTCAATCTCTGAGTAATAAACGATGCTGATAAAAACCACAAAGACACTTTATTCAACAAACATAAGACCTCTTCATCAAACTTGCCATTAGTTTCCCTTACTTTCTGACCCACCTGCCACGCCGATGAAAAGGTTCAGGGAGCACCCAAACTGGACCAGCGTTACCGGAAACAACTGGGAGCTACCATCCCAAGCTTCTCTGGTGTGTCTATTGTATATGCTCAAGCTTCAAGTCCAAGCATGCCCTGAGCGGGGGCCGGGGAGGGAAAGAAACGGAGCCAGATCTTTCTGAGATAGCCAGGACTTTGTCTTTCTTGACATCTGGGTTGCAAGGAGGCAGGATATCCTGCCAAATATATTACAGCTGTGAGACCCACCTTGTGATTTAAGACACTGCAGAATCTGAAGAGCACAGAAGACATAGGTGTGTTTTCTGAGAAAGAAGCCTCACCCTTTGCTTCTTTTGCAAAAGAAAACACGCGCGCGTGTGCGCCACCAGTTTAGGTGAGCGGCTCTCCAGTTGCATAAAAGAGAGCATATGAAAGCAACAAATGCAATTTAGCACACAAAGTCTTTCTTTACAAAACCAGTAGAGGAGCAGATTAAAGCACCTGGCAGTCTTGGCAAGCCGAAAGAAAAATCTAAGCTGTGACAAAACAAAACAGGTGTACAGGTACAAAACTTTTGCTTTCCAATAATGCCCCTCTCTTCACTGGAATGCTTTGACAGGTGCAGAAGTTCAAGTTACAGTAGGGAAATGGCAAATAAATACACAGCATTAGTGTCTGACGTGCTTGCTGAGCACCGGGGATGTTAATAACTGGCAAGGTACACTAATCTCTGATTGCAACATTTGGTTTACCTTAATCTGGAGGGACAGCTGTATTAAAGAGGGAATTATACTAATCAGTTCAAGGCCCTTGCATATAAAACTTCCCATTAGGCTTAAAGTACACCAGCTTATGCTCATTCTCTAGGAGCCTTACATCTGGTTCTGAATAAGGCAGCCTCTCATTTGCAAGGTACAAACTGAAAACAAGGGGGAGGGGGGCTGACAGTTGCTGGAGGATGGGTGATAGAAGAGTAAGCTACTAATTCTTTGAAATTTTTAACAGCACAAAACTAGCTTCTAGGCATCTTAATACTAAAAGGGGAAAAAAAAAAAAAGCATGTGTTATCAACCCTAGGCCATTTTTTCCTGTTACCGGAGGTGACCAACATAAAATAAAATTGATGATGTCAGTCAAAAACAGCTAAGCACAAAGCTTGGCTTTGTTATCTTAAGTCAGAAGGTATGATAGGCCATGCCATATGGCTCTAATCCGCCTCTATCTCCCATCACCTAACAGGAAACCTTCATGTAGCATGACCTTATTTGGCTGGTTCCAGGTTAGGGCTGCCCAAAGGGGATTTTTCTGTTTCTGCTATATCCAAAGGTTTATGTTGATTTTTTTCTGAGCCCTGCAAACTATAAATCCGACTGATTACTCTGCACTCTTTTGCTTGACTGAGCCTTTACAATCAGACATCCCCGTTAACAATAAGCTCCTAATGAATCAAACATCTATGGCATTAGTTTCACCTAGCTGCCTCTTTCCCATGCACTGTGCTGCTTTGTCAGACCTGGTTTGATGAGAAAAGCTAGTGACACTTGCTGCACCTATTGATAAACAATTCAGTAATGAGGGGCATAACAAAAATTACCTAAAACAACCTGATTAAAAATGACAGGCAAGGCTTACTCCCTTGCTCTACGGCGAAGGTAACTCCGGTTCTGCGTAGGGAAAATAATGAGGTAAAATAAAATTTCCTTCTTAGCAAGGAGTTCACTTCTGAATGTGTGTTGATGAGGAGATTCAGTTTTTCCAGTGATGTTTTCCACTCTTTCAGGTTATATGATTACCAGTAACGTTAGGAACTCATCGAATTCGGGATGGTTGCCTTTCAACTTTCCGAGACGAATTCCCTGCTTTTTCTACTTAAACTTTCAGAATAATCAAACTTTCTTTCTCAAATGTGAATTTAGTCATTGAGAAATTCAATAGTATAATGCTAATAATTAGGTAAGTATAGTGTGGGCACAAAAGAGAAATTCTAAGATACCAAAAAAAAAAAAAAAAGTTTGGAACAAAGTAGGAGAAACTTCATGGAGAAAATCATCTCCCTAAAAGGAATAATTTAACCTTACCATGGACATGGAAGTTCCTTTTATTGGGGTCACCCGGAGGACCTTTGCAACTTCGAAACAAGCTTATACCCAGAGGAGGCCAGGCTCTTGTGAAAGCTTGATTCAAAGACAGAAATGTGTGGGTTTTGCAATTGTGTGGCATCATGCTGGGAGGGTTTCCATCAGTGCACAGATGCACTTGAAAATCAAATATGGACATGGGGAATGTTTTTTTGGAGATGGAAAATGAGTGCTGATGACATGTTTATACTTCGCAGATGGATCCAGTACAGAACCATTTTTTGTAAAGAAACAATACCCACCATTTGCTAAAAAAAATTTTTTTTTTGAGCAGCTACAAAATGGTGGCACAAAAAGTGAATATTCCCGTCATATATGCTCCACCTGTTTCTCGGTCTTACAACTGTCTTCCATCCTGACCGTAATCAATGACTGCTGTAGTCTTATTTTCTTTTCAAATGTTATCCAAAAGAATATGAAAAAAGAAACACAATACACAAAGGCATTTGGAAGAGCAAAATGATTTGAAATTAATTTGCCACATATGAAAAATTGGAAAATGACAAATGCTATTAAGTAACAAATGCTGAATTGAATCCTAAAAAATTCATTCTAATTGGCATATTTTCTCCCTAAATTTGATATCAAACCAATTTTTGAATGTTTTCTATCTAGAGTCCAGAATGTCTCCTCCATTCCTTCTTTTGGCCCCACCTTAGATCACTTAGGTATTTTAACTCTGGAAATTCCAATGCTTAGCATGGCATTAATACTGTTTACTGCCTGGGTGGCTCAGTCAGTTGAGCATCTTACTGTTGGTTTCAGCTCAGGTCATGATCTCACTCACGGTTGGTGGGTGTGAGCCCCACATCTGGCTCTGCCCTGGCAGCACAGAGTCTGCTTGGGATTCTCTCTCTCTCTTTCTCTGCCCCTCCCCTGCTTGCACTGTCTCTTTCCCAAAATAAATAAATAAAACTTAAACTTTTTTTCTTTAAAGAAATACTGTTTATTGCCTTATTATTGACACATTGTAATGATGAGTAGTTCCTAGTGACAAATATCAACCATAATGACATGGAAAGGCACGATATGTATGGGATATGGGTTTATAAGAAGATAACCTAAAGCATTTAAGTGTTGAAAAACATTATTAGTAACATTGCAAACTTTGCTCAATAAAAGCTATCAGAATAGTCAAATCTTAACTTATTGAGACCACCAATGATATTGAAACTTGCCATCCCAAGTGGGAAATAGTGACAAAGTGACCCACCTCAAAGATACAGCAATTATAAAACAATAAGGAAGCTATGGATCTGAAATATAAAAGTTAATAATTTTTTAAAACAGCAAATTCTGAACACATTTTCAGACTTGATGAATGAGTATGTGTTTCAAGTGTTTCAAATAATACACGACACTAAATTTGTTTCTTACTTTTGGTCAGACAAATTAACTTTTCTTGATGTTTTACCTTTCTTGCCATCTGTCTTCCTAACCTACTGAATTTCACAGCTAGCCTTTAATCAATCATATTTTTTATTCTAAGTATCAGTCCGAGATTAAGAATTAGAAATAGACTCTGAGTCACAAACGGTCATACAGCCTGAGACTAGATAACAAAATCTTGAGAATCTACGTAAGTCGACATGTTCTTTCGACCCTGTAGTTTCTGGCAGTGTACCAAACATAAATCGACAGTTCTACGTTCTATGATTCTGCCCCTTGTTATCATCCTGAAACTAACAAAAGCCTGTGTACCCTTCTCTAAATGAAGCAAGGCTTCATCTTTATTGCTGGATTTTTGACACATGTGAACAAGGCCAAAACATTTATAAATTCTTAATTATTTCTTGCCTATCCGTAAAAAAACAAAAGTTTTAATCATAAACTTAAGGTAGTCTTAAAGTTCCACAGAAAATGTTAGTACTCATCCTAAATAAAACTTGTTAAACTTTGAAATGGTCAAGAAAAATGAAAGTATATCTTTCCAGTTAGAGTATATATGAGGTCATTGTGTTCCTAATCAACTTTCAGCAAATGCATAGAACAGAGAGCTCAGAAAAAATAAGAGATCATTTGTTTCTATTTCTTTATTTAAGATATTAGGGAAAGGAGATGTGAGAAGTAATAAAACTAATCTAGTTCACATAACTAGATTGCTGGGAAATCAGATTTCCTGAGGCCTGCTTGATTCTACTAAACCATTCTGTTTGCAAATCTTGTAATATTTAGTTAGAATGGACTAATGTTATTGGTCACCTATTCTCTAAGTACTATATTAAGTATATTATAAAATAATACGGTGTTCAGATATCATCACACTTAGAGAATAATTGTATAACAATATAAAAATTAATAAGCTACGTTCTACCAGTGCCTAAATTGTTGCCTAGATGTAAAGTCAGCACCTCACTAAGATAACTATACTATTGGTCTATAAGTTAATTATGGGATAATATAATCCCTTGTCCCTGGTGACAAGCAGAAGTTATGTAAGGGTGCTGTTAGCCAAAGAACAGCTAAATACAGGGCCCCTGTATGTTGGTCTGGCCTCTAGACCAGAGAGATCCAGGGACAAAACACTCTGTAATCCTAACCAAGCTGCTCATCATTCATCTAAGGAAGAACTAGTGAGCTTTTCTACATCAAAGTCAAACCTGACTTGCATGGTAGTCAAAAGTTTCTAAAACTTGAAGTTCATTACAGTCCACTGTTTTCTTCTTGATATCTGCTACACAGAAAGAAGAGCCAATATTCCAAAGTAAAGTCATCTCTACTTAAGAAAGTGGAAGCAATCTTCCTGAGTCCTAGCGTTTACAGGTAGGACAGCCTGGCTATTCTACAAGCATCTTGGCCTACTTCCCAAAGTGCTCATTGGTGTCTGGGTGTCTGAATAGTAGCTGGTGGATTTCCATGGCTTGTCACCACTATCCCTAACTTCTGGTAGTAGTCCCAACTCTGCCAGCAGTTACACATAATGTATGTGTGAGAAGAAAATATGCTTCTTTTTGCTGGGAAAGGGTTTGGGTTCATCAGACCTTTAAACCCCAAGGATGAAAAAGAGTTCTGAATCAAATAACGTGGAGGCATTGGTACAGAGAAAACTTTTCCATCAGTAAAAGTTAAAATTCACAGATGTCTTCCTAATAATGATACTGAATAGCTTATTTCACATATGTATCATCCATGGTATTTATCCAACACCTTTAAGTGGGTTGGGTGCTATTAACCAAGGATCAACTTAAACACAGGGAGACTGAATGTCAGATATGGTTTTAGGCATTTTGAGACAAGATGCCCTGGACTGTCCTAAATTTGGTCTAGAAATATTCTGGATGGAGTCTGTTCCCACGGTTAGCATTAGTTATGTAAAGGTGTAGATGAGTCTAATTTTTCAAACTGGGTCGGTTGTGTAGTTCATGTTTACTCACATATTATCTGCACTGATTCATATATCCTAATCTTAATTAGCATTTAGACATAGTAACTGGTATATAACTAAACATATAATAATCATATTCTTTTATGTTACTTACATTTTAAGTTATCCATTAAAATTCAGCCAGTCAAAATAATCTGTAGGCAAGGAGAAGTTTCGTTATCATGTATGAAGAACTTAAAAAAATATCCTTTGGGGGCTCCTGGCTGGCTCTGAAAGTAGAGCATGCGACACTTGATCTCAGGGTCATGAGTTCAAGCCCCACCTTGCACCTAGAGCTTACTTTAAAAAAAATCCTTCGAGTAGAATTTTAGACATTTATACCCATACTGAGAGGTTCCTTTAGTTTCTATGGAATCTGTGTGAAAGTAGCTTCATCCAGTATGTTGAGTGCCAGAACACTAGACTCCTCTTTTATCGTCTGCCATCCAATAGACAAAACCGACTTTTTCTTGTTACATAGCTTCCATTAGTAACCATGGAACGATCCAGTACGTCTGATATTATTTTCTTGGTGTAGCTAATGCTACCAGTGATGATGGCCCTGAGATTGTGGTACTTTCTGCTTTCACACTTGAGGGCCTACCAGTTACTATAGTTGCCACAAGAAACTAACAGTAACCAACAAGCACGAATAGAAATTGCACATACACATCTCTTTTATTGTTCTAAACAACCTCATGAAGTCTTTAGAAACTGTCACATAGTTGCATCCCGTCACAGAATGTGATGTTCTACCACTAAAAAGTTGGGAAGATTTGTATGACTAAACCCCCACCTCTACATCAATGGATGCGATGGGATAAAGATGATAGGTTTATAGAATTGATCCCAACATGTAGTCAGTTCATAAGGAGGTCAAAATTATAATAGTTATGAAACATGTTAACTTTGAGAAGATTGAGACAGTCAGGCAGAGGAACCATTTCCCCAAGCTAAGTTGTAAAGAAAGGCTACTAACCCTTTCATTCTTTTCTAAGTGGAGAACAGATCTTCTCCAGGCTGTTCTGAGTAGCCTCTCCCTGTCTCCACAGAGGCCTCACTTGACCTTTGCAATGTAGCACACCCAGACCTTCCTAATCATGTGCATATTGTAACATCAGATGAAATCTTTCCCCTTCCCTTTGCCTCCAATAGTCTTAAATTAACTGAAGTCACCATATTTCATTGAGAACCATGTTATTACATTATTCTAGACACTGTCTTAAATTATATGACACTGTTGGAACTTTTACTTTTTTCAGGTAACAAATCTTAAAAGATGTTAAAGTCCATTGTTTAGTAAAGCAGATGACTAAAAATTGGAGCTGTCTGAAGTCACTTTAAACTATATCCTATAATATCACAATTAATTCATTCAGTGTATACTCATCAAGTCCTGCCATGTGTAAGGCACTGTGAGCCGGAAAAGATAGAAAGTAGTGGAGCTCCAGGTCTCATGAAGAAACCAATACTCCAAATTATTGTTCAGTCATAAGTTGATAAAGGAGGCTTTTTTGCTTTCTGTTGGCATATGAATATTTATTACTGTCATATTTCATGAACCAAATTTAAGATCTTGGTCTTTCCTTCTTGTTTCATATACAGCCAAAAGAGAGAGATTGACTATTTGAACAACCTTACAGGTGCCTTGGTGGCTCAGATCGTTGAGTGTCTGACTCTTCATTTCAGGACAAGTCATGATCCCAGGGTCATGGGATTGAGCCTCACGTAGGGTTCCATGCTGACCATGAAGTCTGCTGAAGATTCACTCCCTCTCTTCCTCTGTTCCTCTCCCTCTCTTGTGTTCTATTTCTCAAATGAATGAATGAATGAATGAATGAATGAATGAAACAACCTTCAGGCAGACTCCAGGAATGTCACCAACACCATGACCTTTGTGACCAAATCTAGCAACCAGAACTTCACTATTTTCCTCAATAAAACTCAAGAGACCATCATTCAAGAAAAGGACTGTGATTTTTTTTTTCCTGTTCTTGATCAGCTGGACCCCGACACACTTTCTAATGGCAGAATTTGACTGTGTGGCTTCAACTCCTAGTTTTTCCAGTACGATTTTCTAATATAATTCCCTTTGCACGGGAAGTACCTCCAAAAGGTTTCACCTTCAGGGCTGTGCCCAAATGAGCTTTCTTGTACCATTCACCATATGCCACTTCTAATCTCACTGGTGGTGACACAGCTTCCCAGCAGTATGAAGACCACTACCCTTTCCCACCTTGCTGGCACCACAGGCCTGAGCAAAAGAGCAGAAGCTTTTTTAAAAATAATTTGCCTTATTTGGTACAAGCCAATTCTTGTCCCTCCCTCCTATCCAGTCATCTGTTTAGCTGCTCTTATTAGTATTTGGCAAGAAAATTTTAATTTCTAAGAGTGTTATATGGTGAGCTCTATAGGACAATGATTTAAAAAATGGGCTTTGGAGTAAGATAGGTCAGAACTTAATGCTTATTCTACCACCCATTAGCTTTGTGGTCTTGAAAGAAATCTCTTGGGGCAGCCGGGTGGCTCAGTCGGTTGTGTGTCCAACTTCAGCTCAGGTCACAGTCTCATGGATTGTGAGTTAGAGCCTGCTTTGGATTCTGTGTCTCCTTCTCTCTCTGCCCCTCCCCTGCTTGTGCTCTCTCTCTCTCTCTCAAAAATAAACATTAAAAAAAGAAAGAAAGAAACCTCTTAGTCTTTCTGAGCCTCAGTTTCTTCATCTGTGAAATAGAAATACTGATTCTTTCTTGGTGATGTGCTAAGGACTAAATGAAACAATATTCATGGGTCCCTTAGTGTATGCCCTCACATGGGGTGTGTGTTCAATTAAAAGTGACTTTAATTGTAATGGACCTTGGGTGAGGTGAATATGCATGATGTGATTGCAATATGACTCCATTTTAATAGAAGGGACAGTGGCAGAACTGTCTTCCTCTAATAATAAGAAAAGGAAACCTTAATGGAACTAAGGAAGCAAAGTATCTAGACCCAGAGCAAGGAGAGGGCCATGGTGCTGGGAAGGAGGTAGCATCAGGGGTGTCTGAGCTGGGGTTGCCCTGAAACAGAGCCTGTGACAAGGAATTCGAGAGCATGGAGAGAATAAAGTAGGGTTGGTGGAAAATCCAAACAATGTACCATAAGGGAACCTAAGATTCCTGTTGTTGAAGAAAGCACCTCTGAGGACCATGCCGAGTGCTTCTCAGAACTGCCTTGTCTGAAAGGTAGGTGGCTGAAACATGTATCCCCAGGCTCCTGTCTCGCCCCCCCACCCCCAGTTTGGGCTGCCCTTGAGGGTGTTAACTCTCCCACGCATTTCCATGCTAAACTTGAAGAAGCATTGAGCAGGCTTCTGCAGTTCTGGAAGAGGCTCTGACGCAGAAATTAGGAAGACTCCAACAATGTTCTGGAGGATTGCACTTAGGAGGAAATATCCACCGAAGCTACAACTGAAATCAAAGAGGGCTTAGAGGATGAGACACAGGACTGCAAACTTTTCTGCACAAATAGTCTTTCTTTAAAAAAAAAAAAACACTTTATTTATTTATTCTGAGAAAGAGAGAGAGTGTGAGCTACAGAGGGGCAGAGAGAGAGAGAGAGAGAGAGAGAGAGAGAGAGAGAATCCCAAGCAGACTCCACACTGTCAGTGCAGAGCCCAACATGGGGCTCGATGTCACAAACCATGAGACCATGACCTGAGCCAAAATCAAGAGTCAGACGCTTAACTGACCAAGCCACCCAGGCGCCCCACAAATAGTCTTACTGACAGACCACGAAAAGCATCAAGACAGTGAAAAATTGTTACAGACTGAATGTCTTCATCCCCCCAAAATCCATTTGTTGAAATCCTGACCTTTAATGTGATGGTATGGGGAGGTGGGACCTCTGGAACATGACAGTAAGGTCATGAGGGTGGAGTGCTCTGCAGTGAGATTAGTGCCCTTATCAGGGACTAAAGAGATCAGAGTTCCTGCCCTTCACTGCCTGAGGCCACACAGAGATGGACACCTGCAAATGTGGAAGAGGGCTCTCCTTATGGCCTGGCGTGTCCACACTCTGACCTGAAACTTCCAGCCTCCAGAACTGTGAGAAATAAATGTCTATTGTTTATAAACCACACAGTCTATGATACTTTGTTATAACAGCTCAAACTGTGACAGAATTGAATGCTGGGTTCAAAGAGAAAGCAGATATATGATTTTCTCTCAGTTCTAGCTTAGCTTCTTTCCTATTTTGTTTTAAAAGTTTACATATTTAGGGGTGCCTGGGTGGCTCAGTCGGTTAAGCATCCGACTTCGGCTCAGGTCACGATCTCGTGGTTTGTGGGTTGAAGCCCGGCATCGGGCTCTGTGCTGACAGCTCATAGCCTGGAGCCTGCTTCCGATTCTGTGTCTCCGTCTCTCTCTGCCCCTCCCCTGCTCACTCTCTGTCTCTCTCCCTCTCAAGAATAAATAAACACTAAAATTTAAGTTTATATATTTATTTTGACAGAGAGAGAGGGAGGGAGGGACAACTCAAGCAGGCTCCAGCACAGAGCCCAATGCTGGGCTCCATCTCATGAACCGTGAGATCATGACCTGAGCCAAAACCAAGAGTTGGATGCTTAACTGACTGAGCCACCCAGGCACCCCTAGCTTAACTTCTTCCATGGCAACCAGATTATAGCAAATCAAGTTAAATACAATAAAATAACAGTTCAAGGATACAGAATCCTTCCTTTCCCAGAAGATGCTACTAGGATCAGAGTCACAGGAATTCCAAACTTGGTTACCTATGTAGTCATACTATTGCCACAAAAGGAAAGATGTGGCTGGTCAAAGATAAGATATTCTCACTGCATCATCCATTCTCTAGCCCCGTAACCAGGAAACACTCCAGTCAAAGCCTGACCAATGTGGGTAAGCCAGACTCCTCAGCCACGTCCTCTGAAGTCTCCATTGTATTAGGCAGAAATTACTATATACTTGAAATGACGAGTCACAGCTTGTGCAGGAAACGTGATGGAGAAAATTAAACTCAGCATTAATGAGTTAAAAAGCCTTTTGGTTTCTATTTGAAAGGGGCAAGCTCGTTGGCCTATCTAATCTGACAGTGAAAGGTAAAATGATTTATAAGTGACAATTTATAGTTTATAAATAATTAGATTGTCCATTCAATGCATGGTTTCAATTTCCATCCAATCAGAGTGCCACCTAGGGCTCCCTGATAAAATGGGAACATTGCATGGGACACAACTCATCTGAAAAAAAATATTCATTATTTATCAGAAATTCAAATTTAACTAGGAATTCTTTATTTTTATTTGCTCTATCTGGCAACTCTATTGCTACAAACAAGTACAAAGAAAGAGCTACTCATTAAAACAAGACTGTAAATGTTCTGGAATGTTGTGCTAAAGGTTCTTGGACTCCTCAGTAGTAGCAACATTTCAATAAATTGACATGTGAATTAACTCTAACAATTTGCATATTGTTTCCTTGGGCACATTTCTAAAAACTTTTGAAAGCTTTCAATAATTTATTTTGTCACAACCTGGCAATCTGTATATTGAAAAAACACTGTGATAGTAACAGGAAAAGTCTTTTCAAATAATTCTAAATGAGCTTTCCAAAGACTCCCGCCTACTTGTTAAGACTCAAAGATGCGTACTTTAAAATGTTTTCACAGGATTCACCTTATAAATAAAATCTAAGTCAACTTCCAAGTCCCAGAACAGCTCTGCAGAGAAGAGAAACATCCCAAAACCACATGCAGAGTCACTTCATTTTAGTTGCAAGATTCTTGTTCCAGCTCACCTTCCAAAACAATTTCAGTCAAGTAGAAATATTCTGACAATCCCCGCTCTTAGAATGGCAAATGATCCCTGCCTTTTCATTCATTCACTCATTACCTCTCCAAAAAGAGAATGTGCAGCTACCAGAATTTCATACAATTAGTGCTCCAAGAGCGTTTTAAATGCAAACCTATAAGAGGAAAGTAAAAACAAATCAAAGTTAATTGTGACTGGCTGGAACAAAATGCTTAAATCGATACAAGGACGGCTCATCTGCTCATCATTTACCCATTACCTGGGAGACGAACACCTCCTGCTGTGCCTGATTTTTGATACAGATTTACCATTGCCTGCATTCCTCAGACACGCGCAAAGGAAGCCCAAACCTTCCCTGACTCCCTCTCTCATTATCCTCTTTGCACTTACTAACCTATTCATTCTTAGTTTTTCCTTGCTTGTGTGTTCTTCTTTGCAAGGGGGGCATGCACACAAGGAAAAGTAGAGTTAAAACAACTGGATAAGAAGCTCAGGGACTTCCAGTAAAGCAGTCAGAGGAGGCGCCAGTGTCTGTGTATGAATTACTGACTTCTCTCAATCAGTTCCACACTGACTTTTGTGATTTTCAGAAACCTCCACAAGTAGAATGCCAGTCCTTTTGTAAGGCATCCCTTAGGGGGAAAAAAAAATTGTTAAGGTCTCAGATCTAAATGAAGAGAAATGAACCCCTCTTATTTGGAGACGTGAGTGTCTTTAATGGCAGGGTAGCCTTAAAACTGGACATGAGTGTCCAGATGAAGGACGGGAAGCCAACATCAGTAGGCTGTTGGAAAGTTTGGCTTTTGAAGGCCATGTGTGCCGTTAGCTCTCAGCAATAAAGCCTGATGTTTCAGGAGAAAGACAAACTCATTTCTAACTGGCTGCCTTTCTTCAAACGCCCTTCACCGTAGCTAAGTATCCAAAAAATGGGATATAAAATGTATCTGCCATTGAAAGTTAATGTGTATCTCTGAATTAAATATACACACCAAATTTGAAAAAGCCTGCACAGGATGGTTGTGTTGATATATTAACTTCTTTTTAAATTTTTTTTTAGAAATTCTTTTTTTTTAATTTTTAGAGAGAGAGAGAGCAGAAGCAGGGCAGGGGACAGAGGGAGAGAGAGAGAGAGAGAGAGAAAGACGGAGAATCTCAAGTAGGTTTCACTCTCAGTGCAGACCCCAATGTGGGACTTGATCCCATGACCCTGGGATCATGACCTGATCATGACCCTGGATCAAGAGACGCTCAACCGAGCCACCCAGACGCCCGAGCACATTAACTTCTTTTTTAGATAACTTTCCAAATGAAACTTTTGCAATTACATGTGACCATTAATTATTATTACTATTATTCTTATTAATGATTTCCAGGGAAGGGGGAAGACTCAAAAATTTTTGAAATAACTAATTTTTCTTATTCTATTTGACAATTAAATGGGTGATGTGTAATTGCTATCATCATATTTACTGGCAATTATCCTCTTTTCACTTTCTAGCTATTTTGTTTTTACTTGTGCATATGGATTACCTAACAGAAAAGTGTAGAGATGACCACATAAATAGCAAATCACAAGTGAAAGTACATTGTATCTTCAGCCAAGTACACCCAAATAGGCTATGTGATGGTTAGAAATGCAGTTCCCACATTAAAATTGGAGTATAAATAAAACTGGGAAAATCTAGGAGCACACTGATACGGCAGGGGGAAAATAGAGTGTAAAGGATTGACTGGAGGAAAATCGTGGTGCTGTACAAAGGGGTGAGAGTCAGATACAACCGATAGCCAGCATCAGCCTTTCAATTCACTATTGGCCTGTGTTCCACCTACCACTTCCTCAATGTATCCTTTATGTTATTTTTTTAGGAAAGGACATTCATGACCAATAACAATGTTATAATGATCATAAGTATAGGATTTAAGATACGTTTTTTAAAAACACCTTTAACCAACAATAAAAGCCCCCAAAAGCCATGGGGGTAGTTACCTAGCTCAAGGTTTTATTTAGTGATGGTTCCACTTTTTCACTCACTGCCTGCAAATCAGCATTTTTAGTGGACAAAGGGCTCAGCAGCGGCCTTATGATTGCTTCTTTTCAAATGGTAATGGCTATCCTAACTCCTCTGCCAGGTTTTTCTTACCAGAGCACAAATTGCAGTTTACAAGGCTCTGAGGGGAAAAAAAAAAATCTTAGCTGAATATCTTTTTTTTTTTTATTCGACAAACTGACATGTAAATTACCCTTTAAGTGCTCCACTCTAGGGCTCTGATCATCTCCTAATTGTCACAGTCAATTGTAGCCAACAGTCTCTTCAATCCCAAGCGCTTTGACAACAAGCACAAGGATCAAAGCAGAATCAGCTCCCTTCAATATCCTTCTGTTTAGGATGCTACAAAACGCCTGAAAAAGAAAGGTGTAAGGGCATTGCTGTAGAGGAAACTGAGAGTAGCAAGTATTACAATAGTCGTTTTCTCCATCTCTAAAATTATGCTGTATAAGCTGCCGTGATCTTTAATCACATGTGCAGAACAAATACATAAACCTCCCGGGCAATTAATATGCTCTTAAGATTATACTAATATGCGAGCTTTACAAACAACACCGTCTCGATGGCTTAGGAAAACTCTGATACAGTGAGGGGATAGCAATCATTTCCTAGCAGCTTGAGCATCAGAAACTGTTATCAAACATATTCTGTATTTGAACATAAATTCCAAAGCATAGTTTTTCTAAGTTTGGTGTCAGGACTCCCTGCTCCCCATTGAAAATTCTTCAGGGTTGTTTTTTTTTTTTTTTAATTAACCTAGAAATGTCCAACTGAAAATGTGCCCCCAAATACATTTTTTTAAATGTGGCACAAAAACTCATTTCAGAAGATGCTGTTTTCCTTACTAGGGGTGACTCTTGTCTTATTGCTTTACTGGCAAGAAACTAATTAAAAGTCATTACATGATCTGCAAACGTGATTCCTAAATAAGATGCACTTACCAGGACTACTGCTTCACAAACTATGACAATTCTTTCCAACTAAACTGGTTATTATACATCACTAACTTTTTTAAAAAGATTACGAATGCTGTTCTCACAAGAAAATTTTCACCCTCTCAAATATAATGATATAAATAATTTGGGGGAAAGAGAAACTGTGTAATAAATCTGTATCAAATAGCCACTTTAAAAATAATCTGAATACCGTCAGAGAAAAAGGACAGGTGGAAAGAAATCAAAGGTGCATGTGACAGCACCTATCCAAGCACCTCCACAGCTTGTCTCCTTGTGCCCAGGTATTGCACACAAGCAGTGGGTAAGGTCACAAATTGATTGACAGCCTTCCCACTCTCAAGAAAAAAAACTGAAAAAAAAAAGAGGCAGCGAACACCGCCGGGTTCCTTTCTCAGCAAGTTTGCTCAAATCCCCCTGTAGGGGTTTCCCGGTCTCCCCTCCATTTCACCTTGAATTCTCAGGTTTGATTGAAGAGCTTCACAGAAGGGTCTATTACAGATTGAGGAATGATCCATTTCACATCTGAAGCTCCAAAGAGCTACTTGTGAGGAGTCTCTGAGTGCATTTATCTCACATGTGAAGCTTTCTGCAAAATCAATATGGGTATTTTTCAGTTTGACAAGTCAACGTGAAATATCACATAATAATAGAAAAACAGAGTTGTACATTTAAACACACCCGATACAGTTATCTATGACAAAGCTTATAGTTATTACTCATGGATATCCTCGAGTATGCCTCATCTAAATTCACCCTGAGAACTAGGCTAAAGCACGTAGAAAGAGAAACTGACTGACTACCATGTTTTTGGCTCCTTTGCCCAGATGAATCCAGGTTCTGTGGTGAGAGGAGAGAATGGACAGGAATCATGACCTCCACTACCAACTTGGAAGTGACATGGGAAGTGGGGAGAAAACGACCAGAGGTGAAAAAGAAGAAAACAGAACAAGTGAGAAAACGCAAAGAACTTCACACCTAATTAATTGGCAATAACTGGGCAAAACGTTCACCCAAAGAACAGTAACCTTGCTTCTCAACCCCCCCCACCACCACCACCACGGTAGCAAACACCAGCAGAATAACTGACATATATGTGTTGGGGTCTGACAATCTTCAGGTGAACTCTGGGTCTATTCTCCTTTCTGCATTAGCTTGAGGAATATGATTTAACTTCTCTAAACCTCTGAGTTTCTTTGCTGGTTATTTTTATCTTAAAATGGATTAATCAGAAGATTTACCTTACAAGGTTTTGTGAGGACTGAACAAGATGATGCATATAGCACCTGGCACATGGAAAACATTTAATTATTTGTAAATATTGATGAAATTATTATCATTTCCTTAAACCTATCCACAAGGTCTCTAGGGTTCTAATCTGGTGCCATTTGTAGTGTTCCCTGGACCCTTTCCACACTGTTTAATGTCCCCAAGGGATATATGACCGTTTGGGTGAAAGAGTGTGCTCACTGTATTAACTCTGGTGTAGGTCCTAATAGAGGAGTGTAGCCATGCACATGTACTTGCCTTAAAAATGGTCTTCATCCAACCAGGAAGCCTGTTTCTAGCAACTGTGAGAGAGAGAGAGAAAATCAAATGGGACTTTGAGAAAGGAAAAAGCCCAGGCCTACAGACCACATCAGCTGATCACTTAAACCAAGAAACGAGGTAGGAGACGTAACATATAGTTTTATTTCATATACCAAAATATTTAGTCTTTTTTTTAAGTTTATTTATTTTGAGAGAGACAGAGAGAGAGAGAGGGAGGGAGAGCACAAGTGTGGGAAAGGGATAGAGAGAGGGAGAAAGAGAACCCCAAGCAAGTTGCACACTGTCTATGTGATGCAGGGCTCAGTCTTGCAAACTGTGACCTGAGCCAAAATCAAGAGTCAAACACATAACTGACCGAACCCCCCAGGTGCCCCGCCAGTATGTTATAATTAATAGTGGGGTTATGTCTATACATTCAGCCATAGGAAGAACCTTAAAAAAAAATCTCAACAGCATATTGGCAACCAAGGTCTGGTTAAGTGACTCACTATAAACACTTATTCCTCTCTATCACATTTTCCTGTAGCTATTACTACCTAAGTAGTATTAACATCATTTATATTTGATGATCTATGCTTGGATCTGTAGACTGCTTGAAGCATACTTATAATTTTAGGTTAACTCTCCCCACTACACAGAATAAGGCCAGAGTAGGCAAAACATGTGAGTTCAGAAATGTGAAAATTCATGTTAATATAAAAATAAGAAAAGTATCATTATAAAATTCCATTGAAGTTTAAAAACTCTTATCCTGCATTTCAAAGTCAAATAACTAAATACAAATGACTTTGTATTTAATTAATTCAACCAGTATGTATCAAGAGCTTAATATATGTAATACTGTTCATTTTTTAGCTACCCTACTGTTCTCCTCCATTATTAAAATTAAGCTATAGCTTTCATTCCAAAACCAAATTAAAATATTTTATTAAATGCTGATATAGAATTACAAGAACAAATTGAAACAATTTCCTACTTAAAAAGGGTCGTTTCCTTAAAAATTTTAATTTATTTGTTTTGGACTCAAAATACATTTTTAGCAAGGAAACAAGTTTATAAATGATAATTAAGTTCCCAGATTGACACATAAAAACCTGTTTAATGTAAAATGTACCTGAAACACACTAGAACCAAGTTTTAAACAACTGTGAGTCATGAGATCTATAAATTTAATCCTGGAGAGGCTTAAGGAGCGTCATCAAACACTGGGTTCCCAAAATCTGGGACGTATCAGGCAAGATACCTTAGGTAAGAATAGAGCATCCATGAGTTTGGGTGACCGCTATTCTCAGGATCGCACCAATGCTATCATCACCATCATTATCATCATCATCATCAGTATCATTAACTTCCCATATTTTGCCCATCATTTTAGAGCATGGAGGCTATGAAGACGATGCTAGTAGGTAGCCAATAAGATGACATCTCATCACTATGGAGAATTGCACCAGGGTGTTGGGGCCTCACTCTCTCTGGCACTTAAACCTCTTCCATCATATTCGTTTCCCAACCCGGACTTTGAGTATTTAAAAATTGCTTTCAGTCAAGCAAATTAGAGCTCTAAGATATCACTACCCACATTCCAACATTTCCTCCTTCTAGATTTTGCCTTATACTGTGGCCACATCAGACTCCTTAAGCATAGCTTTGAAAAGTCCAGGAAAGAGGGCTAGCTCAGGACCTATTAACATATCCCTTCGCATGCTGATAGTACCTCCACAAAACCACAATATTCAAATGAATATTTGCCTTTCTAAAAATCTCAACAGAAAATAATTTCGCAACTTCTCAATTATTTTTATATTTCAAAAGTTACCCTCCTTCATTATCGAGGTTTTCTGCCTTATTCCAGTTTTGGTTTTGATTCTGATTTTCAACTTTACTACTCAAATTCATGAGTGATGGGGCGCCTGGGTGAGTGATGGGACTCCACTGGTTAAGCGTCCAACTCTTGATTTCAGCTCAGGTCATGATCTCAGGGTTATGAGACCTAGCCCCACATTGGGCTCTGCACTGAACAACGTGCCAGTGCAGAACCTGCTTAGGATTCTCTCTCTCTTCCTCTCTTCCTCTCTCTCTGCCTCTCTCTCTCTCTAAAATAAACTTTAAAAAAATTATGTGTGATGCCTGCTTTTCAAGTACTTCATATGTGCCATTAAGTAGTATCCTATAGTTCAACTAATAAAAATGCTAACTATGAACCTTTGTTTCCTACTTTCAAGTAAGAGCACAGTGCCCTACAGTTTGCAATCCACCTGAATGACCTCTGGCCTCATCAAACTGTAATCACAAAACATATACATACTTCACCTAGAAACTGAATGGAGCAGGAGCTTGGGGGAGGAGAAAATGGGGAGTTCTTGTTTAATGAGTGTAGAGTTTCAGTTTTGCAAGATGAGAAAGTTCTGGAGTTCTATTGCATAACAATGTGAATCTACTTACCACTGCAGAACTGCAGTTAACTCAAAATGGTTAAGAGGGCAAATCTCATGTTATTTTTTTACCACAGTTAAAAAAATGTTTAAATAAAATAATGTAGTAAAACTGCTTGAAAAAAAAAACTAGTGCATTAATTCAATAATAAACGAATGATTACAGAACATCTTTTAAAAACTGAATTAAGGATATCCTTATTTTTAGGTGTTAGGCAGCCAAGATCTTGGATTTTAGTCTTAATTTCTTTTCTATGAATATACTGACTGCAAGATTATCTATAAAGTTTTCAAATCCAAATGGACTTACATATGACATGATATAAGAGAAACTGCACATGAAAATGCATGTCAAAACTAAATAAATCAATGAAATTTGGATTATAGAATTTCACTTCTCTTCTGAAAGATTCAAAGAGTGAAACACAAGAAAACCACCACTCCCAGGTGCTGTGTTCTGTTACTACACATTGTTACCATTTGAAATCTCAAATTTTAACTGAATTCAATGAATTTCAGTGGACCAAGCAAAAGCTGAAGTCCATTCAGACAAAAATACTCGAACCTAAACCAGACTAATTTTTAGTGGTTTCTCTGTTTTTGTAACAATAATTTCACAATATCTTAACACTCACTTTCTCCTGGGTTTTTTGTTTGTTTGTTTTACATTTTACTCTGGTTAACTTTTTACCATTACTTATTAATTTACTTTATTATTTTTTCAGACACAGAGAGAGAGCAGGGAAGAAGGGGAGAGAGAGAGAGAGAGAGAGAGAGAGAGAGAGAGAGAGAGAGAGAATCCCAAGCAGGCTCCACACTTAGTGCAGAGCCCAATGAGATGCTCAATCCCACAACCCTGGGATCATGACCTGGGCTGAAATCAAGAGTTGGATACTTAACTGACTTAGTGACCCAGGTACCCATTTCTTTTTAATCATCTTTAAAAAAATTATATGATAAAATAAAGACTTTTTAGGATTCAGGGTCATAATGCTTTCTCTTTGAACAGGGTGAGCAAATTTATATTCATCCCACAGAAAGGCAGGAGACAGAAACTTCACAATAAGTAGGCAAAAGGAATTACAGAGTAATAAAGGAAGTTAATAGAAACTAGTGTCTTTAATTTATAATCCCACCTCCATGTAAAAAGAATGAAATCAATCAAAAGCAAAGGTAGATGGCTACCTTTTGAAAGTGAGTTCCCAGGAATAAATGGTAGGAAGAAAGTTAATGGGCATGATGCACTGACTCAAAAATTTATTAGATTTTTTTTTCTCTGCTATGTACTCTTCTCCAATCATTTGATCATCTAATGGTTTGTTGTTAACATTCATTCTTATAGTCTGTACAGTTTATTAGATTAGGGCAGAACCTTAAAGCCCACTGTGAATTTGCAGTTTATAATAACACTAATAGTTTTAATAATAATAGTTTTAATAATAATATAATAACTAACATATCTCAGCATTTACATTATCTCCTTGGAACAACTATATGAGGTGTCACTATCCCTCTAAGATATGAGGAAACTGAGGCTTTGAGAGATTAAATAACTTGGCTGAAACCACACACTAAAAAAGGCTGTGCCCTTAACCACAAAGCTACCCCTGCATGTTGATGAATTGCTACGAGTGTGAATTTCAGTGTAGATTCTTCATCTGCATCATCCATTATAAACCCTTATTTATCTTCTTGATAAGTGAGCTTCCTCCTGCTTTGGGGGTCTCCTATTGCCCAATAGTTCCTGAATAGAAACCATGTCTTGGACACAGACACTTGTTCTGATTGACTCCACGACTGAACCAAATGTGGTCAATGGTGAACAAGGTCATTGACCAGCAGCAGCAGCTCCCTTTGTCCCACAGCTACCACTCCAAGTATTCACCAAGCAGCCCGTTATAAACCATTCACTACAGAGAACAGCATCCATAATGGCAAGTCTTTTGAAATCCACTTGAATTCAGGACTATAATCACTAGCAATTCAGGGTATTCCAGGAGACGCTACTACCTTTGCAAATTACCATAATCAACATCAGTGAAGAACATCATGGCCAACACAATGGGCCTTTTCATTTCCCTGCTTCAGATCTGGATCCTCTTCCCCTAGACCTCTCTATGCCCAGGTGAATAGATTCACGCTATTCCTAGTGTAAACAGAGTGAGGACCCACTCTCACATCTTACTCAGGACAAGCCTAAGTATCCAAGAATAGCAAAGCTAGAATCCTAAGGACACTGATAGGTCGTGCCATGAAACTACATAGAAGAAAAATATGGCCTAAAGAAGTAAAATGATTTGCCCAAGTTCATAAGCTAACGAGCAGAAAAAGAGAGACTTTACTGCAAGTCCAGTGCATTTTCCACTTAAAAGACTTTTACTTTTATTTTTTTTAATCTTTTTTTAAGTTTATATATTTATTTTGAGAGAGAGAGCACGTGCATGGATGCACATGGGGGAGGGGCAGAGAGAGAGGCAGAGAGAGGGGGAGGAGAAAGAATCCCAAACAGGATCCGCATTGTCAGCGTGGACCCGGACCAGACCTGGGCTCAAATTCACGAAACGGGAAGGTCATGACCTGAGCCGAAATCAAGAGTCACACTTAACCAACTGAGCCATCCAGGCACTCCTCCACTTGAAGACTTTAAACAAAAAGCCTACTATGTGTCAAATACAGTACTATGTATTGTACATACAGTATTTCATATAATCCTCACAACCTTCACAAAAAAAAATAGTGTTACTCTTCTTATAAGTAAGAAAGATTAAGTAATTTAGTTAAATTCACATGGCTAGAAAGTAGCAGCTGTAGGGCTCAGCTATCAACACCTTACTTTTAATATAATGGTCAAATTCCTTTTAAAAAACAAAACAAACAAACAAAAACTAGAAAACAAACAAAAAAAACCCACAACTAACCCAGAAAGGATTATAACACTAGACAGTGGCGAATTTTCTTCTTCTGAATAGATTACAGAAGAAAAGGTATAAAATGAAGGCCTGGGGAATTGAAAAAAAACTAAAGTAAAGGTGTTGAAGGATGCCTGGGTGGTTCAGTTGGTTAAGCGGCTGACTTTGGCCCAGGGGTGATCTCACGGCTCCTGAGTTCAAGCCTTGCTTTGGGCTCTCTGCTGTCAGTGCAGAGCCCCCACCCCGCCAAGCCCAGATCCTCTGTCCCCCTCTCTCTGCCCCTCCCCTCCTCTCAAAATAAACATTTTTTTAAAATGTAAAGTAAAAGTGTTGCATGAATATACTGGTATTTCTTTTTATTTTTTTCCCAAAAGGATTTAAGATGATTTATCAAACAAACAAAAACAACACAAAACACATGTGATAATAAGATAAACTAAATTTAAAATTGACGAATAAAATGAGTCTAAGGGAAACTACAATGAAATTAAAAGACAATATTATTGCAAGGAAGTCTTACGTACTTGCCAGCAGTATCTATAAATTTGAACTGGAGCTTTCAGACAGGCCACATGAAGAGGGAAATATGATTCACTGCATGGATCGGAATGTCCCTAACACAAAGAATATGCCATTTGCTCGGCAGGACGCAATTATTCCTGGTTCTGAGACCATAGAGAAATTTGTCCCTGTGGCCCTCCTCGAGAAGGCATAGCACAGAACAAGGAAGCGTCACCTCGACAGTATGCTGCCAGCCTGCAGAGCAATGCGCTGCATACGGTTATTTAATGCACCATTTGTTAATGCCAGGTCGCAGCATTTAGTCATGGCAGTTCTTTGGGGATAGCATGCCGAATGTGAGGGTGTGAAAGTCCTGCATAAATTCAACACTAATGCTAATTCCCATAACATCTTTGCTAGGACACCCAACCCGTGTCCACTGGAGGTATTTAGTCCCCTTCCGCTCGCTCGCTCCATCTGAACACAAGGCACATCTCCTAACCTCTTCTGACGAAGAACAGATCGAAGCTGGTAGTCTCTGCACGAGACTCAGTCTCAAGTTGGCCTGAGGAGAATGAGTGAAGTGGGCAGAGCAAAGCCAGGCCAAGAGAACCAGTTCGACAGTGGTGTGCTCACAGGTTGTGTCAGTTCATGGGTCAGATACAGACAGGCCCACCATTCCTGGGCTTTGCAGAGAGCTCCAGTTGCCGCTGGCAAACTCCTGTTAGGAGCCGTTACTCCCACTCCTTTATTCACTCAGTCATTGAGTTGACCGGTGTCTATTAGTAATTATTATGGTGACATGCCCAGGAAGCATAGCTGGACAAGACTTACGGTGCCCCTTCCTAGCAAAGCTTGTCGGTTACCCTCTACCTGAAGATGCTCTTAATTTACACAACTCAAGAAAAAAGCATTGAGCTGGAGAACGAATAACTGAAACTCTACATCCTACCTCTTTTTCCGAAAGGCTGTGGAAGGATTCACCTGGGAATCTGGAGAGCAGCCCTTCCTTGGGATTAACTAAAGACTGTGGCCTTGCGATTCATTTCAGTAGTCCATGACTTTGGTTGTCTCATCTATCAAGAATGAAACTAATATGCAACAAATACATCATAATATGCTGTGAAAGATTAAAAAGAGTAAGTTATGAAAGCTAAAAACACTATGGAAGTATTACCTCTAAAATGTGCCCATCTTGGGGGTGCCTGGGCGGCTCAGTCAGTTAAGCATTCGACTCTTAATTTCAGCTCAGGTTCTGATGTCACAGTTTGTGAGTTTGAGCCCTGTGGCTGCCTGCGTGGGATTTTCTTTCTTTCCCTCTTTCTGCCCCTCCCCCCCACACTCTCTCAAAATAAATAAATCAACTTTAAAAAATAAAAATAATATGTATGCATGTTGATAAAATGGACCTTTAAATTACAAATTTAAATTACCTTTAAATTAGTGTCTAAACACTAGACAACTGTATCAATAACATTTTATGGCTTGCACTGAAGGACTCACCAAATTACAAATACAGCCCTTCTAGAATGTTAAAAACATAGTTAGGACTGGCCTGAAATGGAAGCACCCATGTACTCTTATCTGTTGATGTGCAAACAGTATGGTTATGTAAGGAGTAAAAAATCAAAATAATAGTCATTTTACATTGTCAAAGTTCAGAGCATACTAAGAAATAACTCTGCCCCAGAGAGAGTTCTACATTCATTTACAACCCCTCTAACTGAAACTAGAATTGTCATCTTCTTTCCCTAACTTGCAAGTTATACCAAAGGCATGTAGTCAACAGGAAAACAAAGAGCACATCTCCTGACTGTACAGATTAAACCAATTTTAAGCATTTTAACATAAAAGCATATATCACAAGATGCACTGCACAGTATTATTCATACAAGGTCAAATTCTTACCTTTTCCTCATTCGGGTTGGCTACCACATATTGGGTACTTAAGGATTGGATCCATTGCTTTCCAAGTTGCCTGTCTGCTTACCAGAAAATATTTCACTGAAAGTAAAGGGATCCCTTTCTTGAATGGTGGCAAGTGTGGAGAGTGCGCCACGAAGGGCTTGGGCACACTGTGAGAGTGCCTTGCGCTGCCTGCCCACCTCCAAATGCTGCACTCTGCCCCTCTATTGCATGTGAACCTTTCTACCTAATCCTATTATCACCAAGTTCTGCTTCTGCTTTTGTCTCTTAGCTAAAGAAGATGAGTAAGTCTTCAGAGGAAATGGTCTACTGTGGACAGGTGTTTGAGAAACCTCCCTGGAAGGTGAAGAACTGCAGCATCTAGCTGTGCTAGGACTCCTGCAGCAGCACCTACAACATGTACTGGAAGTCCTGGAACCTCCCCACTGCAGGTTTTGTCACCCAGTGCTACTGAGACATGGGCACCCAGCACAAGTGCCTGGGCACATTCAATCCAAGATCATGAAGGTGTAGGAGACTGCAGCCAGCAAGTGCCGCTGAGTGGCAGTCAAGCAGTTGCATGACTTCAAGATCAAATTCCCACTGCCTCACCAGGTCCTACATCAGCAGCACAAGCCATGCTTAACCACCAAGAGACCCAAAACTTTCTTGCAGATGCAGAGCCTCCCTGTCCCCAAGTTTGCCCAAATAAACTCCTTGGAAAAATCAGGATGCTAAGAAAGAAAAAGGGAAGAAAAGAAGGAAAGAAAGAAAGAAAGAAAGGAAAGGGAAAGAAAGAAAGGAAAGAGAAAGAAAGAAAGAAAGAAAGAAAGAAAGAAAGAAAGAAAGAAAGAAACGAAGGAAGAAAGAAAGAAAAGGACTCATAAAGAGAACTCAGGTTCAAGATGGCAACCTAGGAAGATCCTGAAGTCATCTTCTCCCATAGACATAACAAATCTACAGCTACATATTGAATAATTTTCTCTGAAGAAGTTCTGAAAACTCGATGAACAATGCCTCCACAACAAAAGATAAAAGAGCCACATCAAGATAGGTAGAAGAGGCAGAGATGTGCTCCTGCCAAAATCCCACCTCAGGCCCAGCAACCCACAATCAGCAGGGACCTCAACAACATGAAACTTTTCCTTGAGGACCAAGAGATTCATGTCTCCACATCAGGCATCCCAACTCTTGGGTCCTGCATCAGAAAGATGAGCCCCCCAAATCTAAAACCAATGGGGATTATGCCCAAGAGAACCATAGGAAACAGAGAACCTGCCCTTAAAGGACTCACACCTGCAAACTCTCTCACCCCAGGACCTAGCACAGTTAGAAAAGCACCTATATCACATATGAAGGAGATCTACTTACCAATCTTAAAGCAAGTGCTGGAGAGCTGGAAAACCAATGGAACTGTCTCTGGGGATGGAAGTTCTGGCAGGCACCACTCTTGGATCTCATTCTACCTTGTTAATGTCAGCACTGGCAGGTGCCACTTTGGCAATCTCCCTCTAACCTGCTGGTACGCATGAGCACACCCTCCCCCCGCACACACCACAGCCATACCACAGGCAGCCAGCCAGCCAGGCACCCCACATACCCAATGCTACAGCCCTGGCCCAGCCATAACCATCAGCAGCCATGTGCAACTTACACAGGGAATGCCGCTTGAGCCCTGGCTCTGGTGGCCAGAGGGGATTGCATTTCTGGGCCCAGTGGCTCACCTTCTACACAAGGCCACTCCTTCAAGATTGGGAGAGGTAACTGTTCCACCTTATAGAAACAAGCACAGAGAATCAGTCAAAGTGAAGAGACAGAGGAATGCATTCCAAAAGAAAGATCAAGACAAAGCCTCAGAAAAAGACCTTAGTGAAGTGAAGATAAGTAATCTACCTGATAAAGTTCAAGTAATGGTCATAAAGATGCTCGCCAAACTTGGGAGAAGAACAGATGAACACAGAACTTCAACAAGTAGATATAAAATATTAAAAAGTACCAAACAGAAGTCACAGAGCTGAAGAGCATAATAATTGAACTAAAAAATATACTACAGGTTCAAAAGTAGACTGAATAAAGCAGAACTAATCAGCAAGCTGGAAGACAAAACATAATACTAAAGAAAGCCATCAAACCACAATGGAAAAGAGAAAGAGAAGAGAAAAGGAATGGAGAAGAACTACAAAAATGGCCCGAGCACAATTAACAAAACGGCAACAAGTTATACCTATCAATAATTACTTTAAATGTAAACAGATTAAATTCTCCAATCAAAAGACATGCACTGTGGCTAAATGGATAAAAAACAAGATGCCTCTCTATGTTGCCTACAAGGGACTCACTTCAGAAGTATACACACAGACTGAAAGTGAAGGGATGGAAAAAGATAGGCAAACAAATTGAAATTTTTAAAAAGCTGATGTAGCTACATTTATATCAAATGAAAAGGTTTTAAAAACAAAAACTAAAATAAAATATAAAGAAAGACATTGCATAATGATAAAGGAGTCAATCCAGCAAGAATGCTTAACATTTATAAATATACACATACCCAACATAGAGGCAATAAAATATATAAAGCAAAGATTAATGGACCTAAAGGGAGAAATTGACAGCAACACAATAAGAGTGGGGGAGTTTAACACCCCACTTATATCAATTGGATAGATCACCCAGACAGAAAATCAATAAGAAAACATCAGCCTTAAATGACACATTAGACTAGATGGACTTTATTAATAGACATACACAGAACATTCTATCTGAAAACAGAAGAATACAAATCTCTCTGAAGAGCAGATGGAACATTCTCCAGTATAGATCACATTAGGCCACAAAACAAATCTCAAGAAGAATGAAGTCATATCAAGTATATTTTCCAACCACAATGGTATAAAACTAGAAAAACTGGAAAAGCTACAAAAATGTGAAAACGAAACAGCATGCTACTGAACAACCAACAGGTCATCAAAGAAATCAAAGAGAAATCAGAAAATATCTAGAGACAAATGAAAGCAGAAATATGGCATACCAAAACCTAAGGATGTAACAAAGGAGGATATAAAAGGGAAGTTCATACCAGTACAAGCCTAAGTCAAGAAATAAGAAAAATCTCAAATAAACAATGTAACTTTACAACCAAAGGAACTATAAAAAGAACAAACAAAACTCACAGTTAGTAGAAGGAAAATAATAAAAATCAGAGCAGAAATAAATGAAATAGAGACTAAAAAAACAAATAGAAAAGGTCAACAAAACTAAGAGCTGTTTCTTTGAAAAGATAGACAAAATTAACAAACGTTTAGCTAGACTCACCAAGAAAATGAGAAGGCTCAATTAAATAAAATCAGAAATAAGACAAGTGAAACAACAAATGGTACCACAGACACAAAAAGGATTATGAGTCTATGATAAACAATTCTATGCCCACAAACTGGACAACCTAGAAGACATGAGTAAATACCTGGAAATATACAATCTTCCAAGACTGACTCATGAAAAAATAGATTCTGAATAGATCAAATAAAGAGATTGAATGAGTAATCAGAAACCTCCCAACATACAAAAGTCCAGGATCAGATGGCTTTCTGGTGAATTCTACCAAACACTCAGGAAGATTTAATACTTATCTTTTTCAAACTTCTCCACAAAATTGAAGAGGAGGGAATGCCTTCCAAACACTTTCTCTGAAGCCAGCATTATACTGACACCAAAACCAGACAAAGACATCATACAAAAAAAGAAAATTATAGGCCAAGATCCTTGTACTGGGATATTAAAAATATATACAAAAATCTTCAACAAAATGTTAGCAAATGGAATCCAAGAACACATTAAAAAGATCATACACCATGGGGCACCTGGATGCTCAGTTGGTTAAGCGTCCAACTTCATCTCAGGTCATGATCTCAAGATTCATGAGTGCAAGCTCCACATCGGGCTCTGTGCTGACAGCTCGGAGCCTGGAGCCTGCTTCAGATTCTGTGTCTCCCTCTCTCTCTGCCCCTCCCCTGCTCATGCTCTGTCTCTCTCAAAAATAAACATTAAAAAAAATTTTTTTAAAGATCATACACCATGATCAAAGTGGGATTTATTCTAATGATGCAAGGATGGTTCAACATCTGGAGATCAGAAATAAAATAGCAATGCCCAGTATCTTCACTTAAAAAAAAAAAAAAAAGATTTTATTTGTAAGTAATCTTGATACCTAACATGGGGCTTGAACTCCCAACCTCTCAAGAGTCACACGCTCTACTGACTGAGCCAGCCAGGCATCCCATCCTCACTTTTACTCCACATAGTATTGGAAGTCCTACCACAGCAATTAGGCAGAGAGAAAGAAAGAAAGAAAGAAAGAAAGAAAGAAAGAAAGAAAGAAAGAAAGAAAGAAAGAAATTCATCCAAACTGGAAAGGAGAAGTATTTGTTACTTGTTGTGGATGACATGGTACTATATTTAGATAACCCTAAAGACTCCACTAAAAATGGTTAGAGCTAATAAATGAATTTGGTAAAGCTGCAGGATACAAAATTAATATACAAAAATCTGTTACACTTCCATACACTAATATTGAACTATAACCAACAGAAATCAAGAATACAATTCCATATACAACTGCATCAAAAGGAACAAAATACCTAGGAATAAATTTAACCAAGGAGGTGAAAGACCTATACCCTGAGGTACAACTATAAGACATTGGTGAAAGAAATTGAAGAAGACATAAATAAGTGGAAGGATATTCCATGATAATGGATTGGAAGAATTAATATTGTAAAATTATCCATACTACCTGAAGCAATACAGATTCAATGCAATCTCTATCAAATTCTAATGGCATTATTCACAGAACTTAAACAAATAATTACAAAATTTATATGGAACCTCAAAAGACTCTGAAGAACCAAGACAATCTTGAGAAGAACAAATCCAGAAGTATCAGGCTTTGTGATTTCAAACTATAATATAAAGCCACAGTAATTGAAATAATATGTATTGGCATAAAAATAGACACATAGATCTCTGGAATATAATAGAGAGCCCAGAAATAAACTCATGCATATGCATGTATGGTCAATTAATTTATGACAAAGGGGTCAGGAATGTACAATGAATAAAGAATGGTCTCTTCAACAAATGGTGCTAAAAAAAAAAAATGGTATGCCACTACCTGTGCAAGAATAAAACTGGACCACTGCCTTGCACCATTTATGAAAATAAACACGAAATGGATTAAAGACGTTAATGTTAGACCTGAAAACATAAAATTCCTAGAAGAAAACATAGGCAGTAACCTCCTTGATATTGGTTGTGGTGATAGTTTTTTGACTCTGACTCCAAAGGCAAGGGAAACAAAAGCAAAAATAAATGGGATCACATCAAACTAAAAAGCTTCTGCATAGCTCTTTCTGCCATCTTGGAGCCTGTAGAGGCCTGTGGGAAAAGTAGCCTCCATAGACTCCAAGATTCTCCTGATACTCTTTTTGACAGGACTCCTAAAATGACAAATATGTCTGGAAGGCTGTCGTCCAAGGCCATATTTGCTGGCTATAAGTGGGTTCTCTAGAACCAGAGGGAGAACACAGCCCTTCTCAAAATTGAAGGTGTTTATGCTTGAGATGAAACTGAATTCCACCTAGGCCAAGAAATGTGCTTATGTGTAGAAAGCAAAGAACAACACAGTGACTCCCGGTGGCAAACTGAACAAAACCAGAGTAATCTGCGGAAAAGTAACTCATGCTCACGGAAACAGTGGCATGATTTGCCAAATTCCAAAGCAACCTTCCTGCTAAAACCATTGGCCACAGAATCCATGTGATGCTGTACCCCTCAAGGATTTAAACTTACTGAAAAGTAAATAAAGGTATAGATTTGTTCTCTTGTAAAAAAAAAAAAAAAAAGAAAAAAGAAAAGAAAAGAAAGAAAAGAAAAGAAAAGAAAAGAAAAGAAAAGAAAAGAAAAGAAAAGAAAAAGAAAAACAAAGAAAAGGCTTCTGCATAGCTAAGGAAACCACAAACAAAGTGGAAGGCAACCTACTAAACTGGAGAAGATATTTGCCAATCTGATAAGGGGTTGATATCCAGAATATGCAAAGAACTACAACTCAACAACAACAACAACAAATCTGATTAAAAAATGGGCAGATGATCTAACAGACATTTTTCTAGTGAAGATATACAGATGACTAAGAAGCACATAATTAGATGTTCAATATCACTAATCATCAGGGAAATGCAAATCAAAAGCCACAATGAGATATCATTTTATACCCATCAGAATGGCAAGTATCAAAAAGACAGAAATAACAAGTGTTGTTGAGGATGCAGAGAAAAGGGAATCCATGTGCACTATTGGTGGGAATGTAAGCTGGTATGGCCACCATGGAAAACAATATAGCGGTTCCTTAAAAAATTAAAAATAGAGTTACCATATGATTCACCAATTCCATTACTGGGTATCTATCTGAAGAAAACAAAGACACTAATTTGGAAAGATATATTCATCCTATGTTCACTGCAATATTATTTGCAATAGACAAGATATGGAAATCACCTAAAAGTCCATTGACGGATAAATGGATAAAGAAGACAGAGCAAAAATTTACAATGGAATACTAATTAGCTGTAAATAGGAATGAAATCTCGCCACTTGCAACAACATAGTAGATCTTGAAGGCATTTAATAAGTGAAATAAGTCAAACAGAGAAAGACAAATACTCATTTACGTGGAATCTAACAAACAAAACAAAACCAAATCCAGACTCATAGGCCCAGAGAACAGAGTGGTGGTTGCCTGAGAGCAGATAGATGGGGGAATGGGTAATGGGGATCAAGAGGTATAAACTTCTAGTTATAAAATAAGTAAGTCATGGGGAGGTAACATACAGAAGCGGGAATACATTCGGTAGCGTTAACTTGTATGGTGACAGATGTGACTAGACATTGCAGTGATCAGTTCACAGTGTATACAAAAGTTGAATCATTGTGTTGTATACATAAAACTAATATGATATTGCATGTCAATTACACTTCAATAAAAAAGAAAAGACTTATAAAGAAATAATACTTTATAAAGAAAGCTAGGCATCTATGTAATGTTCTTGTAGCGCCTTTTAAAATACACCTAACCTCTTACTTTTTCCCACCTAGTCTCTCAGATTTGAGGCCCTTTAAATGCCCTGCAGACCCTATGCACCTGATCAATGATATCAAGCAGATTAAAATGTACCCATATCCCATATTAAATAGAATCATTTCGCTGTAAAATTTTTGAAAGGATTTTTACAATTTTGTTTTTGAAATTTTAGGCCTTGGGTAACATGCCTAACTTATAACCAGCTACGATTTCTAAGTGATCAGCAAGCACGTAGAGGAATGTTTGCGATTTAACTTAAAAACTGTTTTCAAATGCAGTGACATTTTTATGATACTCTTTTTGAAAATGAATGAAGCTGACACAATATTGCATTTTGCTTAGTTATTAACCTGGCCTCCGTACTTCTAATATGCAACCAGTATTTTGTGATCAGGCCTTAAATATTTCCCCAGGTCTGTAAAACTTGGAAACTCTGGAGTGCCTTCAGTTTATTATGAATTAGGCCCACCCACAACAGCCCCCGATGTCATCTCCACCAGAGATCTAGCATAGGAGTCCTCGTGGACTGAACCACCAAACGCCCAGCCCAAGGGTTGGTCACTGTGTGGTACTGTCTGGTCTTCTCTGCTGATAGTCTGGCACTGGCCAGCCAGTCTTCTAGCAAGCAGTCCACACCCAGATGGGATACCTTCTTTGAGCTTTCAGAACTCCTCGAGGTCTGGTGGCTACACTTAGCTCCTTATTTGAAGCTTTTCTTTTTTCACATCTTTCAAATAAAATCTTTTGTTGAGGTTCAGCTTGACATTAGAAGCTTGATATAATATATAACTGACCACATTCCCCCTCACCCACAAAAAAAAAAAAAAAAGAAAATTACTCTGGAAAAAGCCTTCAGAAATAAATGGACAAAACATATACCCCCTAACATCTCATATTCAGTCTTGGGCTTCTTGAAGGCAACATTACAGCTAATAGCCCAGCCTCCCCACCTCTACTGAACTGTTCTGGGGCCAGAAGTCTCCCAGCCCACCACTCCCAACCAATAGCCCCACATCCTTTACACTGTGCTACTTTTTAAAATGTTTACTTATTTTAGAGAGAGAGAAAGAGGAAGAGTGTAGCGGGGGAAGGGGCAGAGGGAGACATGACCAGGGGCTCGAACTCATGAACCAAACATTGAGATCATGACTTGAGCTGAAATCAGACACTTCACTGATTGAGCCACCCAGACGCCCCCAGTATACTGTGCTACTCTAAAGGGAAAATCGGAAACTGTGTAGGTAAACATGGTGTATTGTTCAAATTTAAAATTCTGGGGAGATTTTTCAATATTTACAATTCTGATTTCTTTGTAGAGGTTCCTAAAATAATGACACTATTAAACCTTAAAATTAATACCTTACATTGGGCACAAATGCTCTGCCTTTTATGAGCATCTTCCCTAATCCATTCTTTCTCTTTATTCATTTAATATCGGTTGAGCCCCTCTTCTGTGCCAGATACCATGCTGAGCCCTGGTGAGTACGGCAGACGGAGTCCCTGGGAATAAAGAAGGCAGCAATTGCAACCCATCGTATCGTGGTGTCTTCTGTAAGTGCTTCGCATGGCTAATTTAAACCTGTTTTACTAAAATTCAACCCCATTTCTCCTTGTTCAGCCCATGGAGTAGGTAAACAACAGCCAATCACTATCCTTTCCAACATAGGTTTCCTGATACTTGAAACACTCAAATTTCTTTTTTCTTGCTCAAAATAAACATATTTTTCCACAAAGAAGATTAGATTTGATGTGTGCAACAAGCCAATGTAACTCCTTTGCCGTGTCATCACATTGTCATTGATATGAAAATATAGAATATAACTTTTCAGTCACATTGAAAGGATAAAGGAAAATAGAGTCCCAAGCGATCAACCAGTTTCTTAGGCATTAATCTACACACTAATCCTGATAATACCATTCTAAAAAAAACTGCACTAAAATGAAACAAAAATTTTGCCTCATTGCACAAGCTGAGAAAAAATAACTAATAGGTCTCTATCCCATATGACTCATATCTGCGTACGCTGCCCCCGAAGAAATCAAGACACACTGTCACTGAACAACATTATTATCCCTTAAGAAGGACTGTAAAATGTGTACATCACTCATTCGTTGACATTGAACTTGTGCCAAAACTATTAAGAGCACATATTAATACATATCCCAAATGTGTAGGAATGACTACAGAATAAAACACAAAATGAAATCGGTACTCACTATTAATTTGTCTTTTATAAATGATTAAGTAAAGCATACGAAGGAAATAAAAGGGCAATAAATACCCTTTTATCACAAACCGGGGGATTTCTCTTACTCTGGGCTTGCATACAACCCGTTTAGAAATATGCATAATTGCCTATGGTCAACATCATATCACTGCCAGATCACACATTAAACAGATAACCACTATTATTATAAAAGCGACTTCCTTGACCTCATATTTTGGTCTGGCTAGAAATTCCTGTATTTTCCCAGATCAGCTGTTACACAGTGCCAATCTCATGTTGTGCGTGTCACTTTGCCCCAGTATAAGTGACCAGCGCCTTATAGAGCTCACTCGAAGACACACTTATATGCATAGGAATAGCAGAAGTTCGAGAAATATGATCATAGTTCTTGCAGTGCTTTTTAAAATCTCGTCTATGTGTGTTTTTCTATTATAGCTAAGGTACAGTGTGTGTTATTTGGCAGCTGAATTTGACATGAAAATATAAAAGGTTTGGGCAACCACATATTTGGAAATAGAAATCTTTCCTGAAAACATGGCTTTGGTTTTTAAACACAGCTAAATTTCTGGAAACTTCAATTTGTTAAAGACAGCCAAGACTTCAATCATATTTAACATATTCCTGGGGTTTACATATAGTGTTTCAAAGTAATAAACAACATCTTGTTTGGAGTAGCATGAAGAAAATGAGGCAAGCACTTCTTTAGAGTAAAAGCTCCACTTTTAAAAATAGTTTGGAGACTCATTCTTATGTTGGTAAAATCACAAAACACTATTCAGCAAACAAAACATGATGAGCTCAATTCAAGTTGGTAAACATTTTTAGCTGGCTTCATTTGTAGTAAGAATTTTAATGTAACCATAACTTCAAGAATACATCCCTTATAATAGAAACTTGAGGGGCAAAACTTTTTTTTAATTGTTAATGAGAACGACGGTGTCAAGTTGGCATTTGAAAATCGGAAGAGATGTGATGACAGCAGTGAATTCATTGTTTGAACAAGTTTAAAAATCACATTACAGTGCACTAAAATGCACCCACATTTACTCACGAGCAGGCTCACTGCAGTGACCAACAAGCCCCAGGTCTGATTCAATAGGATAAAATAGACTCCTTCTTTAAGGTAGCATCTATATGGCCACCTTCCCTCCAGCACATAAAACTAACAGTAAAGTTGTAAATCTTTCACATGCTTTTGTCTCATTGGTCTAAACATAACAGCGATGTCTAAAAAATCTTAAATCACTTAGTAAGAATAACAAGCCCTTTTCAATAAGCAAAACATGAGGAATCAAAATAGTACCATTCAAGGAAAGGAAGGAGCTTCCTCTATACTCTTTATAACAAGTCAGGTCAGAATTCACTTATCCACACTTTTTCCCTAAACAGATTCAGTGAACATAAAATCTGTTGTAAGAACAATTATAGATTCACATCTAGATAATTGAGGGCAAACCAACTAATAAGCATTGGAACATCTTGCTCTGCGGTCAACATTCCCTAATTTTGCCTACATGGTATTCCGAACTTGTTTTTATAATCAATATTTTATTTCTGGGGGTTAGTAGGCAAAACATGGGAATTTGTCTGAAGGTTTAAAAGTTGGTTGAGATACTACCTCACACCCATCAGGATAGACGCGCTGCAAAACAGAAAGTAACAAGCGTTGGTGAGGACGTGGAGACATTGGAGCCCCCATGCCCTGTGGGTGGGGATATTAAATGGTGTGGCCACTACACGAAACAGTGTGTCAGTTCCTCAGAATGTTAAAAACAGATTTACCACAGAATCCAGCAATTCTACTGTGGGGTATACACCCAAAAGAACTGGAAGGAGAGTCTCGAAGAGATATTGGTACACCCATGATACAGCAGCATTATTTCATAATGGCCAAACGGTGGGCGCAACCCAAGGATCAGTTAATGAGAGCGTGTAAGCAAATGTACAATGGAATATTGTTCAACCTTAAAAAGGAATGAAATTTTGACAGATGCTACAACATGGATGAACCTAGAGGACGTTCTGCTACGTGAAATAGGCCGCTTACAAGACGACAAATACTCTTATGCGAAGTGCCTTGATTAGTCAAATTCATAAAGACAGAAAGTAGAATGGTAGTTCCCAGGGCTGGGGGTGGGGGAGAATAGGAAGTTGTAGTTTAATGGGTACAGAGTTTCAGTTTTGCAAGAAGAAAAGAGATCCACAGATCACTTGCACAACAACATGAATATACTTAATGCTCCTGAACTGTATACTTAAAACTGGTTAAGATGGTAAATTTTACGTGATGTGTATTTTGTCACAAGTAAATGTTTTTAAACATTGAAATAAATTAGATAGATAGACAGACAGACAAAGTCTGTAGCCTGAAGATCAGGGCCAAGCCTGTTACAACATTTTATCATTGAATCTTGACAGCAACACAGGCCATGAGTGATATTATGTCCATGTTACAGGTGGGACAGCTAAGGCCCAAACCTCGAACCTCAGAAAAGAACACATTTCTAGCAAGTGGAGGGTTTGTGAGATAAATGAGTCCACACCTACACTGTGTTCAGTAGCACACTCTGCCTCTCAACGCTGACATTGATACCTTACTGCAAATCCCTGTCGTTTACTCTCAGGGTCCCAAACAGCAGGCATTGTCATTATTCAATCATCCACGTGTGAGTTGGTCTTCATCTTACATCCATTTATTCAGCACTAAATAGGCACTGGGATAGAAATAGAAAGACAGAATACCTGGCTTGCATGGTTTAGCATCCAGCAAATAAAAACAGATATGAAAGCAAAAGCCCTGCATGTAAGCACAATAAAGCAGATGTATAGCCTTTAGTTGGAGCCCACAGGAGGAAGGGAGAATGCCCTGATGAACGAAAGAACGAAGGCAAGTTCTGCCTTCTAGGCACTTTTATCTAAGACCAACTCCGATGGCTTCAAAGGGGCCGAAGACGTGCTCCTGTGACTTCTGCGGTGATGACTGCCTCTCTGTTAGCCTTTTCATCCTTGCCTCCCTCACTCGTTCAAGATGAAAATATCCCCGTTTTTTAGTAGACGAGGGAAGCCCTAAAAAGTCTATGTTAAATGTCTCTTGGTAAAAGACGTTTCTGATCTAAAAGAGGAAAGGATTTGTAAAAATCTCCAACCATCCACTTAGAGAAAAAATACTATGAAATATTAAGTGTTTGGCCAAACTTCTCTTCCTACAGTCTAATGATGGACAAATATCAGGAGGAAAAAAAAGGAAAATCAATATTTTAAAGCTATTTGTCTCACTGATACACAGCTTAGACTCTGACTCTCAAAGCCCTTACCAAAAAAAAAAAAAAAAAAAAAAAAAGAAAAGATACTTTGCAGTCGTTTTCCAGAGGAATAAAGTTTTATATGTTCCCTATGCAAGCAAGAAGTGATAAGATACAGTAATTTTGGTAATAAACCTTAAGACTTTAAAATTTAAAAGGAAATGTCTATAGAGTCATGTCTAGATACGCCTAGCAGAACTTTGAAAGTACACGCACTAAAGAGTGTAAGGTTGTTGTGCAACCTTAGAGGGACGGGGAAGTCTTTTGCTTCTAATTTTATATGATTTTTATGAATGTATGATATACTTTTTGGCATTTTTCAAATAAAAAAGGAAAAGCAGACAAGATTAATAAATGCTTTCATATACGCATATTACAGGATTAAAGAAGGAAGTCCATCGTCAATGACTATGTTGATTTACATAACAGACACCTTTATCCTTCATTAACAGGAAGTACTATAGCACAGTGGTTAGAAGCGGGGGTTTTTAAGTCAGACAGACTTTGGTTTGAATTTAAGCCTCATTCGTACTGGTTGTGAGCCGGAAAAACATGATTTACCCACTCAAAACTTATGTTCCCATCTATAAAATGGGGATAATAATACAAATCTCTCGGATTTATTGTTAAGATTTTAGACGTTAATATGTGTGGAACATACTGATCCCTCAGTTAAATATAATTATCAGAAGATTACAGGGAACAGAAGAGACCAGGTGATTCTACAATGTTAGCATTAAATTAGCTGAATATAGACATAAAGGAAGAGGAAAGACAAACTGATAATAGACTGTAAGGAAAGCTTGAATTTGATAATAAGGCAGCTTAATTACTCAGATATTGATTAGGATAATAATGAAGCTAAATTTGTATCCTGTTTCTAAAGATACCATGTACTTGTTTGCTCTTCTAGTTTCCTAAGTAGTCAACAATCTCAAGAGACTGTTCTTGAGACTTAACCATGCATGATTAAAAATAATAGATGATATTGAAAGCATCTGGTTCAGCAAATGCTCCCAGCACTGAAAAGTCAAGGTACTAATGCTGCTTTTTAAGATAATGCAAACTGCCAAAAGGAATGCTGATTGAATTTCTAAAAGGTAAACTGCTTAACACAGAGGAATGAGAAGTTATTTTTTAAAGAGTTAAAGGAGATTCATTTGAAATTTATCACAGTTAAGTACTAAACCAAGACAAGAAAAAAAAATGTGATACAAATAAAAGTGGTTAAGCAGAGATTTTAAAAGCAAGCTGTTTGGACAGTTAGTAGAAATCTTTATATGTTTACATAATAAAACCACATAAAATAAACAGAAATAACAAGGTTAGGTTAAAAGGAAAATGGCAGGCAATGAACTTGAAATCTACAAAATGTTTCAAATAATCCTAAACATCTTTATACAAATGTTAAACTGAGCCTCCTCATTAAAGAATATTTTTTTTTAAGTCAGGGTTCGATGAGGGTCAGGGATTTAACAATGGAGAGGCATAGATTTATCTTGCTGTCTCAGCAAATATTGTCATAAAACAATTTTGCTTTCCAACTTTGTAAAAAGAGCATTTGAGCAGTGTACACATACCAGAAGAAATTATTGTGGGCAGAAAAGTAAAGTTGGCACACTGGCCTTTTATTCCTCTCCTACTGTTACAGAGATTTAATCGTATCTGGGACACATATGCAAAGCCAGCCAAAGATATTAACAGGGTGGAAGCCATCTTTGCAGTGAAACATGGGAGCTCTTGCCTCTTTAAGAAATCTGTCCCGGGGTGCCTGGGTGGCTCAGTCGGTTGAGCAACCGACTTCGGCTCAGGTCGTGATCTCGAGGTTCATGAGTTCAAGCCCCACGTCGGGCTCTGGTGCTGACAGCTCAGAGCCTGGAGCCTGGTTTAGATTCTGTGTCCCCCTTTCTCACCACCCCACCCCTGCTTGTGCTCTGTCTCTGTCTTTCAAAAATGAATAAACATAAAAAAAAAAAAAAAGAAAGAAATCTGGCCCTGCCAGGGCACCTGGGTGGCTCAGTTGGTTAAGTGTCCCACACTTGATTTCGGCTCAGGTCATGATCTCACGGTTGTGAGATGGAGCCCCGCCTAGGGCTCTCAATTGGGCTCCCCATTGAGCTTGGAGTCTGCTTGGGATTCTCTCTCTCTCTCCCTCTCTCTCTCTCTCTGCCCCTCCCCGTTCATGCTCTCTTTCTCAAAATAAATAAACATTTAAAAAAAAAAGGTATCTGTCCCCACCAACCACCCGCAGAACAACTTTGTCTTAGAGATAAATGAAGTCAAGGCACAATTTCCAAAGTGCCCCTTAAGCTACCTGGATGGAGACAGAACATTCTGGGATGTGAGGATCCAGGCAGATCCTCTCCTGCTGATTTTCCCCAGCTTGCCCATTAACACAGATTAGTTTACTGTTCACATTGTCCCCTAGACATGAGGCAGAGAGAGCAAGTGGACTAAAACTGAAACAAGCCTTTGACGAGTACGGGAAGTGGGCTAGGGGTAGGGCACAGTGGAGCAGCAGCATCAGGCATCAGGCCAGAGCAACAGGCTCTGATGGACATACAGCGCCCGTATTTTCCAAACCGAAACTCATGACACATGGCTTGACAAGTATGATTGTACTTATGGGAACAACAGGACAGAATATTTACAACCCAGGGCTGCCCTGGAAAATCTAGGGTATATAAACACCACATCCATAAAGGCATTGAAAGTGGGAAGGCTAACATAACCTACTTTGAATTCTGCAAGTGCTGGCCAGCACATGTGAAAGGAAGCTGAAGTCACCCTCGTCTCTATTTATTTCTATCATAAATGCATTACATATTTTTGACACATTTAGGATCTCTATTCCAAAGACTTGCCATAAGAATAGCAGGTGATATCTGAATGAAATAGATTTTTACAGTTGAGTAGAAAAGCATGCATCATATCAGATTAGATTGTTTGCCAAACTTGCCTGCTCAGCCCTTACAGGGGAACTAAACTCACCCAGAGACTTCAGTGTATCAGAAGAGAGGAAATATTCTCAGAAAGCCCGTGCATGCTTGCACACAGCTTTCAGACTAGGCTCCATGAGTTTCCAGAAAGAAAATTCATCAATTCAAATTTGTGCCACTTTTTTTCTTGCCTTACATCCATTTAATTACTTGCATGTGAGAGTCATTGTTTCTTATACGACACCCCCCCAAAAAATACTTTAGTGAAAGCTTCTTGTAGAAAGAAAAACAAAGGTCAGTAACCTAATATCCCCAAGCAACCCTACAACAACAAACCAGGGAGGGAAAAAAGTGAAGAAATGCTCAGAACAGGGAAAAGATCTTCGTCTGTTTATTCTTTTGACAGTGAATAAAAATTACGATTTTCCCAATAACTATAAATTGCTCATGTGTCCAACTTTTAGAGAATATATAAGGAGGCCCCATAAAAGATTAGAAGAGTTATTCTGTGTGAGTTAAGAAACTTTTTTAAGGACTAGAAATGCATCAATACAATCCATTTTGTCATGACACACAGAAACTGGAAGTAGGAAAATGCCTGAGGGATTACCTAACAAAAGGAAAGCTCCTCCCTGTCACATGAGGAAACTGAGGCACAGCAGCATGTCCAAGGTTAGCTAGTTGTAACTGAATCAAGGCCGAACCCCATCTCCTGCAGAGCTTATGGATGAGTTTATTCATCTGTAAAATGAGGGTGCCGAACTCCGAGGTCAATGCCAACCATAACATCCTGCAATGCTGTATTGATTGATTGCTTTGTAATCTACTTATTTGTATTTTGGCTCTTAAATAAAGGTAAGGCTGCCAGGTTTGACATATTTCTAGCCCTTAGAAAGCTGACCTGACAGTAAAGCCCTTCCAAAACATTTATAGAGACAATGTTCAGAACAATTTGCAGAATTTAATAAGGTGACACATTTTGAAGCATGGCGCAGTTGGTTACAGGCAGCCAACCTGAATGGATGCATGTGAGGGAGGTATTATTTTTTTTTAATTTTCAAGATGTCACTGACAAGGGAGACATATGCCAAATGGTAACCTAGGTCTCTGTTTAAAAAAAAAATCCTTGACAAAGGCATGAAGAGCAATGAAGAGCATGGTACAAGAAGAATGAGTGAAACATCAAAATAGGATACCAGGAATGAGAAAACATATTGATTAAAATTACTTAAAGTCATCTGAGGCCTCTTCTTTTCCACTTACACCTGGCCCCAAAATACTGCCATGCAGAGGTTTCCCGACATTTAACAGCTTAGTAGTGATCTAGGATAATCCTCTTAAATCAGAGACTACAAATTAGTATAAAATCAGAGTATAGTTTTAAAATCTTCTATGCTAGTTATAATATTCCTTATTTATCTTTACCATAGACTCTTACCAGTATTTCGTAGATCTCCAGGTAGGATTTACACAGTAAAAGAAAAAATGGCTATGTGGAATAAATATTGAATGAATGCTCAAATTGTTAAAAGCAAGAGTAGCCAAATTACTACTATAATCTAAAAAAAAAAAATGGTTTGATCAGATGTAGTATATTTTACATGTATTATATAGGTAAGATGCTTTAAAACATAATAGGGAATAAGCCAATAAGCAGAACATTCTTTTTTAGGATCATGGAGTACTTTTTCATAATACGTAGATTTAGTGGAATATCTACACCACCAAAATCATGACTGGAAGCAAATAAGAAAACAAAAGTACTTGGAAAAATTATCTGGAAAAATTATTGAGCAGTCTGGTTGCCTGATTTCCTGACTTATCTCACAACTCTCAGGTTTCCAAGTGAAACTTCCAGATCTTAAATGCGTTTTCCTACATTGACAGAAGTACCCACACTTTGCAATGAAGCCAACCCAGTTTTGAGCTCATGGTTTACTTGCTGTTTGTTCTTGGGCAGTTACTTAACTTCTCAGTGACTGTTTCATTCTCTCAAATAATAATAACATCTGAATCACTGGATTCTTAAAGTGATTAGATTTGATGGTATCCAAAATTTAGCTGTCATGGTGTATGGCACCAGGAGGCATCCAATACGAGGAGGTAGTCCCAGTTAACAAGAATAAGAGTAGTAATGGTCCTTCTCATGTCTTTTTTTTTTTCTCTTGTGGCACATTGTCCTGAAATTAACACAGGTCCTGGATTCAGAGAGGGTTGGGTCTGAAGTCAAGCTCTGCTCAGGTGGGTGACAAGAGATTGTCTCTGGTCTGTTTCTTCTTCTGCGAAATTAACACCTTGTTCTTACCATTCTTGTGAAAATTGAATAAGATAAGACATGTTGGTGCTACAACAGTGTCTGGCACAATGGAAGGGATTACACAGAAATGCTGATTCCCAGCACTCCTTGTCCTCACAAGTCACCCCATGCCTTTATTCACTCCAGCACAAGCATGTTCTGAGACCAGGAAAAATACAAAAGGAACAAGACTGTCCATTCTGGTTTTAAGAAACGGATAAAGAGGCAGAGAAAGAAAGAGAGAGAGAGAGATTATAGGATATGATGACAAATAACTTACGGGAGTTATAAACCAATCTTGAGAACACAAAAGTATAAAGCTTTCTTGAAAAGTCTCTAAAAGATCTTAAATATTAGGCCACTTAACACCCACTAGAATGGCTACAATCAAAAAAACAAAAGCAAACAAAAAAAAAAAACAACACCACCACTGACAAAAACAAGAAAAACAACATAAAATAGCAAGTTTGTGGAGAAATTGGAACCATTTTACATTGTTCACAGGAATATAAAATTCCACAGCTGCTGTGGCAAACAGTTTAGTGGTTCCTCAAAAAGTGTAACATAGGGGCATCTGGGTAGCTCAGTCAGTTGAGCATCGGACTCTTGATTTCAGCTTGGGTTGTGGTCCCAGGGTCATGGAATTGAGCCTTGCATCAGGCTCCTTGGGGAGCCTGCTTGGGATTCTTTCTCTCAGCCCCTCTCCCCCACTCATGTTCTCTCTCTCTCTCTCTCTCTCTCTCTCTCAAATTAAAAAAAAAAAAAAACAGGGGTGCCCAGGTGGTTCAGTCAGTTAAGCATCCAACTCTTGGTTTTGGCTCAGGTAGTGATCTTGCGGTTTGTGGGTCCAAGCCCCGCATCAGGCTCCGCGCTGACAGTGTGGAGTCTGCTTGGGGTTCTCTCTCTCCCTCTCTCTCTACATGCCCCTCCCCCCTCACTCTCTCTCAAAATAAATAAGTACACTTAAAAAAATTAAAATAAAATAAAATAATTTTTACAGTGCAACATAGACTCAAGACCCAGCAATTTCATCCCTAGGTATATACCCCCAAAGAATTGAAAGGAGATTTTCAAACAGACACTGGTACATGAAAGTTCACAGCAGCACTATTCACAATTACCAAAGCGTGGAAACAACCCAAGCAGAAAAATACAAGGTGATATACACAATGGAGTACTATTCAGTCAGAGTAAGGAATGAAGCATTGATACATGCTACAGTATGTAGGATCTTTGAAACATTATGTTAAGCAAAAGAAGCCAGTTACACAAGACCATGTATTATGTGATTCCATTTACATAAAATGTCCGGAATAGGCAAATCCCCAGAGATGGAAAGTAGATTAGTGGTCGATTAGGGCTGAGGGAGATGGAGAAATCAAGGGAGGGAGTAAGACCTAAAGGGTATAGTGTTTCTCTTTGTGGAAACAAAAATATTCTAAAACTGACGCTGGTGATGGTTGTATGTATCTGTGACTATACCAAAACTGCTGAATTGAGGGCTTAAATGGATCAGTTATAAGGTATGTGTATTATATCTCAATCTGTTTTTAAAAAGAAAGAGAAGGAAACTAAAAATAAAAATATGAAAACACACACACATACACACAATGTCCTAGGAGTTTGGCCAGACTTCTGCTAGATCCAGTAGAGATAGTGACGTTGGTGACCATTCCAATGCTAGAGCTGAAAACAAAAACTTCACAAAACTAAGAGTATGGCAGGCACAGAGGGTAAGAATGGAACCACTCGTCCAAAGCCCAAGACAGAGAATGGAGCTAGTGTCTTCTGCAGCACTGAGAGGACAAGTGGGAGCCAGGACATGGGAAAGGGGGCCAGAGAACAAGGAGACATAGTGATCTCATAGATCACTATGGATATGGAGGAGTTGCACCCATCAGAGGCCTGGAAAGCAGGCTTCAGAGTGACCCTGCCATTCACTGGGCACGTGTGCAGGCAAGCTTGTGATCTTTCTTAAACATCCGTTTCCTGTAAAATGGTAATAAACATAGTGCTCACCTCACAAGATGCTTTCAGGGTTTAATGAAACAAGATAGGTAAAGCATGGAGTCAGAGTCTGGCAAACAGTACGCAGTCAATAAGTATTAGCTCCTTGAATCTGTGGGAAGCCAAGAGTTTAAAGTGAGAAATGTCCAGTTATCAACAAAATGTTATATCAGATGATAAAGGTTTCAAGCTTTTTGAACTTTTGAGTAATTTATACACATTATCACTAATTTAACTTCCCCTGATCCATCAAGAAATACACATGGTTTTTTAAAAACCTCTAGAGAGTGATGGTAAATGTCTCCTAGACTAATGATACTGATCTGGCCTCGGTAGCTCAAGCTTAGCCATAAAAATAACAAGTTCTTTTATGATGATATTCTAATTAAATATCCCAAACTTTATTCCAGGTATCTGCAATCCAGTATTGGCAGAGCTAAGTCAACCAAGAACATTCTGGCCAGCAAATAATAAATTCTCAGAAGCCAAAATTTCCATTTACACCTGTAAATAGAAAATTCAATTTAATGCAAATTGTTAAATAATAAGACCAGTGGGCAATGAACCATACTAAACACATCACATGAAATGGATCAGTCATGCAGCATGGTGACCAGGAAAGAAATTTGTGACACATTCTGTTCTGTAGCTAAATGCTACGTGTTTACACACGCATGCACACACACGCACGAGCACTGAACAAGGCGCTTCCACAGAGACACAGCACACACATGAAAAATGCACAAATTCGGATGAGTGGCTGGTTACATTCCTCTCTATTTAAAATCTTTTGGTCACCTTCCATGGGATCATCTAACCATGCAGAATGCTATTTTATACAATGCTTGGCAGAGCAGTTGTTAGGCAGAGGAATCCTGTAAACGGTTTCATTGAAGCTAAAAATCATTAAGAAGTAGATTCAGGCATGCTCTTTTGTTGGACCTCCTCCTTGAGAAAGTTCAGAAGTCACTGTCCACAAATTTAAAAGTAGCAAAATACTCACAGAATCCCTTTAGCTGTGAGGCACATAAGTCAGATTAAAATCACTCAATGTAGATAATTTTTTTCCTTACCATAATTTGGACAATAGGCTATTGCTATGCTTCAGAGATTTTGGAGGTTGTTCAAGGTGCTAGATTTAGGATGTATGTTACAGTGTGTCCAGAGAGCAAGGAAGTTGGGGGTGAAAAATTTGGAAGAAAATAGGTTTGATTTTTAAACATTTTCTAGCTTTCCGCTCTCTCTCTTTTCTTAAAGAAAACATCATGCATCTGAGCTTAGAAACAGCTTAAAAGAAAAAAAAAATCACATGGATCGTCTTTCGTCCTAGTCACCAAGGCGCTGACACCCTAACACAGGCTGTTATAACAAGAGAGTAAAATCCTTAATGCTGACGTAACACTTTGCTTTTTGGGTTCCCAGAGTCTGAAGAGTATACAGACCAAAGCCAAGCAAATCTTAGTGGCAGATTTTTTCCCCCATATGTGTTTGTGAAGTACCTGTTTGCCAGAAGCTGGAGGATTTCACAGCAAGTGGGACTTTCAGGCTAAAACCAGGAAATGCCAGGGTGAGTCTAGACAAGTTGGTCACCCCAAGTATTTGTCAATAAAAGACTACAGCTGGCACTTAATCATAATATTTGATGTTACACACACATCAAATCAACACACATGTATTGAAATAATTTTAAAATCATGCCATTTAAAAATGAGAATGCGAAATATTCAGCTAAATGATATACTAATTATGCATTAATTTCCCTCAGCATCCTTTTGTTATTTCTACTTCTGTGAGCTCCCATCAAACCTTAAAGGAAATTTTCAGGTGTATTTTCCAATCAGAAGGACCCATGGTCAACCTAAGAATTTACCCCAAGCCCACTGGTCCTCAGGAAATTGGAAAATTTTGAGAAAAGGGTTTTAATGTAAAATTGTTTCTATACTGAATCAGAGAACTGATTTTACTTTTTGAATAATTCAGCTGAAATTTATGTTAGCCTGAAATATTAATATAATTAAGGAAGTAAAATATTATCTGGAATATGGCTTTACCCCAATGAAAATAAAACATCAAATCCTTTTCTTTATTTTATCAGCTGAGCTTAGCATTTTCTTCTTGCTAAGAAATTTGTTAATGAAACTAATACAGTGAAAGAAAGTTTTTATATTTACCCACGTTTGTCACTCTCCACTTACATCTTCACATCTTTAAGAAAAATGAAATTATATAGCAAAATTATATTTGTTTCTTTCTAAATTCATTGTAGGTATATTTGATTTCTTCCAAATTTCCAATGGTATCTTCTATATTTCGTCACTGAAATATTTCATGTAATTAATTAAGAAGTAGGGATAATGTAGGACCACTTCATCCAAAGATCTACCAGCATATGGAAAACACTGCAAATTACCAAATAAGTCCATTGAGTGAAACATAAAGTAAAAATGAGTTTAAGAGACAGCTGGACATGTTTATGTAGGCAAGGGGGTTGGAAGATATGCTGACAACACAGAGAGGTGTGTTGCAATAAACTTGAAGGAGACAGGCCATTGGGCCAACCATCCCTTTTCTATCCAGGAATTCCTTATGTTCTCATTAGTGTCTCACATCTGGACAGCTGTGTTATTAAAATCTGGTCCTAAACTCGAGTCAATGAAAGGGTTTGGTGTCTCAATTTCATTTTTCCTTTACGTATTGAACACACACACACACACACACACACACACACACACATGCATTTCAACTTTTGTTCAAGGAAGCATTTCACATCCAGATGTCAGATTTTTGTGACTCATGGCCAAGGAGAGAGAAGGGCTCTGTGAACAAGCTTGTTCTGATCATGTCCACCTCTGTCTGATACGAGTACATATTCATGGCACCTCACTTTCATAAATACAACATTCTAAGCAGTCCTTTGCATGACCACCACCTTCAGTTTGGAGTTAGGCCTCAAGCTTCTTATAGCTCAGTTTCTTGGGAAGAAAAAAATATTTTAAGGGTTAGAGAAAAAGGGCAGTTCTCATTCCTTTATCTTTCCTCATCTTTTAAAATATGTGGTTAGGAAAGATTTTGTACAGGATTGGTTAGAAGCCAAGAGTTTCACTGACCCTTTTAGTCATTGCCATTTCACATTTCTTGCCTCAGGAAGTGGTTGAGCTTTTGAACACATTCATATTTTAATATAAATGATGTGGGCATAACCTGCATCTGAATATAAATACCAAGCACCTGCTTTAGCACTTTATAATTAACACACACTTGGATCCCACTGTGTCATTTGCTCTAAATCATGGTCCCCTTAGGTTGGTGCTATTATCTTATGTTTTTACACATAGAAACTGAGGCCCAATGAAGGTAAGGGACTTGGCTAAAATCACTTGCCCAAGTGGTAAGTGGTCGAGTTAAAGCATGTGCTGTGTAGATCCACTTTTAAATGTGTGTGTGTATATATATATATATATATATATATATATATATATATACACACACACACACACACACATATAAATACATATATAAATACGCATATATAAGTAAATACACACACACACACATATACATGCATACGTGGAAACATGGATATAAGATGAACTTACATTCAAACAGAAAATAAAGTCCCATCTCTAATGTGAGTTTTAAAAAAATAAAGTTGAGCAAAAACATAAACAAATGATAAACTTAAATCTATTGGGTCTATTTCTAAAGACTTAATCCTACATGGTAACTAGATAAGCATATGTACTATTTCGTTCTCACAAGTTAAGAGTAAAGATGCCTGGGGTGTGTCTGGGTGGCTCAGTCATTTAAAGGACCTACTCTTGGGACTCTCAGTTTCAACTCAGGTCATGATCTTGCGGTTTGGTGAGTTGGAGCCCCACATTGGGCTCCGCACTGACAGAGCGGAGCCTGCTTGGGATTCTCTCCCTCCTCACTCTCTGCCCTTCCCCCACTCACATCCCTGTCTCTCATTAAACATTAAAAAAAATTTTTTTAAAGGGTAAAGATACCTAAGGAAACAAAATTCATACAATCTACTAATTAAAGACTTCTTTATAGTTTTGCTATCCTTTTTTTGTTGTTGTTGTTTTAGGCTAAAAAAATTATAGCCATTACAGTTAATAATAAATGAATCAAAATACTGAATTGTTTGTTTATATTTGTTTAAATTTCAAGCATCATACCTTTTGCAGTGAAAACCCAGGCACCACCTGTGTTCTAATGAACTGACACTGAAATAATATTGTCTCCACAAAAGCCAAATCCACACTCAGAAGCTATTAATTGCTCTTGGTGTACAGAGAAGCCTTACTCAATATTTGGGCATCACAGATAGTATTGGAATACAAACCAATAGGTGAGAGAGAGAGAAAGAGAGAGAGAGCAGCTGTGGTGGCAGGACGAGGGCACTGAGGAAAGAGAGACCGAGACTGACACCTAAGGAGCACAAGACACCCTAGAGCCTCATAAGGAGCAGCTCCCAATACCCAATCCCTTCTGATTATTCACTGTATCTGCTCTGGTGCCCATTTCATCATTTGGTTCTCTCCTGGAACAAGTGCCCTGGCCTGAACCCCAGTTTAAGGCTCCTCCCCCGATAATCTGTCTAGCCCTTACCAGTAGCCTCCTGTCAGTCACCAGAGCCTATCCATGAGACCCAGTAGCCGATTGGAGTCCTACTTCCACTGAAACAGAACCCCTCAGAAAGTAAGAGGTACTGCCTCATACTTGGCAAGAAGAGCCACTGAGCACCTGAAAGAGCCCTGGATGTTGAGGTCAGCCTCTCATGAACTTTGTGCATCAAAGCCCTCCAGCTACTGTCGTTGAAACATTGGCCTCCCTCCCTGAAGTTCTGACATTAGACTTTCTCCTCACTCCCTCCGAGCCTGCTCTGAGGTCCCAACATGCCTTTAGCCCAGCCTGGAAGGGTTATAACATGTCACAGGTGATTTAAACTAATTTCAGTGGTGGTTAATGGATTTCAAAGACCTGACCTTTTGTGCATTAGGAAGATCTACTCTTGCCTTCACTTTATTTTGTAGCTATCATTTGGCTGGATGGCCTGCTGTCTATATTCCCAATAGCATTCATCACGCACAATCTGTCTTCCCTGCCAGCCTGCAACGATTAGGTCTGTATCCTTATTCTCGGCATGGAGTCCAACACATAGTAGGGAATTGGTAAGCATTTGCTGAATGAATAAATATGTGATACACGTGTGTAATTGTCAAGCAGTTCATTTGTTTAGGACATGAAGTGCCCCATCACATATTTGAATTTATTAATTGGCCAATAATCCTGATGCATTAGTAAACACATTTAAACTTTAACATATTGGGGTGCCTGGGTGGCTCAGTCGGTTAAGCATCCGACTTTTGCTCAGGTCATGATCTTGCAGTCTGTGAGTTCTGGCCCTGTGTCGAGCTCTGTGCAGACAGCTCGGAACCTGGAGCCTGGAGCCTATTTCGATTCTGTGTCTCCCTCTCTCTCTCTGCCCGTCCCCTGCTCACGCTCTGTCTCTCTCTGTCTCTGAAAAATGAATAAACCTTAAAAAGAAAAATTAAACTTTAACATATTTACACATAAGGGCACACTTTCAAAAACCATTTAACCAATGTCTAGGGGTAGGTAGGAGGAAGATTATAAATATCTTTGCATTCAGTTGTTGTTTCATAGTATATACAGAATTTAGTTTGTATTACTGGCCTCTCAAGAGAGAATTGAAGCACAAATAATATGTTTTTATCTACCATCTTAACATGTGAAGTTTTTCTCCCTTCAAAAGAGTATTTGCCAACTTTGCTTTATAAAATTCTAAGTAAACAGAAGGAAAAGACAGCCCCTTACTGGAAGTAGCATTTTCATTCAACAACAAAACTATAATAAATATACCTTTTCTTGGGCTTCACATTCATCAGCAAAAAGTCCAGAAAACTATAGGTAGAATATATTGAGATAGCCTCCTTATCTTTACTTAAAACTAATAATTTTGTGACTTCATGACAAAAGGAAAAAATTATTTTTCAATGTTCAGTATCTATATGATCCCGGCTGCCCCTACTCTCCCATCTCAAATAAACCCAAATAATTTTCCAATTTTGTTCCCAAACCACTCTCTTGACCAACTATTTATGACTTGGTGCTTTTATGTACTAAAGACAAGTGACAAACCAGTTATGGAAGAGAAGAGAAAAAATTTCTTCAGGTTGCTCTCCTAAAACCAAGGCTCCCTTTCTAATGTGTACACATATTTGTACATGTATGTATCAGAACTAATCTAAGTCACAGGGTAGAATTCAACTCCATTTTGATGGCACTCTGCTATGACTCTGAGCCAGTCCCTTCAACACTCTGTTTCCTCATCTGTCACAAAAGAGTACTAAAATTTGCCCTTGGCCAGTTTCACAAAGATGATTCCATATCTGAAACATACTTGGGGCTTCCAAAATGGGTTTATTTCATCTGACTCCATCAAAATCTTAATTTCCTCCTTTTCCAAATGGGGCATAATAATATCTGCCAACCTTGAAAGTTTATTGTAAGGATCAAGTGAAGATAATACATATGCAAAAGCTTTGAAATTTGAAAATGTTTTACATGTGAAAGTTATTTTTATTCGAATACTTTCACAAATGCTTGTCTAATCTAAATACAAGTCATTGCAAACTACAATGAGACCTTTCCGATTGGGGGGGCCCCCTGTTAATATGAAGTGCAGGGAAGCTGCGTTGCTCCTGTGGCTAAATGCATCATCTGCAGAACATGCGTGTGCTTGGTGTTCTTTGTTCAGCAGTGAAAATCAGCTCCTACCATGACATTCACGTTCACTTCAAAATGTATTTTTAAGTGTCCACCGTGTGCCAGATACTTACTAGGAGTCGAGGGTATGCCTTAGCTCAGACTACTATACAGCATACCATAGACTGCGTGGCATAAACAATAGACATTTAGTCTTCATGGCTCTGAAAGCTGGGAATTCTAAGATCAAGGTGCCAGTGTATTCACTTCCTGGTGAGAACTGGCTTCCTACCTTGTAGACAGCCACTGTGCATGGGGACAGCAAGCTCTCTGTGTCCTTTTTCTTACAAGGGCACTAATCTCACCTTGGGCACCCACCCTCATGACCTCATCTCAACCTGATTACTTTCCAAATGCCCCACCTCCACATACCATCACATTGGGAATTAGGCCTTCAATAAATCGATTCTGGGAGATAGAACATTCGGACCAGACGAGAGTATAAAGATGAAAGAGGCAGTGTCCCTGGCCTCAGAGAAGCCTTGTTCTAGTTGAAAGAAGACGCATAAAGGCAACACAGCAGTGCAGAGTGTGAAGTGCTGTGAGGACACAGAAGAGCCAGCCTCAGACTTCTAGGAGGAGATGACACGTGAGCTGAGTTAAAGAATGAACGCTCAAGTCAGCCACATGAAGGGAAAGGAGAGAATACTCCCAGTAAAAAGCATAGGTGCAAAGGCCCTAACATTGGAAATAATATGGCTTGTTTAAGGGGAAATACAAGCAATAGTACAAAAGGGTAATGTGCCCTTTGAAGATTGGCAGGAGACGAAAATGAAGAAGAGAATGTGTTCCACCCAAGAGAGCCTCACGTGCTTGGCTAAAGAACCTGTGGTTTATGGCATAGGCATAAGAAATGCTGCAGTATTCAAACCGTGGGGACAGGCAGGATTAAACTGGCCCGGTTTCTTGGATTCTCGATTTTATCCAAAACTATGGAAGAGGTACAAAGTTTAATTGAAAGGTTATCATTTCAAAACAATATTCATAAATATTTAAACACCCACCCTCAGGGGTCCATCTCTGAGGTTCGCTGAGTTTGAGGAATACCACAGTCATGTCATTGGGAACTGCTGATGGTTTGTAGGCTCAGTGGTGACACAGTCAGAAAGATGTTGTTGCAGATCAATGAGTCATACCGGTGATGGAGAATAGATACGAGGGAGGAAAGACTGGAAACAGGAAAGCCAGTCGGGAGGTGGGCACAGCGTTCCAGGAAAGAGATGACGAGTACCTGAAATAGGGTAAGATGAAAGTGTGGAGGATTTGGGAAACGTGAGCACATGTCAGGAACTTGTGGAGGTAAGATCTTAGCATTTGCTGACTCATTAAATATGGATTTTTTTTTTATTTTTTTTTTATTTTTTTTTTTTTTTTTAAGAAAAGAGTCAAGGGGCACCTGGGTGGCTTAGCGGGTTAAGCGTCTGGCTCTTGATTTCGGCTCAGATCACAATCTCACAGTTCAAGGGTCTAAGCCCACAGAGGGCTCCTGTTGCTGACAGCATGGAGCCTGCTTGGGATTCTCTCCCTCCTTCCCTCTCTCTCTCCCCCCTCCCTCACTCATGCATTCTCTCTCTCCCTTTCTCAAAAATAAATAAACTTTTAAAAAAATTTTAAAAAGGAGTTAAAAGTCACCCCAGGATTTGGGCTTGGAAGACTTGGGATGGACAGTTGTGCCCTTCAATAAGCTGCAGAATATAGGAGAAAGTCAAAAGTTAGATTATCCCTTCAGCTCTGACCATGTACATTTCTACATACCCATGAAAATCCAGGTGAAGATGTTCTGAATTCCTCCCGATAGTCTTCTCTGATTCTCCTGTGAAAAATCACAAGCATTTGCAAGGTGGTCAGAATTAGTGGGCCATTCGGCTTTATCTCCTTCCTCACTTCCGATGGCCATGTCTAGACTTCCTATATGACCTGGGTTCGCCTCCTTCACTATTTTCTCCGATGCTTCTTAGCATCTATGACAGAGTAGTGGCTGCCTGAGTGTGGTTTTCTTAGGGAAGCACAAACAACCCAGTTCCTTAAGCTCCTTGGTTTTTTAACCTTTTCAATAACACGCCATATGTCACTGACTTGAGGACTATTCTTAAATAAGTAACCTAGAAGAAAATTCATTATCATACCATCCACAATCTCTTAGCCTCCCATATCCCTATTTCTGAACTTTATTTCATTTCCAACAACTTCGTTTCTAATCTTGCTCCTGGATTCCCAATTATAATAAAACAAACACTGATCTCAGGTGGGGAATAAGCATCAGAAACAGATGAACTCATAAGACAAAAATCTTATGTCTCTGTCCTCCTGTTTTCATGCAAATGTCCCCAGTAATTAAATCAGGGAAAGAAAATGTAGCAAAAACATATCAGCCAAATGGTTTCAAAATTTCAAAAGAAGCTGTAAATATGGTCTTTTTTAGAAGATCAGGTTCTAACTAGAGTATGAGAAAGGGTAACAGTTGTTCTGATGAAGCAGTTTTTAAATTCTTGTCAGTGATTTAAAGAGAGATAACTGATGTATGTTGAAGAAGCTGGCAAGATTTTTAAATAGTTCGGACGCTACAGGGAGCATTTTTTTTTTCTTAAAGCAATGTACTCAGAAGTGTTGGCAAGATTTTATTTGAACGTAGCAGTGCTTATGTGAGGAAGTTATTTTGAATTACCCTAGTATAAATATGTATGACTTTATTTGTATTGAAAATTTCCTTTGCAAGTGAGTGACTGAGGGACTGTTATATCTCTATTGCTTGGCAAATGATTTCAGTATTTCATTTTGGAAATAAAATACTCAAAACTCGAAAATAATGCCAGACTCCTGTTTATGACCACAGGTGATTTTTGTGCCTACGTTAATACCTTTTAACTCCTATTTGCCATGTGGCACAAATGGCATCTGTTGTCTTATGTCTGGCTTTTTTTATACAGTATTCATGCATGCAAGCATCCATTCATTCGGCAGACATTATTCAGAACCTCTCAGCCACCAAGCTCTATGCTAGGCACAAGGCAGACAGCAGTAGTATTGAACTGGCCTTCCTTATAATATTTCACGTAAGCATTCTGTTTCCTCTGGGCAGTTTTCTGCAATATAGTGGAAATTTCTAATCTTAGCATCATAGCTTATTATTTAAAAAGCTAAGCCTGTTGAAGGCTGTGGACAAGGCTAACTTTGAAAGATAGTTTTTCCTCTCAGCAGAGAACACCAAAACAAGGGTAAGAGGAGGTGAGGGCCCTGAGAAATAGGACCTGAAGGGGAAGGAAGAAGAGAGAGGGAAGGGTACTGGAGAAGCAAAGCATTGTAAATAGGGCTCATACTTTTCACCTCTGGACTTTTGAGCAACCAGTTACTGTTCTACGTGAAAATGAAACTCCTGGCAGGAAAATCATCTACCCCTGTGCTGATGGAGCCTGTTCGTTTACTTAAAGGAGAAACAAAACACAACCCTACACCTTCTTTGTTTTCCTTCTTCAGCTCTTGTGTGGTGTTAGCAGGTGAGGAGATCATTTATTCTCAAGTGCAACTTCACACTTGGCGGCATAAGCAAATCATACTTGTACTAGTCCGGTCCATTTCCTCCTTATGATTTCTTTCCTTTTTCAGAGAAAACCTCTTATTAAATTTTAATATATTTACTTAAAAATCAACCACGAGAAGGCTCATCAGAGCCATTTAAAGAGAGAGACAAATATATACACATAATTCTGCATATGCTCCTTCGTTTATCTGAGGCCACGTGTAAAGCTGATACAGCGGAAGGGAAATAAGCCAGCCTAACTTGATAAAAAGGAAGTGTGTGAGTCTAAGTATCCATGGTCCCCGCCTGCTACCCTCATCTATCCTTGTGCTCATCTCAAGCCGTTACAAGTGTGAAACAGGAGCTCACTTTACTTCCCTTTAAAGCTTTTTAATGAACGGCAGATTCCACAAAAGACAACAAATATTTACTATATAACAGGCACTGTCTTAGGGGATCGGGAAAGATACATCAGGGGTAGATCATCTTCCTTTGTCAAATAAATTACTGTTTAAAGATCCTAAGTGAAGCAACGATTAAAAATTTCCAAGTGATGGGGTGCCTGGGTGGCTCAGTTGGGTAAGCAGCCAATTTTTGATTTGAGCTCAGGTCATTATCTCACCATTTATGAGTTCGAGCCCCATGTCAGGTTCTATGCTGATAGTGCAGAGCCTGCTTGGGATTTTCTCTCTCTGCCTCTCCCCTGCTCCCTCACTCTCTCTCTCTCAAAATAAACTTCAAAAAATTTTCCAAGTGATAGTTTGCTTCAGTATCATAAAACACATTACTTTGCCCCAAATCCAAAGTTCAAAGTGATTTCAAATTGCAAAACATACTTCACCCAATCCTGAACATTCTCCTCAAGCACACAAGAACCCTCCCTAGTAGAAGTAGAGATCATCTTTACCTAATGACCATGGCAAACTATTATAAATAACTTTTCAGTATCCTATATAAATGCCAGATGATAGTAGGTAATAATACACCTCAGGATCATGCTGATTTCTCTAAACTGAAATTCCAAATACTTATGAGATAGATAAATTAAGCTTTAAAAGAATGAGGTTTTAATTTTTCCTTCTTGTTTTGAAAGGCCAAGAATTTTCTGTGAACATTCAGTTTTGTTCTGTCCCTCTTGTCTAGAAGGGTACTAGCCATGTGCCAAGAACAATAGAAATACCAGCTTCCCTCAACCCAGAAAAAATACCCCTTTGCCACAGGAGCCATACTTACGGTTCCACAATGGCCAAGGAAAAACCTAATAGGAACAGACTGTGTGTGTGTGTGTGTGTGTGTGTGTGTGTGTGTGTGTGTGTGTCAAAGTCAGTTCCAGAGAGAGAGAAAGAAGCCTGGTTTGCACAGTAGTAGAACCACTAGAAAAATATGCTCTGTCCCTGTGTCCACGGCCCAGTCCTCCCCTGACGCCCTCCTTTCTAGGGCATGGGGTAGAAAAGTCACATACACAGTAGATCATGCCAGGGCCTGCTGACACAACCCTACTCCCAGATTTACAGGCAGGAGAGTGAAGCAATGTCTGCGCTACATACGTAGTCTTACTTTTATTTTCATTTTTTTAGGTAGATGTTTCAGCACTTGACTGGGGGGGATGGGAAGAAGATATTGCAGGAAAATTTCTCAGTGCTATTACATCCCTTCTACCCACTCCGCAATCCCTTCAATCTTCCGAAGTTTGGGTGAGGGTCAGTAAAGAGCTTTGGACGGTGTTAAGAGCCTCTTCTTTTTACCTAGCACAAATAGGATCTCTGATACTTCCTGGCCATGCTAAACTGGCTACAAGACTACTTCCTCCCATGCCAGGTCATACGGAGAGAATGAGGTGGGAAAATATTTTTCCTTACAATGACAAATGGCCATGTGAAAAATGGAGTCTCAGGGGCTAGTATCGTGATGTTTATTATCATGAACACCTGACCTTTCCCACTACAAATTGAGAAATTCCATGGTAGTTTTCTAACTTTGTTATCAGTGACCATTGATTTCTGTACAATGAAAGAACCAGTTAAATAATTCCTAGTAAATCATAAGATAGTTAAAACAATTAAATAACAATAAAATAATTATAATAATAATTAAGCATATGCTACATCTACTCTACTTTTTTATAACTTAACTTCATGTTTTTCAGGTAATTCATGGGAAAAAACTCCTATGTATTTTTTAAATGTTTTTTTTATTTCGAGAGAGAGAATGTGTGCACATGTGGGGGAGGGTCAGAGAGAGAGGGAGAGAGAGAATCCCAAGCAGGCTCTGCATTCAGCAGCTCAGCACAGAGCCCAATGTGGGGCTCAAACCCATGACCGCAAGATCGTGACCTGAGCCACTATCAGAAGTCACTCAACAGACTGAGCTACCCAGGAATTCCTATGTATTGATAGGTCCCAGATTTTCCTATGTACTGATATGCCTGTCCTGAATCAGACATTTTACATATATTGTTATTTTTTTTTCACCACAACTAGCTTAAATCTAAGTGTTCTTTTGCTCTTTTTATTTTTCTTAATTGATCTCTATGCCCAACATGAGGCTCGAACTCACAACCCCGAGATCAAGAGTCACCTGCTCTACTGACCAAGCCAGCCAGGTGCCCCTCTTTTGCTCATTTTTAAAATGAGGTTCACAGGGGTTTAATATCTTGTTCTCAATATATAATTAGTACACAAAATGCATGAAATCAAATCCAATTCATCTAATTTCAACATTTGTATCTTTGCCTTTATAATATGCTATCATTGAGGAGAATATAAAGAAGCTAGTGTCAAATACATTGATGTTCAGTTTGCACTCAACAAGTGACAAAAGAAATTGTACAGAAAATAAAAACTATTCATGATCTTCATCACTGACTTGTCCTGTGCTTGGGCGCAACACTGGGGTCAGGGTGAGCCAGAAGGGACCCACGCATGGGAGCTTTCCCTGAGCTGGGGGTCCTGGAGAGAAGACCGAACTGAACTGTGAAGCAACAGACAACAAAGCTAGAGAAAGCATTTGACCTGAGTGTTTGACTTGAGCCAACGTTGTAACTAGAAAAATGAGCCAAAGCATTAGGTTCAAAAGGCAAAATAAGCCATACGTGGAAACACAAGGACTAACCCACTCATCCAGGAAGACTGGAAGTCGATCATAATGCAGGGCGCAGGGTGGGTGGGCACAAGCGGTTCAGAAGTATATCTCGAAAGGTGAGATGATACTGAGTGAGATGTGCCTGGCCTTGGCCACGAAGATGGACCTGACACATTCAAAGGTCCACACAGAATCAGACACTTAAATTCTAGAGAAAGTCATCAATTCTCTCTAGGTCACATCTAAAACTGCCAGGCATAGAGAAGCAGGTTTGGGTTTTTTTCCTTAGCTATTACCATTTCATAGTTGTGATTATCATGAAGAAGATCATTTTTGAGAAGAAGGTTTTTACATTTAAGTATCTGAAATAACTGAAAAAAAAAAAAAAGTCACCCCCGAATAGTACATTAGAACTGAGTAGAGTACAAAGTTTATAACTTTGACCTCTTAACAGAATAAGGACTATTAAAGAAGACCACAAAGCAGTATGAAGCTATTTCCAGGTCACCAGACAATCTGTAGGTACAAACAATTGCTGGTCCCATTTCCCTTCAAAAAGGGAAAAAGTAAAAGGTACAGGTCACTCTGAGCCCCTAGTCTGATGTCCAAATGGCCCTTTTGGTGGCTTTGACCTATGAGGAGCACGGAATGGGTCCTTAGAGACAGGAAACAATTAAGGGACACTTTCAGTGTTTTGAGGAGTCAGAGAAAACAACAACAACAAAAAGCCATCAGTGTTGGGATTAAAAATCGGAATAGTTTTTTTTCCCCTTAGCATTTGCATTGATTTTTCAGCTTTTGCATCAAAAAGAAAATCTGGCCTTGTGGATATTTAAGAGGCTAGGGAATTTCATTTTCCATTTAATAAACTGATTTTCTCCCCCACTATAGGTACTTGGAATTAGCACAAACCCCAGGATAACTACAATTCCAAAAGGGAATGTTCAGTTCATTATGAATGGTCTGACAGCAAATAACGGTCTGACAGCCAAATTCCTGGTCTCCAAATTTGTAAGTTTGCCTTTTTTTTTTTTTTTCTCACAATTCTTACTCAAGACCGCTTCTGAGCTTTTGCACATTTAACCCTTACACTCAAAGACAGTATTACTCGTGTTACTAAAGAACACGAGAAACTTCAAGCTTAAACACTTGGATTAAAAGAAGTCTGATATTTATAACCAAATTATGACCATCTTGAATACAATAAATTAACTGCTGAACTAACATAATAAAGAAATACTGTATTTATTCTCACGTCTGTGGCTACACATCCTTTGAACAGGTCTAAAGAATCATAAACCAGCCATAAATCTTATGATGTTTTCCATTTTATTTCTTCACTTTAATGACATAGTACTCATCTCTCAATAGGAAAATTATGAATGATACTAAAAGTTAAATAGTTGTTTTTGGTAGTCAAAATTAATTTATACTGTCTTTAATTGATCTGTATGTTCCACATTATTTTTTCAATTTTTCATTATAACAATAAAGCTACACCATAATGATGTTTCATGTATTACTTCATTGAATTCTCAATAAAAGCCCTAAGGAATGAACACTATTAATGTACCCACATTGTTGATAAGCAGACAAATTTAGAGAAAATTGCCTGTAATCATACAGGTAATCATCTGCACTGTTAGTATCCAAAATAGATACTTTGAACTTCAACTGACACAGGGATATACAAATTCCAGGGATATATTTGCGTGATCATTTTGAAATAACTTTACACGAGTGCACATACTAATAAGTAAAAAAAAATAATGTAAAATTACCTTAAGTACCACGTCTTAATTATTTGTCAACTGCCTCAATGATCCACTTTTGACCTGTATAAATAGACAACCGAGAAGTTCAATGATCAAATCCCAGTATGAAAATATGGTGCATAATTAGTGCACATCTCTGCATTTGGGGAGGACAGCGAATTGATTTTACATAGGGCATTGTTTTTCCTAATTAATTGTAGTTTTGTCACATGTTTGTATGTGATTGCTACATAAGTGGTTTACAAATTGTTAAGAAGTTTTATGGATATCTAGAAAGAATAATACAATTCAATGAACTTACACAAATGTTAAAGAGAAATTTTACATTAGAATGTTACTTTGTTTCTTTGTCCTGAGAGAATGAATTCTTTTTAAAAAAACACAGTTAAAATCAAGCATTAGATATGCAAATATGTGTTCAGATCAGAGATACCAAAATTATTCAAATGATTAATTATTCATCATAAAATGTCAATTAATAATTATGAAGCATAAAAGGCATCTTTCTAATGCATCTTCATTTTTCTTGGCCTAAAAAGGGGCTTAATATACATGTTCAATTGACTTCTAACAAGTTTTAAAAATGCAACAAAGTAAACAAATTGTAAACAAGTGCAAACTCTGAATTTTAATAAGTAACAACAAATGTGCTCAAAATGAACAAAAAGCAAAAAAAAATAAGGAAAACAAAAAACATAGCCACATTCATGACCTACACGGCCCCATGCTCACTCACCTGCCAGGGAAGGGGTCAACCTGGCCAAGATACCAACCCAACAACTCAAGTTGTGAATGTGTTTAGCAAGTACAAAATAAACATGATGTTTCTCTCCGAGGTGGAGAGAGGAGAGTGGGGAGGAGAGTGCCTTGGGAATTTTTTACACTTTGTGAATAGACATTAAAAGATAAAGCACAGTTTAAGTTTCCTTAAATTACCTATTATAACTCCTAAAGTCCATTAAGCACTGCTAAAATATCACTGTAAATGAAAATTTTTCACAGTTTTAATTGTCAATAATTTCCCTGTGTCAACTATTTTATTAATTTTTCCAGGAAGGTTGTATCTTTTAAAAAGTCAGTTTGAGCTGATACAATTCAGAATAAGAAACCATTTGATTACTAAGCTATTGATTATATTTATGATTATGATTATGATTTACTTGGCACTGACACCTGGTGAACTTGATGACCCAGGGAGTTATTTTAGTTAAGGCATCCCTGACCTCCCGCTGGTAGATTAATTACATATTAAACACTGTGTTTTCAAAACTAAATGATAAATCTGGACCCTTAAAGGAGGCACAAAAGAATCAGAGCGAGAGAGGAGGGGATGCTAAGAAACAAAACAAGAGATGGCAAAAGAAAGATAATCAGATCAAAAGAAAAGAGAACGTAGGAAATGCAATTGGGAAAGAATTTCAAGAAAATAAGGATAAAGGGCTGGGAGGGCTGACAGGAGGGCAAGAAGGAGGGAGGAAAGGAAGGGTTTTGAGTTTTTAATTCCCTGGCGAGGCTGCTGGCGTCCGCGCCCTTAACGCCACAGCCTTCCAAGTTGAGGCGAAAGCCACCTCCTCGGGCCTGCGTCGCATCCAACTTACTCCAAGTTTTCTGGTGACTCCTACAGGGCCCCTTTCCGTCCCCGCCCCCCCCCCCCCCCCTTAGAGAGATTGACAGTCGCGTGGAGGAGGCTTTTCCAGGCACAGCCTTTCTCATGGTAATCAGCCCCCAGCATCACCTCCCGGCTGCGGCCGCTCCCGCTCCTTGCGCAGCTCGCGGACCCCGGGGACCGGAAACGGGGCGGCGGGCGGGGAGCAAGCTAGCTAGCGACCCAGGTCAGCTGACCCGGCGGCGGGGCGGGGGTCGCGGGGTTCGCGGGCGGGGACAGGTCCGGGGGAGGGCGGGCGGGGACCGACCCTCCCCTCCCCCCCACGTGCTCCTCCGCCCGTTCGGCGGGGCCTTACCCTGAGATCAAATGGAGGGACCGAAGCTGGGGGCCTGGGGGACCGAGCGCGCCGAGAATTGGGGGCGACAATCAGACCTGTTTTGCATCAATAAATTAAGACGCTCATTTGAGTCCTGAAGTTTGCTGGTTCCTGTCAGTGGAGACGTTGGCAAAAGCACTGAAGCCGAGATTCAGCCTTAACTTCAAAAAATAAAGGAAAATAAAATAAAAAGAACCCCCTCAGCTGGCCGCCCTGCTGGGGCCAGGTGACGTGCGTGATTCCATAGCCCGCGGGCCTCACAGCAGGAACGTTAGGGTCGGTCTGAGGTTCTCTGGTCCTTGATTTTGTTGAAAAGGGTTTCTCTCAGAGATGCTCCTGATTTTTTTTTTTTTTAATAGATTTTCCCCTCCTATCCTAGGCTCAACTCCGAATGGATTGGATTGCAAGTTTGCACGTGAGAAAACCGTTTGGCTTGGCTTGGACCCCTGCCGCCCCCCCCCCCCACCCCCTCCACACACACCCCAATCCAGGGGTCTCCTTTATCACCCTTTGCTTGCAACTCTAAAAGAAGTTGCCCACCTCCTGCGTAACAACCCAGGGTTGAAATAATTCCTCTAGATGAAAGATCAATTCCGTTTTCAAAACGAGAATAGTTTCCTTTTTTTAAATTTTCTCCACATGGTACAAAATAAACAGAATTTGCTTTAAAAAAAAAAAAATCATTAGCTGTGGCCAAATTCGAATTCCTTCTACAGCCTGTGTGTTCAAGGGCAGAAACATTGTATCTCTTTGGGCTTCTGGGCCGGCAAGCGGAGCTGGGGGCTTGGGGGGTTGGGGGGGGTGGAATCTGCTGTGAAAGTTGAGGAAATTGACAGACTGTGAGGTGAAGAGGGGGACCGTCACCAGGTCCTGGCTGAAGGAAATTGGAAAACAAAAGTGCATCTTCTTACCCTGACTGGGTGGAGGGAATCCTGAGGGAGGCAGTTTATTTTACTCAAAGAAACCCTAAAGAATTGTTTTTCCTCCCTCCAGTGTCGATTGCAATATTATTTCATATTTACATGTATCTGTTGTTTTAATCCCCTTCGTCTGCGCTAATCTCGAAATGGATTATTAATGGGGAAGAAAGATCGGGAAGGAACGATTCATTTGCAGGACTTGTTTTGCTGTGTGAGGAGACGAAAGCACCAGTCCTCTCTCGACTTTTCCCTGCGCCCAGCCCTCCTGCATCCCGCTGATCCCACGATCACCATTGTCCCCGACCTGGCCTTCGGACTCAGGGAGTGTTCGGAACAAATTTATATTCGGCTTCCTCCCGTCTCCCCGCCAGTGCGTCGGTGGGAACTCTCGGTCAAATGAGGAGGGGAGTGCCAGGGGCGTGCCAGGCAGGGGCGGGGGGCAACCTGCCCGCGCGCTCACCCCTCGCTGAGACCCTTCCCTTGCCCTCATCCCAACATACACCTTAATGGGAACCTGAAAGATTGCTTTTTTACCCCAAACCAAATACTTGAAAGTCGGAACTCCCAGTGCTAAGTGTTGGGGCTGCCTCCTGCCACTTGAACAATTACTGAGCCCAGAGTAATCAGATGATTAGGTGTTTTTAATGGAAATACTTCAGTCTTTTTTTTTTTTTTAAGTCAGATCCTAAGTAGCCTGACACTAATATACATAATAAAGACAAGTGATTTGTTAGCCCTTCTCTTAGATCCTTTGACCTGAGGTTTTTGCCTGTGAGTGTGTGTCTGAGACTGTAACCCTCCAAGGACTACCTGGGATCCAGCAGTGGGGTCTTGCCTGGAATCACTCCTTTGCAGTGGGATCCTTCTTCCACAGGAATGGGAGAGGAGACACTGAAGAGCAAACTTCTAGAGAAAGCTGGATTCCATTTTTTTTTTTTTAATAAAAAGGAGGGGGAAGTGGGAAGAGGAAGAAAAAGGACATTAATAATACAGCTAAATCTCAGGGGAGGAACTTGATAAGTCAGACATATATTTAATATAAATATGTACTATTAAAAGCAATGTAAAACTAAAATTTTAAATATTTCTAACCCATATAGGAAATCATTAATTTTCTTTTTTTACAATTCACTTTTAGAATGATGATCTTGAATGCTCCTCTTCTGTAGGTAAATTATCTGTAATGGTGTGGGGGAGAAAATTAATTTACGTAGCTATTCTCATTGTAATAAAGAATCAAGTTAAGAAAGAGATGATTCTGTAAACAACTGTGAAAATTTACTTTTTTTCATCTTAAAGTAAGAAGTGGCTGTGGTCATGCTAGATGGTTATTTCCCTCCCCCCAAATATGCAAAATAGAAAGACTTGCACCTCTGGGACTATGGATGTGGCAACCCAAGTGGTGGCTTTTCCCTCCTCTGCGTGCAATTGCAAGTGACTCCTGCATTCAAAGTCTTGCTTTAGGCACACATTCAAAGCACAATTCAAAGCAGTTTATCTTAATATAAGTAAAAGTCTAGTGTTGGATCAGGGTATTATTTGTTTCAGATTTCATCAGACGGAAAACAGAGGGCTGTGACACTGAACAATATTAAAGCAGAAAAACTGGTGGTGAGGTGGTTTAATCCTCCTGACACCTCCACCTTTACCTTTGCAAGGAAGTCCAAAGGCTGTTGGGACTGGAAGTTTATTTTGTGCTCTGAGGTTCTCAAGCACTTTCACTCTTAAGAAAAAAAAAAAAAAAAGTCTCACAGTTCTTTAAGAAATTGAGCCTGAACCATTGGAGGCTAAGAGATTTCTTCCTTTTCCGATAAATGCCTGTGCTCAGCATCCTCAAATTTGGCTGTCTTTATTTACTTCTATATTACTTCCAATTACGTGCAGTGTAAACCAGCTTTTTGATTAACAAAACAGCAGAGCATTGGTTAAGAACACTTAAACTTCAAAAAAAATTCCCCTGGGAAGTGGGCTCTGAATCGGTTAATAATGTGCAGTACTTGCTAAATTGCTGACTTCCAGATGTGGAAAATATCTTTCTTGTTTAGGACCTATGTAACCTGATTGGATTACGACAGAAGCGTCACGTTGGAAGCTTTTGAGTGATTATTTAATTAACCATACAGTAGAAAGCTGTATTCTCCAGGAAATCCCTTCCATATTTACATAACCAATCCCTTCAGAGCAAAGGTGGAGTCTTTTCTTTTTAATTTTACTTTAATTGCAATATCAGAAAAATATATACTCCAAAACTTAGACCCCATGCCGTTTAATATCATACTCTTCCTTCCCTGCTAAGTCCCTCTATGGCCTTTCTCCTTTTCCTCCTACACACACTCCCTCACTTTGTAGTGAGGTCTCCGTGAGATGTGGAGAGATTCAGAGATCAGTCAACCCAGCACTCTATGTTAATTTACTTAGAGACCCTTTTTAAAAATGCCAAACTACTTTTTACCATTGAGATCCAATCCAGAAATTCATCATACACACACCCCAGCACACACACCCTAAGATGTAGTTCACATGCAGCATTTTTTTTTCTGGCTCTGCCATCTAAAAAGAAAAAAAAAATAAAATAAAAGAAGAAAAAGGGCAAAGAATTTAGTTCCAGAAGACGTGCTGAGAAATCCACACAACTTAATGTGCATCTCAAATCTGGCCATTAGAAATATCTGTATAAGAAGAGGCGATCTGGATTAAGGACCCGGGATCTTTCCCTTTAACTTTCGCCCCTTAGAGTTCTCCAGTTCTGTGAATGGTGTGCACCGTTTTCCGCCCTGTACTCTGTAGGATTTAGTGATGAGGATAATGATGCCAAAGGCTTGACGGGGGGGGGGGGGGGGGGGGGGCGTGGAGAAGAGAGGGAGGGAGGGAGGGAGGGAGGCGAGAGGGAGGGAGAGAGGAAGGGAGGGAGGTGGAATTTCATTTCTTCCACTAAAGCGTTTGCGGAGACTTCAAGGTATAATCTATCCCAGATCCTTTCCCAGAGAGAAACTTGGCGATCACGTTTTCACATGATGCTCACGCTCAGGGCGCTTCAATTATCCCTCCCCACAAAGATAGGTGGCGCGTGTTTCAGGGTCTCTCCTCTCTCTCCTACAGAAAAGAAAAAGAAAAAAATGTCATTAGAAGAGGCGTAACACGTCAGTCCGTCCCCAGGTTTGTGTTTCCTGGAGTGGCCGAAAGAGATCAGTTCTAACCTGCTCCGCAGGAATAACGGTCCTGCCTCCCGACACTCTTGGCGAGGTTTTGTACAGTTTGCTCCGGGAGCTGTTTCTTCGCTTCCACCTTTTTCTCCCCCACACTTCGCGGCTTCTTCATGCTTTTTCTTCTCACCATTTCTGGCCAAAACTACAAACAAGACTTCGCAGGTAGGTTTTTTTCCCCTTTTCTCTCTTTTTATTCCCTTTTGGTATGGTCATCCCCCACCCTCCTTTTATGATTTTTCTCCTTTTAAGTGGGGATGTGAGTCTGAAGTGAGAAGGAGTGTCTGTGGGCAGGAATTTCAGGTGGGTTTAGCTCCTTTATGGCAAGCTTTTCCCAAGAGTGACTTCTTTGATTTCTCTGGCTCTCCGGCACTCTCTCTTTCCTTTTCTCTTCTTTTTTCCTCCCCCAAATAATTTGCCCTGTACCTGTCCATTCAGGTAACCAAAGGTGCCTTTTGCTACCCAGCCTAGGAAAAGTTTTATTGAGAACTATATGGTGGAATGAAAACTCTTCAAGGGGAGAGATTCTGCTCTATTTTTGCATCTAGTGCCAATTCATTGTATTCAGCAATTAAAACTTGGCAAATACCTGTGAATAATTACAAAACTTGATCGATACAAACCTACCAAATTCAGGGGCAAGTCTTTCTCTTAGATATGGCAGTGCATCCTCTCCCACCCGAGAAGGCTGTTTTCTAAGCAGAAAGTTGCCTGTTTTTGTCTGCTTAGCGAGTTTCATTTCTTTATTTTATTCTTTGTGTGTGTATGTATGTGAAGTAACACCTCACTTCTGTGATGATAAATAAAGAAGTGAAAGTCCTCATGGAACTCGAGTCGTTTACCAAAGTGTGTGTGTGTTGGGGGGGGGGGGTCACTACAGCTGGGAAGAAAGCTGCTGTCAGGATATCAGAGTTTTAAAATTAAGGATAACTTTTGAAATTGTATTTTAAATGGCAGAGTAATATAGACATGGATTTAGCAGGAGACACATGCACACACATATCCCATTCCATACTTTGGCACTGAAAAGTCGAGAGAGATAACAGAAGTTCCCAGGAACAGTGATGAGCCCGGCTAACATGAATGTGTTTATCTCCCACCTACTTATGTATTTTACATGCTCCCCCTATAATGATGAAGGCAAGATTACTAACTCCAGAGTTAGAAATAACAGGCAAAGATAAAGTTTACAGCACAAATGTCCTCTCTCTCTCTCTCTCTCTCTCTCTCTCTCTCTCTCACACACACACACACACATACACACACGCTCATAAAACTAGCAGCTTACTTTATTAAACATGTATTTATATGCAATCGTGTGTAAGTCTCAGCATGAATACAGACAGGCCAGCTGTTTCATCCCAGACACTTGTGTGACCGTTCCCTTATTTCAGGATTTTCCCCAACCATTTCAAATCAATAGAACGCCAAGAAATGACAAAACGTGTCAAACATAAAAGTCACTCCCTATGCCTAGGTTGAATTCAAGGTGCTTTCTAAATCATCCACTTCCCCTTCTCTCTGCCCCCCTCCCCTCTCAGCGAATGTCTGGAAACTGATACTCACTTTCCAGGTTTTCTGCAAAGCTTCTAGCACGGGAGACAATAGGTGCGGGGCGTGGGGACTGAGTGTGCTCGGCAGAGAAAGGGTTAATGGCCCTTGTGTTACAGTTTGCATCTGTTACATCTTTTATAGCCCCTGTTTAAACTAATCCTCGAGGCACAGCATCTTCCCAACCTCCACCGAGTTTTCGGGATTCTCCTCCTCTCCTGCCTGCCTCCGAGGTTCCCCTTCTCCAAGTTTTGACAGTTTCAGCTGAAAAAATGCAGCGCCTCTCTCGATTTTTAGGTACAAAAGTTTCGAAGCCAGAAAGGATACGATCATTTAGTAGAGCTTAAAAGTATTGCCGTAGCGGTTGGACTTTCTCTTTCCTTTCTTGAGGGGATTAAAAAAAAAATTCTACTGGAACTATTTAAGGGAACCAGTGTGGGGGAGCATGTGTGTGAATGAGGTGGGGGAAAAATACTTAAGTAAATATTGTCAAAGTGGCGGGGGGGGGGGGGAGGTGGGGGGGTGGGAAGCGACGGTGTCCAAAGAGGCTTATAATTATACTTCTTATTTCGGCGTGAAACGGGAAATCTTAATTTGGGGGCGGGGGACTGGGGGGAGGCAGAGACAGTGCCTCGATAAACTCCAAAAGGGGAGGGGAGGGGGCGCGGGGCGAGTGGGCTTCCTATAATTACTATTATCAATTTGCCCGAGTGTGCTTCATCCGGGGGCTGCTTCGCGTTGTTTGTTTGTTTGTTTCCTCTGGGGAATGGGGTTGTGGGGGGTGGGGGGGGGGGTGAGACAAGATGAGAGCGAAAGAAAGCCTCGCCTCACCCCAAGTTCCCGAGCCGGGCTGAGGACTTTTCCGAGGAAAGGGTCCGCCTAGCCCTGAGTCAAGCAGCCTTACTGTACCGCCGTGTGCATTCCCTCATACGGTCAGGAGTTATGACTCATTTTGAAGATGTAATTCTTGTCTCTCTGATCCCCTCGCGGGTGCAACACAGCAAACAGTAACAAACACAAAGCGCCTCGGGGCCAAGGCTGGGGGTGGGGGGCGGGGAGGGGGCCGCCGAAGTTTCGCTTTGGCGTTGGGGGGCGCGGATGGGTGCTCGCCGGGGCCCTGGCCCGGCTCCCCTGGGCGGCCCGCGCGCGTTTCAATGGGCGCGGGCGATGCCCACATTGTCGCTGTGTTTGGTTGCTAGATCGAGCCTGCGTGCTGCCGAAGCAGGGCGCCGAGTCCATGCGAACTGCCATCTGATCCGCTCTTATCAATGAAGCAGCCGATCATGGCGGATGGCCCCCGGTGCAAGAGGCGCAAACAAGCCAATCCCAGGAGGAAAAACGGTAAGAAGCGGCCCGAACCAAACTTTTCCGGGCCACTCCGCGGCTGGAGACCCGGGGAGAAGGCGGGGGAAAGGGAAAGGGAGCCGAGGCGGCGGCGGCGGCGGCGCCCGGGGCTCGCGGGCGAGCCTCTCTCCGTGGCCGGCGCCGCAGCCCGGCGCGCGCGGCGACTGGACCCGGGGAGTTGGGGAAGTGCCGGGCAAAGTGAGCGCGGGGCGCCGGGGGGCTCCGAGCCCGGGGGTCCGGCGGGGGCCCCGCGCCCCCACCCCCGCCGCCCCCTCGTGCCCCCGCCTCCGCCCTCCCTTTGCCTCCGCCTCTCGCTCCGCTGGCGCCCGGTCCGCCGGGTCCCCTGGCCGGGCTGCGGGAGCGTCCGGCGAGGGCAGGGCGGGGGCCCGGGCGCCAGGTCGTGCAGGATCCCGGGGCGGGGGGCGGGGGTGGCGGAGGAACTGCGAGGGCGGGAGAGGGGGCCTGGGGCTGCGCCTCCGCGAGGCTTAAAGTTTCTTGCCGGAGTGTCGCGGCCGCCTCTCCGTACGCCAAGTAACGGTCCGCGGGCAGCGGGGCCCGGCCGGGCGCGCCCCGACCTCGGGTGGGAGGGACCCGGCCGGCCCTGCGCGGGGTCCGGCGGGGTCGGCGCGGGCTCGGGGGTGGGTGGTTCCTCTCCAGCGGGCTCTGGCCCCACGCCGGGGACTGGCGGAATCGCGGAGAGCAGGGAGACTTTTCTGGGCAGTTTTCTACATGGTCAGGAGGAGCCCGTTATCCAAGCTGAGTCAGGAAGGAGGAAGGAGATGGGGGTGCGAGAGGGACACACCGACCAGAGGTGGGAGATTAAAGGGGTGGCTGTTAATAAAGTCCGTCTTGGAGAAAGGCAAAGAAGGGATGAAGAGAAGGGAGGAGAGAGAGAGAGAGAGAGAGAGAGAGAGAGAGAGAGATCGACCCCCTAGGTATTACCCCCGAACAAAATCGTGGGAATAAAAGAGAAAAGTGATTGGCAAGAGCGCAGAAGGAGCCTGGGGGAGGGGAGAGAGCTGGGGACCGGAGAGGGTGCCGGGGGTAGCTGACAGAGGATACTGAGTTTGAAAAGAAAAAAACCAACCCCCCAAAACAAACAAGCGAACTAGCGCCAGCTCAGACTGGGAAAGGAAACTTCTCGCTCCCTTCGATCTCAGCTTTATCACCCGGCGCGGGGCCGCGCTGACGCTCCGGAGCCGGACGTGGGGACGCGGCGCCAGCCCGGCCTCCGGCCTCCCGCAAACGCAGCCCGCACCTCTCGGGGACCGCCCGGCCCACTTGGAGCAACTTTCCTCTAGAGAGGACAATTGTGCGCGCCCCCGGCCTGCCCCGGAGCTGCGCGGCGCAGGGAGGGGGCGGCCGGGGGCGCAGTGTGGGGTGCTGGAGGGAGAGAAAACACAAAGACGAGAGAATTTTGATTAGAGACAAATGATGCTTCTCTCTCTGTCTCTGCCTCTCTAGGGTGTGTGTGTGTGTGTGTCTGTGTGTGTGTGTGTGTGTATCTTTTGCTTGTTGTGGTGGAGGTGTCGAGCCATATGGGGGAGTGATAGAGGAATTTTAGTCAGAAACTGTTCGTTACGTTATCCTGCCTTTTCCCTTTGTGCTGCCTTTGATCTATTTGCTTGGCTTAGTATTACAAAAAAAAAAAAAAAAAAAAAACAAGTACAATAATATATTCTGAGCTGCTTCCCCAAGATCCAGTTCAGGCTGCCTCTTTTTAAGTCAGTCTCTCCTCTTCCTCTCCCTCTCCCTCTCCCTCTCCCTCTCTCTCTCTGTCTCTGTCTCTGTCTCTGTCTCTGTCTCTGTCTCTCTCTCTCTTAATTTAATTTTTTTCTTCATTCTGGTATCTGGCATTATTTAAGGTGGTCCTTACACAGGAGACCTCCCCTTCCCCATCTCTGGGTAATTTAGTAGACACTAAAATTATACCTAATGTCCCCCTCTCCTCTCTTGTGTTTCCTCTGTTCCTTTTATTAAATGTTGGTTATTGATTTTCTAAAATCAATGTCTGTTGTGGGGCTTTTTTCCCCCTCTTACAAGTATCTAAAGCACGGTGCTGATCAACTGGATAACAAAAGCTTTGTGTCAAGGAGGCTTTTTTTTCTTATGTTAAACAGTCATTTTTTTTTTTTTCTGAGAGAAAAGAGAATGAGATATAAAGCAAGGTTCCCAGAAGTGTTCTTTTGCAGAAGAGACTATTTAGAATGTTTGTTTCTGCTTTCCTGCCTCCTCCCACCCCCTTCGGGATTTTGCCACCGATGACCAGCCTGGCCCCGGCAGTGAGGTCAGGCCAGAGCCCAGGTCTGGGGAAACAGAAGGCTCCAGGCTTCCTGGGAACCCTGAGGGGTGGGGGTTGGCAGAGAGGAAGGCCTGCTGGGGGCTTCGCAGGTGAAACAGAGTGCCAGGGAGGTGCTCAGCTGTGGACACTGCAACCATATCCCCTCCGCCCAACTAGTAACTTGGGAGAAGCCTCAACACTCTGAAATGGAAAGTTGAATTGCAAATTTTGAGGCATTTATCTCAGACCTTGCATACTTACCAGCAAGCCTTCCATTGCTTACAGCTTCTCTAACTTTTACTACCTGTCTCTCTTTCCGAATAATCTGTGTAAAACATGCTGTGAATTAGTTACTTGTCAGTGTTTTTCCTTGGGTTTAATCTGACTGAGCAAAATGCCCTGGTTTAGAGAAGCAGGTAGAAGAGTTTTCTTCCCCCGTTTTCATTTTCTTTCTCATCAAGCACATATCCAATGCCTTTCCCTTTGGGAATTGCCAGGATTTATCTGAACTGAGTGGATTTTTCTTCTTTCCTGGATTCATGGAAAAGATGTCACTTTTGAGCTTGTGTCTTTGCTGATAACACTAAATATGATGATGCTTATCAAAATCATATAGAAATTCCTGGAAAGGAATAATGGCAATACTAATCACAGAAGTAAGAAGCTGCAAGGAAAAAAAAAAAAGATGGTCATCCAGGAAACTAGAATGGCACTTTATATAATTTTAATGAAGTCAACAATGTATATATAGACGGAGGCGACAAGAAGAAAAAACATGTAAAGCAATTGTGTGTGTGTGTGTGTGTGTGTGTGTGTGTGTGTGTGTGTTTGAAAGCCTGGTCAAGAACGTGAGTTAGAAGACGATGCTGTACACAATTATTAAAAAGCAAAGGAGAAGGAGGCAGTTTGAGGGTAATAAATGTGCAGAGAGAGAAACAAGAATCTAAAATCCAGCCTTCAAGATTCTCAGGCCAGCAAGATGCTTGGCAAAGACAGTGCCAGGGCCAAATTAATCCATAGCTGACAGTCTCCTTTCCCCCACATGGAAAGGATGAAATCTCTTCCCAGAAAATAAGATGTGCAGGAGGAAAGGGGGAGAGGGGTGAGGGGAAGGAGGCAAAAAGCAAGTTGCCGGCAGACAAGAATGTGTGTCAGTTTCAAGAAAGTTCAGTCAGATGATCTTGAGTCGCCTGACTCACTTTGTAACACTTTCACTGAAGCTGGAGAGGAGGGGGGAAACCCAGCCCCCCCCCTTTTCCATCCCCCTGATTATACCCCACTATCTCCACACAGCCTTGGAGACAGAAATGAGCACTTGGAGCGAGAGATGCCCGGCTGTTGCCTACCACTGGCGCGGCCGGGGTTGTAACTTGCAAAGTTTGTTGCTTTAGCCCCTGATTGGGGCTTCGGCTCCTGGGGATGCTCCGGCTTCCCTCCTGCCTCCTGAGGAGCCTGGAAGATGGGCCAGCCTCCCCAGCCCACTGCCTTCCAGCATCAGCCTCTGAGAAATTGCACATACACATGCAGGTTGTGACAAAGATCAAATCTGGAAACTGCTTGCTTCAGAGAAGGGAGTGAAGCCGTCTTTTAAATGAAAACTGAATTAGGAGTGGAGGGGGAAAGGAAATGGAAGAAAGAAGGAAAGGAAAAAAAAGTTAAATTTGATTTGTCTTCAAACTTTCAGTTAAAGGGTTGGGGATTGTGTGGGGGAGCGGGGGAGATATTTACAAATGCCTCTGGTCTCTGATTTCCAGTGGTAAAGACAAGGGATAAAGTTGGATGTTTTCAGGGCTTTGGACCCTAGAGGAGAAGCAATCAGATGAGCAGAAATGATTATCCTTTTTTAAGATAAGCCCTCTCTCCTTACCACTTCCTTAAAGGGAGTGGAGGCGCTGGTGGTGATGCTTAGAGGCAGCGGAGGACGGAGAAGTTGCTTCCGTTTCAGAGATGCTTAAGTAAAAAGGGAAAGAAATGCATTGAGCCCCTTCTCAAGGATGTGGCTCCTGTCTGTCCTCTCCGAGAGGTGAAGTTGGGCTGGGGCTGCCTGGAGTCAGAGCCCCTTAGTACACACTGAGGCAGGGAAGTTTCCCTCGGATTACAATCGCTTCAAACTTGGTTATCTTTGCAAGTAGGGAAATCTTTTGCAAGTAGCTTGCTTCACAGGGTTGATGAGTTTATAGGGAGACTGGTTTTGCTGATTCTCAAAGCACTCAAAGGCAGTTGGTGTGGCAGGTACCAGTACTGAGGGCACTCCAAAGATAGCTATCTCCATCCTTTTCTCTCTGTGGAGATCTCCGTGCAAGTTTCGTCATGCTGCACACACACAGGACTGGGGGCTATGTATCTAGACTGATCTATTTGTTTTATTTCGGTTTGGGAAAACTAAGTCCACTGGGGCAGAAACATGCCTGCTTTCGTAGCAGAGCCACTAGCCTGCTGGCACCCACAGTGGGACGCTCCACCAGGGGTAAGGGCGGGCTAAGGATTTTAAACTTTACATTGTTCTTCTGTTGCCAAATAAAAACAAATTCATGTCTTCAAGCATTTATTTCCGAATATGATTTGAATAAAGCCAAGATTAAAGTTCCCTGCCAAACTGCTATGTCACATGTATGCGATGCTTCCCTCCTTGGTGGCTTAATTTGCTCAAAGTAAAGAAAATTCCAAGAGGTTCTTGAAGCCCCTAATGCCGTGTTAAGTATATTTCCTTGGGAAAATGTATGTCTACCCTGAAGGTAGGGAAGGACGGTGTGGCCAGCTCTCTAGCAGTGCCGCGTTTATTCTAAGATGTGGGAGATTCTTTTCCCTACAACAGTTTTTGTCATCTGCATTCTTCCAAGGCTTTTAAGGTGCATTTTCTTCTGTGTGAAAGGGAACTCTTTGTCCTTTTCCTCTCCAGCACCGTGGCTTCCCAAGGTAGACACTATTTTGTGCCTGTCACAGAGAGAGGGAGTGCAGGTTTGCAATGCTCACAGACAATTGATTGTCTGCCCTAATGTGTTTCATTTACATGTTTATAACGTCAATGGTGCTGGGGTGTCCACTGTACCATTCATTCCCGCATTCCCACAAGGGGGCAATTGTCTGAATGGCCAAGTCAGACACCTTTTTGATTGCTCTTTGGTTGTCTTTTTAGAGCAAAGAAATAAAGGAGGAAAATCTGTGATGCAGAAACACTAGTTGAAAATATACAGAATTAAATGTCACCACAAAAGCAGATGTTAACATAAGCTCAAATATGCTTTTTCGCCAAGATGTGAGGGTTGAAAAAAATAATTCAGAGCAGAGGGAAGGATGATTTAAAACCAATAAATATAGTCCTCTTCCCCCCTCCCAATTTCTTTTCTTTCTTTAGCAATCGGAAGATGAAATGTGATTTTCCTTTTCATTTTTAAGCCTTGAAACATCTAGGCACCTCCCCATTATTTGTATGTTTGCTGTGATTTGTGAATTTTGTGTATATTTACATAGCTCTGTTTATACCAACAGCGTCAGCTTACCACTTGGAAAACCTATTGAATGACTATTTGGGCTGTGGGGAGTGTAAACTTTTAAAAAGTAAGATCCAAGTATTTCATCAAGCATTTTTTTTAAAAAGGAAAGCAGTAATAATCAGAAGACTCTATGGAAGTCTTTGCCTTAATAGCTATGTGCCACTTTTATCTTGGGTGACAGTCCTGTCAGAGTGAAAACTCTCAGGAAAAGTGTAACTAGTAGTTACAAAGTAAATAAAGAATTTCGTTTTAAGGTGTTCTGTATTGTTTTTATACTGTGTGTGTGTGTGCGTGTGTGTGTGTGTGTGTGTTGTCTTGTGTTTCCTCTGAGAAAAGTGAGAGGAAAAGCCATCCATGTGTGTGTTTTTGGCTTTTCTCTTCATTCAGTTCTCCCCTACATATTATGCATATATGTATCACACATGAATACATCTGCTTAAAAAAGGAAAGATTTCACAGTTCAGATGGTGCCTTGCTGGTTCATTAAGGTAATACAGTTATTAGAAGTTGGTCTGATTTCGCGTGTGGTCCATAAGGAGAGAAAATACTAACTCTTGTGTCATCTGGTAGGAGGTAAATAGGGTGGGGAAACTTTAATAATTTTGTAGTAAATTAGGGAGAAAAAATCGCTAGTCTGTGAAAAGATTTTTGCCTCTCCGGGAAGACACGCACAGTAGCTGCACCGTTAGCTGAACCCCTGACACGGCGGTCTTTTGAATGCCTTAGGTATGATTTCACTTTCGCTCACATCAATGCTGACCTGAATGCCTTTCATATCTGATCCGCTGTGTCTCTCCCAGTAAACATCCCCTGAGGGGAGAACAAAGAAAGGAGCTCTTCTTCTTCTTAATCACAATTCAGCCCTTTCACCGCCGGCAGGCTCCATTTGCATTCTGCCACAGAAAGCCAAGATGAAAAGAAAGAGAGAGAGAGAGAGAGAGAGAGGAGAGAGAAGAGGAGAGAGGCCGAGGGTAGTAGCTGAGTAAAATAACTTAGGTGTTTGTGGCTGTTTGTTGGGCTTTCCCTGGTTACCAGCCTTATATAGTTGATGCTTGACCAGGCCTTGTCCCTCCTGACAGGCATATAGTGTTACAAGATGGCATGTCTGTACTATTCATGGCCACCCGCTCAACACTTGAGGTAAAAAGTGTCAGAGAGGGATCAAATTCTCCCTCAGAAGCCTGTTAGACTTGGGGTCAGGTGTGTGGACTTCCCATCTTGAGTGCTGCCTACTATTTGGCTTTGCTTATTGTTTACCATCAGACCAGGGAGGTAAGGGCACTGGGGGGGGGGGGGCGCAGCTGGAGGCTGCTCTGGAGGAGAGAAGGGATAAAGTCTCCCAAGGCCCTGCTCTGGTTTCAGGGATGGGTGTCTGGCCCAGAGAAAAAGGGAGAAGTGCTTACACCCAGCCTGAACACGCTGATAAATCTTCAGGAAAACTGGAAAAGACTTTCCCATTTTTTCCCCTGACTTTTTATGATAATTCATATTTTCAAATGAAAGGGGAAAAAAGCCAAGAAAGAAACTCTCAAATGAGCCAAAAAGGAAAAAAAAAATTCTCTGAAAAGAATTTTAGGGGGAAAAGTTGTTCTATTTTAAAAAGCTTTGAGGGCTGTAAAGTGCCACGTTTTTCACACCTTCTTCATACTTTTTTTTCAGATTTTTTTAGTATGTTTAACATTTGTGAGATGACAGCCTTTTTGTATCTCAAACTGGATGCTTCAAGATTTGTAGGGAGGGGTTGGTGGTATTCACGTTCTCCTGAGAGAGAAAGTTTATGCCTCAAGGGCTCCTTCTTACTGGGAACTGTTTAAACCCTTGCAGGCGGACCTGTCAGGTTTTACTGTGTTATTTGCCTCCATTTTCAACATGCAAAAGTAACATGCAGTTAATGGTATCGGAACGAGACCACAGCAAGAGCAGAAAGCTCTCGTGACAACTTTTCAGCTACATTATCTTGCTTCTAAACTGCCTTGTCTTTTTTTTTTTTTCCTTTCTGAAACCAGTTTTAGATACCAACAGTTTTTCAACAGATAAAGTACATAATGCGCGTGCGCGCACGCGCACACACGCGCACACACGCAAGTTTAGAAGTGCAATCGCTTCGAGTGAATAATTGGAAATGGGGGCTGTTCTTATAGCCACGGTGCGGATTTCACTTATAAGAGCAAAACTAGCAGAGATATTAGAAGTTGTACATGAGCATGTGACAGAGATTCCTGATTTTTTTTTCTTTTTCCCAGAAGATTTACAGAATTTACAAAAAGAGATTATCCCTACACCTTCCACCCCTCCTATCCACCCCCATGACCCAAGCAATGAAGGATTTAGGCAGATTTACTTCAGTAAACACCTTTGGACACTTGGGGGGAAAGTGGGAGTCTGTTTGCAAAAGGAGGCTTTTGTTAAGTGAGGTACCGGGATAATGCTTTACCAGGCAGCTGTGATATTAACCTACCCAGCAATGCGGGAACACTCCTTAACTCTTTGAGTGCCTGGCCCTTTGCACTCAGCAGATAAAATCCTGGCTCTCCAAAGACACTCAGAATTCTGGTTCTAGCAGTTTAATATTCAGACAAGTCTTGTAGACATGAAAACTGTTCAAGCTTTTAAAACAATGTGGTTTAATTAGATGAGGTGGACTTACATTGCTCATAAGCCCTCCAAATGGTGGTTTATAATTGGCAAGAAAAAAAAAGGAATCAAGGCAGCACATTAAAAATTCCAGGAAATATCTTTAGAAAAGCTATTTTCATTTCCAGCTTTTAAAATATTAGACTATGGTAGCTAGAGGGAATGAAGCAGCTGGGGCCTCTCTCCTTACTATAAAAGACACCAGAAGTTTGTGATGAAGAAAGGGGCTTCAGCTCAAAAAGCTGTAAGAGGCCAGTTGGGACAGTGACACTATCGCAGCCCTCGCATCTTTTCTAGGGGGAAGTGTTGCCTATCTTTCGGAGCTCGGAAGGTCATGTGAACCTCAGAGTCAGGGCCTCAGGCCGACTGTTACCAACGTGAGACTTGCCAAGGCAAGCAGAGAGGCATTTATAAGAGGAAGGAGTTAATGGTTATTTTTTGCTGGGCACAAGAATAACTTTACAGGTGTTGCATTTGGGCTTAAATAAGATTGCCTTATTTAGTTTCGAAAAAGAGTGTAGGTGTCAACGTTCAAGCAGCCACAAATGTGTGAGAAAGTAAAGGGTATGAGACATGACAGGATTAAAGGTGTTTGCTATGTTGTTACACCGTGTGTCAGGCTGCAAGCTCCCTTTGTCACAGCCTCCTGGTGATTTGACAGCGCAGATCTACTTCCCTTCTAGGTGAGACAGCATTTTTTAACTGGAGTTATAAATATGGTACACCCTTCGAGTTGCACCCTGCCTCCCAGATCCACGAATCCTATTTGAAAGCATCTTGCCCTGAGACACAATGAACAAATGCTGTATACAGGGGGCTGTGTGCTCGGGGGCCCGGGCATAGCCAGCATCACAGTAGCTGGCATTGACTGTTGTTTGGCAAGAAGGTCCTTTGCCAAATCATCCAATAATTAAGTTTTATGTTATTTGTATGAACGACCAAGCATGCAGTATTCCTTTTCAAATCAAAGGGAGGCTTAAAATTACTTTTTGAACACTTTCAGACCATGGTCAGGTCACAGTTTGGGGGCTGAATTAAAATGATCTCATTCATGATCTAATTGAGGTTGGCAAAACCTTAACAGTAGCAGGAGTACATAAATATAAATCAAAGACCAAAATTTAGCAAATCATATCATTTGCTAGAAATCTGCTCATGAATTATTCCCCGATTGCCAACCCAGAAGTTAAACTTTGTCTCCCCTCAGCAACAGTAACTGTGCGTGTTTTGTCAGACTCCTGACAGGAAAGTTAGAGGAGCTGAAGAGAGAAGGAAGATGGTCAGTGTCTCATCTGATATTGTGTGTTTGTGACCCAGGAACATTTGAGAGCTAATAAAGCCCAGTGCATTACAGTAGATGCTGGAGTCTTGGTTAGAAATTAATATGGGCTCTTCTGAAAACCAGACTTTGGAAGAGCAAGCAAGCATCGGGGGGACACGTAAGGGATGTAAGGGGAACAAATATTTCGAGAAGGATCCGAACTTTGCTTTCATTTTTCAGTGGAGGAATGTAATCGTCATAATGATTTATGATTTTTTTTTTTTTACAAACTTAGTTCTGTTAGTAAGCTGAGTTGAGGGGCTGAGATTTGAAGGAACTGTTAGAATGAAAAGACAATACTGAAGGGCTCGTGTGCACATTTAAGTTACCTTTCCTTTAAAAAAAAAACAAAAAAAAAAAACAAAACACTACTATAAAAGTAAGATCCCGGGTCACTTTTCCTGTAATCCATGGGCTTAAATGTCATGTTCTCTTGTATATAATCTGTTTTCAGTTATTCATCTTTCTGGGTTGCTGTGTGTTATTTCAACCTAAACCCACACACACTCTGCTTCAAACTGGAGGAGACCTAATTCTGAACTTGAAATTAAAATTTTAAATCCCACTTAAGTGAAGATATTTTTCCAAGAAAATGACAAACGCAGTACTGGTCAGTTTAGCTAACTTTATCACAAGAGCAAATATATGAAGGTGTATTTTTAAGTCACAACAATAAGGTGGAAACATTTTTAAATGATCTCAGGCGATGGAGGTCAATAAGTACATTCTTTTGGGAACAGGTCATTGTCATTAATGATTTCCCATGACAAAAAGTCAAAACATACTCTACATTAAAAAAAAAATGTAATGGATTCCTCTCTAATAGTTAGGTTGTTAATATGACAATATGGTGATTTTTGTTCTTTCTATAATTTCGTATTTCTTTTTATAATCAACTCTAGGAAAGAAAGGTACTCCCGATCAGGTGATAGACACTCCCTTCTATAAATGAGCAATCTAATAAATCAACAGAGGAAGATATCATGCTATTTAAGATCTGAGATTTTTTCCTCTATCTTAAACAGAAGAGTAAATTTCAAGGAATTCAGTGCCCAAGTGACCTGCAATGTGCTGTACAGGCTTCACTGTTGCTTAGTTTAAATTGTATCTATATTGTCTTATATATCTGAGTAACTGTAATCAAAGAAACTTTGCAATTTGCCTATTCTTGGAAGTACCTAACTTTCTATTTTAGACACAAAGCACATCAATGGAAGTGTTTCACATCATGAGATTTCTCAGTTTTAAGAGGTGAGGTTTATATATAAAGAACTCAGTAAGCTGTGTTTTCATAATAAAGAGACCCATTAAAAGGGGAAAATCTCTAAACAAAATGGTTGTCCTCTAAAGAGTTCCCATCACCTTTGCTCTGCTGATGGGAATTTGAAAACTACATACAGCCCATATGCACACATTCCACATGCACACATACACAAATACACCCTCGAACCCCAACTCTGAGACTTTTCCTCTTTGACTACAATCATACAGCTTGTGAATGAAATATATTCCTATGAAAATAGTAGAGGTGAAGAATTAACGTAGATTCCTGTTTGCTAAGATTTATTTTAAGAAAGAAAAAGTGTTCCCTATGCCACATGATTCTTACAAAACTTACTTGCATCTATTAATCTAAACTTTAAGTGTATTATTTAGGATAAATTACAAGCTTCATGCTTTTAAACTATTATCCCCCCCCCCCCCATTTTCCTTCAGTATTACCAACCTTAACATGGATTATGCTAACTTGATTGCAAATTATTATGGTTTTTAAAATGGCATTCAGGAGTCTGGAATAAAGATCGTATTTTAAAGTAGTGTTTATAATATTTAAAAGGGAAAAAAGGGGGGGCAGGAATTTAACTATACTGAACACTTAGAAATGTGTGGAGTTTATACTTGTGCAGATAAAGTGTGAGGTAGCCTTACCCTGTGAAACCAAGACCACAAATGATATGTGTCAGTAGGTTCTTTGATAGGGCTTCTGGCCACAGTGTTTTTGTGCTGTCAAACTGCTGTGTTGAACAAACACCTCCTCTGGGACAAAGTGATAAATGCAGAGACAGGCTGGCTTCAACCAGTCTCAGCAACCTCCTCAACCACACCCCCCCCCCAACAAACTCCCAGGTCCGTCTCCCCCTCCCACAATCCAGCCACCTCCCCACCCGCTTTGCCCCTCCACCTGAAACTGACATTTCTAGAGAGATGCCCAGGGTTTTTCAAGGTGTCAGTGGTGAGTAATTATTGAAACTTCCCAAATCTTGTGAATCAGGACTCTCAAACTACAGGCAAAGTCTTTTTCTGGCAGGCTTTATCTAGTCTTTTTTAAGTGGAACTGGACCGAGCTTCTAAACTTTTGCCAGCTTGAACTTTTTCCACCTTTGCTTAATCATTTGAAAACCACTTGCTTTCCTCTCGTCTTTCCCCCAGTCGCTGGAGTTTTTATTTTCTAATGTCCAAGCAATTACGTTGTGCAACACAAAACAAAATTTTGCCTTAAAAAATCCAAACACTGTTCCCTCCTACTTTTCACTTTCCAGCATTCTTTTAGGGCTAACACTTCAAATGTATAGCCAATGGATTTTTTTCCTTCTCTCTCTTGGAGCCATTATTCTCTGACTAAAACCTGTTTACTGGTGCCTTTGTGTGTGCTTTTTTTCTTCCCCTGACATTAAATGAATTTCCATCTTCTACTTCTGCAATCTCTAAGAAATAGATAAACCATTATATTTTTTCCCGGCTCGTATTTTAAAGCGGTGATCCTGACAGCAGGACGATTATTGCACTTTATGTTTTAGTGGATGTTTGCTGTTGCTAGTTACAGCAACACTTATCATAAGACAGCAAGAAAAGAGTAGTCCCTGGTAATTAAAGTAATGAAATATTCATTTACTCTACCTTTTCTGTAGTCTCACAAATTAGGCTGCTACATTTAATGCCTGCACTGCCTCTGTTTTTATTATAATGGCAGCTTTCGCATCTGCAATTAGGACTAATTCTGACAGTTACAATTTCTGAGGGATGGTAAACAGTGAACGAGATGTGCAGCAGAGGTATTACACGTGAAAAGCCCTTGTCTCTTTAACCTTGTTGTTTTTTTTCTCTCAGAGGTTACCTTTTCCCGATGGTGCAAAATCGACTTGACATAACTGTTCATCAGTTTCAGGGTTTTCCCTGGAGGTATTTGCATCAAATCAGCCCAGTCAAGCTTCAAGTTGAAATTGGCAGGCCAGAAACTGACAGGGTAGGGACTGGAAAAGAGACAGCTAAAGAACAGGCAGTAAACTGACAGTAGCAGAGTGAAAGACGGAGGGGGGGGCGGGCTCGAGAGCAAGAGCTTTTCAACTTTACTGTAAGGGAAATCTCAACTCCTGTACGCATCTCAGTAGCAGTGTATCCTGGAGGAACTTGAAAGGTCGAGAGATTCAGAACACCTTCAGCTAATTCTTACCACTGGGGCTCAGCAGCCCTGCTCTGGGGGGCTCACTCTGATTGCATCTGATTGGATGCCTAAAGAGGAGTGGGCACACTTAATTAAACAGGAGCAAAGTTCTGAGGCACCTCCTCAGCACTTATTAAAGCTTGAAAGCCAAATCTCATGATCACTGTTATAGGACGAAAATAAGGCGGTTTGGTGTTTTTTTTTTTTTTTTTTTTTTTTTTTCTAATTGTTAACTTGTAGGGAAGTTAACAATCCTTCTCTATACCAGGTTTGTTTTCTCGGGTTTCTACTTGGAAACAGATTAAATGTTCACAGAGACCAGAACTCAGGAGACTGTCAATTCAAAAGTTTGTGCATTTTTGTCAACAAAAACAGCCATGTAGCAAAAAATATATTTAAAGAGATACTCCTTTGAGTGACATGGGGTTGTAGGTTCTCTTTGTCAAATAACCCCCTCCTATCCTGATAACACAACACAAATAGAACATTTATCCAATTGCTTAAAGGCCAAAAAAAGTGGGAAAAATCTTAAAATAGCAATGACATTAAACTTTTTATTTCAGTATTGGGATTGTCACTTTAAGGAAAAAAAAACTATGATTGCAAAACTTTTATAATTGCTCTAACAAAGAACACAAATATGAAAAGTGCTCTCTTTGCCTGAGTCCGTTTTTTTCTTTCTCCTCCATGTCTATTTTTTGAAACCAATATTTTTTGTCATTCTTTCTCATCTCTTCTAACTTTGCAGGAGGGTGGGTGTTGGTGTCCTTACTAGATGATTTAAAATCCTCGCCACTTTCCAACTAGACTTGGGGGTCGAATAAGCCCTTGCTTTCAAACCGTCTTCAGGCTCTGTGTATGACAGGCATTGGCTGATCTGCTGATGCCCATTCGACAGGCACTGTTGAACTAAAGTGGTGTGACGGCACAGTTTTGTTAAGCTGTGAACAAAGGGCTGAAGATGCCTTCCTGGCATCGTCCGTGTGCATATTGGCCTTGTCACAGTTTTGCTTGATTTAATGCTCTGTTTATTCCTAGATATTAAAACTTAAATTCCAAACAATATGTTTTCAAATACGACATACCAACTTTATTTTAAAAGCTTTAACTTTGAAGATCCTAGGGTTCATTTCCTCCTCCAGTTTACACGTAGCCAACGTGAAAACACAGCTTTGGAAATAAATAGATTGCCAGTAGCCTTTTAACCGTTATCCATTTTAAAAGGGGATTCCAGTCTTAAAAAGTCTTATTAGGGTCAAAGATTTATTTTTCTTTGATCATTGGTTGAAAGTCATTATTTATTTCAACAGTGGATTCTCGTATAAATTCCTAAGGAAAAAGTTACCTTGTGTGTACATGGGCTGGGCAGACTTTTAAAAAGATACATTATTAAAAAGATAGTCAGTGTTGAAAGAAACCACTTACAAATACCTGTAAGGGTAGGCACATTGCTACCAGCAAGGAAGAAAAGAATGAAGGGAGTTTACTTTCAAATGAGTCCTGTTTAACAGACAGCAGGAGAATTAGAGTTGGGATTGAAAAAGAAAATAATTGTTGTAAAAATCCCCGTTCCACAGACAACAGCTATAGCTCTTCCAAAGAAAAGTTAAGTTTAGTACTAAATTTAGATCCCAGTGTCCCGTTGAATGTGTCTTGAGCTTTATCTCTGCCCCGGGGTTTTTTGTTCCCTCTCTGCCTCTTTTTCCTCCTCCAGGTTTGCTTCAAGTGTTTGCTAAGAGATTAGTTAGCAAGTTTATATTGAGGAGGTAGCCATGGGAAGCAGCTCTCTGCTCGAAGGAACGCGCAGTGGGTCAGAGTGTGAAAACACGGGGAGCTAAGGCTGACCAAGGCCCGGGATCAGGTACTTTATTTTCTCCCAAAGACAGACTGCTCACAGAAAGGCTTGTGGGATGACATCTCGTCCCAGCAGGAGCACAGATGCTACCACTTTTAGAAACTTCCAAATAAGCAGTATTGCTGGAACAACTTTATGAAAAAAAAAATTGTTTTAATCTATTGCCAGATCACTCCCTTTTCATTATGTAAAGAGGCTATAATTTGAGATATTCAAGGTTATTTTTACCTCCATTCATAAAACAACATCTTTCCCGAGAGCTGTTCTGAGTAAGGTGAGGAAGGGTGGTAAAGGAGAGAAACATATTGAGTATTATGAAAGTATTTCTGCTAATAACTCGCGAGACTGCACTAAAAATCAGAAATTAAATCTCTAGAGTGAAACACAGACCCATGTCTACCTGCCCTAAGCACACTTTCTCAGCAATGAGTTTTACTAACTGAAATGAATTGCCTTTTTTCTTTCAGTAGTGGTTTTACTCAGTGCTCATTTATACCAGCTAATTTTCACAGCCAGAAAGGGTGACACAGGTAGGGGTGACTAGGCAGGAGTAAGCTTTTATTGCTAGTTTTTGTGTAATATCGTACATGAAAAAGACACCCTGCTAAGAGCATAGCTCGCCATGCGGGCTCTTCTCTTAGTTTCATGAGAGATTTTGTGTTCGATCCCATTGTTGTGAACAAGATTTAGACATGCAAATCTCCAATCTGGCAAAAGAATGGATCTTTTAATATATTAATGGGGGCAGATTCTTACTTAATATATGAAGTAAACTTTGGCATTGGTTTGGTGTTTTCTATTAATACTTTGTTAGCAACTATTTATAAAGGAGACAGACAAATACAAGCTGATCCAAATAGTCCTCCTGCCCCAACCTCTAGCTCAACATCATCTGCTTTGTTGTGCCAACTCATAACATTCTATCCGTAAAATGCTCTAAATACAGCCATCATCTTTGCTATATTTTAGAACAAACGTATGGCTAGAACCAGCATCGCTTGTCCCCTCTTAATGAACTGTCCTGCTTTAGGATCTTCTAAGGAATAGAGTGTAAAAAGAAGCAAAGTGGAAGATGAAGAGATCTCGTAAATAGTTTCCTTTGAACATCCACAATTGCTTGCATGGCCTTTCCCCTTTTTTTCCAGGCCAGCAGAAATGGCCTAGCCCAGGGCTCATCCAAGTGAGCACATTTCAGAACAATTCATTGGATAATTTGAGGGAGACACCAGCCCTGTGATACCAACGAGGTGCATCGACTGAGAACTTTCCTGAGATTGGGAGTGGATGTGATGTTAGCAGAGGGCATTCCTGAAGGGATTTCTAATTCATGTGAGAATAGTAAGCCTAGATCTTCTAGCCATCGGCCAGCATCAGGTTTCAAATAAACAGATATTGATGGCCGTCTTTTTCCCCCTTCCCCTTCCTAGCTGAGTGAAGAGCGAGCTGTGTTTCACATAAATAAGATCTTTGAATGTATCTGCAATGAGGTAGGGCTTTAATGATCAGTATCTGCAAGCCAGGAGCGTGAATGCGATCTCATCGTATCACAGTGTAGAGATGAGATAGTCGAGAGGTACAGCACATCAGTGCATTGTGCCCGGGTGTCGGGAACAATCTTTCCATTGCCAAAGCAGCAACTCTTTATTTCTCGTCATTGTTTCCTTACCTCACTTGGTACGCTTCTCGTGATACAGATCTGAGTGAGTTGTGCAAGCTTCAGCCTTGCCAGCCCCCAGCTCCCAGGCCTAGTACGGAGTAATTCATAAACTCACCATATTAGACTATCAGATTGAAACCAAGGGTTTCTACTAGTGGTGGAATTGGAAAGCCCATTGTTTTGATTATCATTTCATCAGCCCCAACTGATACTAGTATGCTCAAGGAAAACATACTTCAGTTACAGTTGATTTTCAGATTCCAAAATGGTGCTGCAAAGCCTGTGCATCTCTAATTATATTTTATGCTAGGCTGTGCAATACCAAAATATACGCTGCAGCAATCAGTGAGTGAACAGTATCAATCAATTTGTAAACAGATGAAGTCACTCATTCCCAAACTGGTTTTCCAAAAACAATTACTAAATTACAATAGAAAAAAATTGTACAGTTACTGTATTTGTGTGCTGTGTTACAATCAACATACCAGGGAAACAAAACAATTTAATGCAGAAAAATCATCATTCATCTACATTATAATTGCTTCTTTTTCACATCTACAGGGCGGTTAATTAAAATTGTGATTAAATGCGGTCGCGCTGCCTAAGATGTCTTGCCCAAAACAGGTGGTACAGAATTTAAAAGTAAAAAAAATGTAATTAGCATTGGAAATTGAGAAATTGCCTGTAAGAATCAGTGTTAATTTCAGTCAGTGATGAGGTAATTTATAAATGAATGCAGTGGAGGCTGTGCAAATGCACAATTGCCTTCCTTGCCATTCTTAGCATTCTCAGCATGCAGGTGAAAATGTTTTCAAAATATTGAGGTAATTTGAAAATCAATCCATGCATTCTGTATCTTTTTTCTCCCGTTTGCACCAAATGCTGAACAAATGCTGCCATAGATGGCACGATCCATCAGTTTTTTACTTCCTGAAAGCAATGCAGCACATATTTTAGACCCAGATTAGGAAACGTAACAATGCAAATTGCAAGCCCCAAATCCTTGCAGGAGTGAAAAATGGTACACCTGAAGTTGTGACTGGTGTAGATTTGGTTTTCTGTGCAATGCTCCCATCAATAAAATAGGACCTGGAAGGTAATTTTTTCATGGAACAGGTAGTCCAGATATAGAGAACTATTAACCAATCTAAAGAACACCTGAGGTTTTATGGTTAGAGTCTAAGGAAGAACCAGAGAGTTGTAATAGGCCAATATTTACCTTAGAGTCTTAAACCGTATCATTCTCAATCTGCCTGAAATCCTCCAAAACTGGTGAATAAAGCTACAACTAAAAATTTTTTTTCCAGAATAAGAACTAAGAAATGAATTTACTGCTGATTAATAGCATCTCTTCATTTAACACACAAAGATGTAACTTTGTAACAAGGCATCGTACTGTCAACTTAATATAGTTTGAGCGTGCTGATGGCACATTCTATTAGTACACGAGTAGATTCATAGTTCAGATACTATGTAAAAGTTTTTATTTACACTATGTTTTCATTCTTCGAATAAGAACCACTGAGCTTTTAAACTCTCTTTTTCATGAACAAAGTTTAACTTTCATATGCTTATGCTTACTGCCTGAACAATGTGAATTTAAATTATTTTAATAATTAATTGAAGAGAACATGGGGTTTGAATATCTGACCGCCAGTGGAGTTAAAGAGACTTTGAGGGACTTCTTAAGCATCCCTTTCCTGTATTTGGCATTCTGTAAAATGATCTCTCTGTATAAAGCCCATTCTAAGAATATGTTTAGTTAACTGTTACAGATCAATCTAATAATCAGATTCTCTTATATAAAATATTCTCCATGGTTCTTTGCTGTTTGAGGCAGAAATCAGTGATTTCACTCCGAAGACATTCTTTGGGTAGCCCTGACATTTGGGGGAGAGAGACAAAAAAAAATAAGGAATAGTCTGTTTCCCTGACAGTATGCTTCTGTCCTCTGATTTCAGACCTGGTATCAGGCCTCCCCACCCATGACCCTTCCTCATCACTTTTTGGATACAAGAGAACAGTGCGATGTCGAGGTGATAACCCAACTGGTTGTTCTGATTGGCATGGCATCATTTCTTCCGTATTTAAATCTGTTTCCCATTTAATATTACAAGTAGAAATAAAATGAGACCTATAAATGGAGGAAACTGAAAGGTCACCATTAACTTCATGATCCCTCTGCGATCACCAGCTCCTACCCCCCACTAACTGTGACTAGGACGATTTCATCTTCCAGCAGTCAGTTCACCTTCGGTGAGGGAGAGTGCATGCTTCATCAAAGACTGGCTTCCCAGGATTCCCTTCAGGACCTGTGAACATAAGATCCTCAGCCACATGGGGCTCGGCTCAAATTTCAGGAGAGTGGTGGGATGGGGGAGGTACTATGACGTGCTCCAGGCTGTGCTGGTTCTGGGTTTACAAGGGGTCACAAAGGTTAGAGAATCACAGATGTCAATAGAGCTCCAGGCCCTACCCTTTGGAAAATTTGCAGTAGAAATCTTCTGACCTTGTTACATTTAGTTCCAAGTTCACAGAGCAACGTGTAGTTCTTGGGAGATTTTACCTATGTTAGTTTTATGGAACCATGGCCATGATAATGACAATGTCTGTTATACAAACTCCCTCTTCCAAATAGCTTCCCCAAGATGCTCGGAAAAGGTCTGAACTACGTGGCTATACCAGCACTAGATTGGCCAGCGATTTGGTGTTTTAAGTCCTTTATTCTTTTCAAAGGTTGCCATGTGAGCTCACGTGATTCATTCCACTATGGCTAGTAGCAGGCCCTCCCTCTTCAGAGCTGATGTCAGGTTCATGGAAGAAAAATGCACACTTTCTTTTTCCACTCATGGCTTCTTTTACCTTCATTCTCCAGGGAAATCTGGGTTTTGCATTATAAGAAAAAAAAATTTTGTTGCAAAAGTAATTAAAAAGTATGCCCACCAGGTGCTTTTTTGGCCTCTGGTATCCCACCAGAAAATTGCAGTGTTTATTCATGCTGCATTAATTGAGCATCTATAATGTGCAGGCGCCATACTTGAAGCTGCAGGTCCAAAAATGAATCCAAGCCCCTGAGAAGCTTGATGTCTAGCGGGAAGGGAGAGGGAGGTGCTCAAGAAATGAGAAAAACTTGGTGAGTGTTATAAAGAACTTTGTACCCAGTGAGTACAGAGTGTACAAGATGGCATAACTAGATCTTAGAGCAAGTGGGGAGGGCAGACTTCCGGAGGAAGACAGCTTTTGAGGGCAGCGTGGGTCCCATGACTCTGATTTCACCCAGGGGAGTGAGGGAAGGGCATCCTGGGCAGTTACAGGCATCAGAGGAGGAAAATGTAGACCACTTCAGGTGCTGTCAGCCAACTAAGATGTGTGAACTCAGGTTGTGTGCAAACGGATGAGCTCAAATTGAGTCTGCAGAAGTAGCCTTGGAGCAGAGGAAGCTCCTACGCCATGTTTCTGGCTCTGATCCAGCAAATAGGTGATGGTGAGCTTGTGAACCATTTTTTAAAGAAGAAGAATGACATAATCATATTTGTATTCCAGTGAAATGTCACTGGCAACTGTGTAGAAGCTAATATTATCTAACATTTATTGAGTACTGGTAATGTGCTGGGACCTGTGGATAAGAATTTTGCCTATGCCATCTGATGTCGCCCTGACAACAATTCTATCAAATAGATGCTATCATGTTAATACACCTTTTACAGATGAGGAAATTAAGGCTTAGAAAGGACATGAGCCCGGAGTGAGGAAGAAAGTTTATGGGTAAATGTTACCAGAATCATGGAATTTCCAGGTACAAGTAATTGTGGAAGGACATTTGGAAAAGAAACCCAGCATTTGAAAAAGAGTTAACGTGAGGCAATTTGCTTCCCTTTCTGCTGGGTGAATGGTGAGCCTAAGTGGGGTCTAAGGATTTTTCATCCTCACAATTCTTCCTTTCATTCGTCATTATGCCAGTTTGTAAAAGAAAATGAAACGTGATTCCTGATCCTCAAGAAACTGACACCAGAAGGTGTTACATCTTTGGGAGTTTGGAAAGAGACGGTTAACAGACAGCCCTTCAAGACAGTGGAATTTAGTAAACCCTGGAACACTGGCCTTGCTGATTTAATTCATGACATTAAGGCCTTCTTCGGCCTTATGAAGAAGCAAATGAAAATAATCCCTCTGCGATGACTGTTTTCCCCCTTTCCCGAATTAACTCTCCTATTGCTCAAGACTCACCAATCCTCGAACTTCCAGATTCTTTACACTGCCTTATCTCTGGCATCCCATGGCAAGCCCCTAAAGCTGCTAACATTTTGTAACAACTATGTGACAAATTGTTGTGCTTTTATTCATGCGGGACATCTTTGCCAGGCTTGCTTGTTGTGTTTTCTGTTTGGCTGTGTCATGGGACCAAAGGTGCCTGCCTTTGTACAGCATGTCAAATCTGGTTAAGACGCAGCAAAACCACCCCCGCACAATGGCAGCGGTGGGCCAGGCCACAGGGCTCCAAACACAACCCAATTTTTCAGACCATCTTTTCTGCATATGGGGAGCACATTGGACAGCAGACAAGATGTTTTGTGATTTGGGGAATCTCTTAGAGACAAATTGTAGAGTGCAAGTGCGGTGTGGCTGGACTGCTGGGTGCCCAGTGAAGTGAGGAAAATCAGATACAGCACAGGCTGCAAGAATGAAGCAAGAATTCATATCTCAGTGCAGAACATGCAAGGTACTTTGCTCACACAGAGAGTTCACACGTAGACAAAAGCATGTTTGCTTGTTGGTTATTTGCAGGGGATTCTATGGGCATAGTCTGTGTGTATATTCACACATAAGCCTTCTTTATGCAGTGTGCACTGGTGAGGGTGTCCACACGTGAACATGGAAATGTGCTTGTGTAGGAAGACGATTTGCTGTTACAGATTTAAGACATGGGAAAGACCTCCTAGTTCACTGAGGCGTTTCTCTCCTAATGTAGTAGAAGCAGAATCTCTGTGTTTTGTACGGTTGTTTCAATAAAGGACTCTGTGTATGTTTAAGGAAGGCTCAGAGCCGGGGACTGGCAAGTGCTCCGATGACGAACACTGAGGACTGTTCTTTCTATAAAATGACTGCAAACTTTCTAACCTAAGTCACTTTGGGCTGCCATTTCTCAATGGTCTCAAGGTATCCTGGGGATGATTTTCCCTTAAATAGCTAATTGTCAACAAAGGAGAAAAGACAGCAATAAAAAAAAAATGATAAATCTTCATGAACTAGTTTAACTAAAATGAAGAATTTACTTCCTTGAATTGGTTAAAGGTCTAAACATATCAAAACTATATAATTTAAATTTGGGGGAACTGCAAATAGTAAATATGAATCCGTATATATATATATGTGTGTGTGTATATGTGTGTGTGTGTGTGTATATGTGTGTGTGTATACACACACACATATACACACACACACACACATTTGTGTGTATGTAGATATACATTGAGGTTGCTTGAAGGAGCAGGCAGTCTTTCTCTTTCCTTTTTCTTTGCTCTTCTCTCTCTCTCTCTCTCTTTTTTTTTTTTTTTAGTTAAGGACCCAAGAGATTGCCTTTCACTTTGAAAACAATCTCTAATATCAGGAAAATGCGCTGTTTGTTTATGCGTACATAATGCAAGTTTGTCCGCCTGGGAACTGCAGCAAATGGGAGAAGTATGCATGGATTTCACAGGTAACAGGATTACGTGGGCACATAATTGATCCATTTGGAGAAAAAAAATGACAGTGCTCTAAAGATGCCTAGGCTTTGGAGATGGAGTTTATGAAACAGGCATTTGTAAATTCAAAGGAATCAATATGTCAATTTTATTACATCTCAGAACCAGCTGGGCATTAAAGGAACAGTAACCTTCAAAAAAAAAAAGTGCAGCTGTGTATTCCCACATTGTCTACCTTTCTTAAAGGGCTTAGAATTTAAGGAAACGAATTTAGAGATTTCTACCTTTTCTACCAATGAAATTAATTTACATTGTCAAAGAAGAACAATAATTTAGCATTTTCTCCGTTTTCAACTAAACCGTTTGGTTAACACTTCTGACCTCCTATCACAGGCAAAGACTATTAGTAGATACAGTAATAAGCCAGAACGGGGACTCTCACATAGGGTTGCATGGGATTCAAGTATTCGTTCACATTCATATCTGCATTGTGCTTTTCAATAGTCTAGGTTTTCCCTCTTCACTGATCTAAGGGCAGAATTTAAGAGCTAAGCTTTGGATGCCCCACAGAATTTGATCTGTGCAAGTAGGAAATATTCCTGTTTTATTAGAATTTTTGACAATTCAAAAAGACCCAGCTATTCTAAATTAAGTTCCCAGATAATAGGATTTGGACAACAGCCATTAGAGACGTGCATGGGATGTGAATTCAGTATATTTTTTAAGGATCCCAAATGGCTTACACAGCTAGGGATGGCGTGTAGAAGCTGCTAACTGGTCCACTTAGAGGCGAGGCAGTGCTTTCTTTGACACACCCTACTGTGTGTGTTACTAGCACGTCCAACGTGAGCTGCTCTACTCTTCATGCTCACACCTCCGCTCCCCAGACTCCTGCCCCGAGAACATTCCTGAATCCATTCAGTTATGATGAAGCGAGCCTAGTTCTCCTTTCTCCCCAGGGACTGAGGGATTCAAGACCCTGAAAGGACACAGCATTCAGACACAAACAAATCTGCGTCCAAATTCTGATTCTGCCACTCACTCTCCCTGTGGCCCTGAGCGTGTTTCTCAACCTCTCCAAGCTTTAGTTCACAATGCTTAAAATGGAGGCCAATATTTATTTTAAGTTTGTATTCATTTATTCATTTTGAGAGAGACGGAGAGAGCACAGGAGGGGCAGAGAGAAAGAGAGAGATAGTCTCAAGCAGGTTCTGCCCTGTCAGCGCAGAGCCTGATGCAGGGCTCGAACTCACCAACTGTGAATGGACTGAGCCACGCAGGCGCCCCCGATACTTGTTTTAGAGGCTCATTGGGAGTATCGAACAAAATTCTAAGGGCAGTATCTCGAGCCCAGAAGATATTCAATAAATTCTGATTGTGACTGTTTCAGAGCATGGCTAACCAGGCTCCCAGGAGTTCTGTGACACAGGCAGTTCAGTTTCTGGACCATGCTGAAACATTCTTGAAAAGAGGAAACAATAGCCTTGGGCTGAGGTATTTATTCCTTTTCAGGTCTTTAGGGAGTGTTAAAAGACAAACAAGGAGAAGAAATAGTCACAGTGATTGGCATGGTCTTATGCCTCCTCATTTCCAGGAAGTAACCATAGTACTTTTTCTTAGAGGAGCAATGACCTCTAAAAAATATGCCTCTGAGAATATATTGAACTGACCTTTATCACAGCATTTACAGTTCTGTTTCCTGTTTCTCTCTTCACAAACGTGCAAACACCTTGAGGGCAGTCTTGATCATCTCTCTGTCGCCAATGAGTAGCTCAGTGCATGGGACACAATGATCATTTGGTTAGAGTAAGGCTGTACTTAATATGAAGATGAATCCATTCTGGTCAGGTATCTTCTGAAAGTGAATACAGCAGGTACACTAAAGATTTAGTGTATATCATAATACCTAGAAAAAGCTTTTGATAACTTATGTTACACTCCCTACCATCCTTTTAAGAATTTCCTGAACTCCACTTAGTGACAACTATGCCATTTTGAATACTTGGGGTTTTTTTTTTCCTTTTCTTTTCTCTTTTTTTAGTTTATACTTAAATCAACTGGCTTTCTACCATTCTCAGTGACACCTGTAAGATCCGTGAGTCAGGGAGGCAGATAGAAAGGATGTTTGGGTGCTCAAGGGAGTCTAGGCTTCAGATATCTGGGCTCAAATCTGATGTCCACCTCTCGCTAGCCATGCGACTGGGACCAAGTCGTTCAACGTGTGTGTCCGTTTCTCATAATGCCTATGCACCAGGGTTGTTTTGAAAACATACTGGTGATAGGAAGTAGCAAGCACATAGTAGGTATTTAATGTTACAGCCCTTCCTTCCACTTTTCTGTGTTTACTGAGTATTTACCTATGGCTGGCATTTAGTGAGTTTCCCTTTGCTTTGCTCCTTCTGTCTGTCGTTAAGTCAGTAAACATTTAATACACACCAATGGTGGATATCTCCACCCAGTTTCAAATTTCATTATGTGAATTGGACTATTTTCTTCTACTCAAGGAAATGAACACGTAGAAGTACCTTCTGTACTTAGAATCACAATCATTCCAGCCATTTTCTGCCTAACCTGACTGTTTCTTTGTTCCCACCACCCTCTAGTAATCCCCTCTGGTATTTCTGCACGGCTTCACCACCATTCTGTTTTGGGTATCTCAGATCTCTCTTCCTCCATGATCCTTTGACGATATCAGAAAAGAAGATGCACGAAGGTCTCTTAACTTTATATGTTTGCCATGCAACTGTGTGGATTGGTTAGTTAATAGAGCAGATTAAAACACTTTGTTTGATTCTGCTCAAGCATACCAGAAATACATTCAAAATCTACAGCTACAAAATGTAAAGAAGGTAGTCCAAATATAGTACTACATAATGAGGCTCCCTGTTGGTAGTATATAAAGCAGTTTAGAGTATAGCTTCAAATTCTAATGAAGATCATTTTAAATTTTGCACTGAATTGTGAATTTAAAATTCCCATGTTCTCCATAAGTATCTGAAGAGGGGCATGTAAATACCATAAGTGAATTAATTACTGCCTTAAGTTGGTAAAGCATGTGTGAATCCAAACTTTATTCTTGAACTTGCACTTCTCTTCCCAAGGTTTTTTGAACCATTTCCTATATGCCAAGTTCTGAGTACCTATTCAACTGCTGAGGACATATAAAAAAGGAATTTTTCTTTGCAGAGATTCCGTGTTTCAATCTCAGAAAAATCACCACCACCACCACCACCACCACAAAGTCTGCCCAGCGCCATATATGTGTATAACATGAAATTCATAGAGCAGAAAAGAGATATTTGTAAATCAAAAAAAAAAATGTTACCTTGACTTCTGCTCCTTTTAATATGAACAGGATCGGTGTCTTTCTCTGAGAAGAAACGAAAAGACTAAATGGCAAGAATATCTCTACCTCTTGCTTATGTTTTGGTGATGTAACGTGGGACCACTGAAGTTACTGGACAAGTTTTCCAAGCTGACTTTTTTGAAGTAAACCCAAGGAGAAGTGAGGATGGATGGGACCGTTGTTAGCTCACTGATGGCGCCCACATGGCGCCTGCCCTGGTTCCTTCAGAGACTCCGTAATTTCCACGGAAGGGCCAGAGGCCCTGCCAATATCCGCACATCATTGGCATGATAGACCATAACAGCTTCTTCTGAGCCGTTCCGGTCTGTCGTGTCAATGCGTACTCAGGGAGTCCTCAATGCACGGATCATTGACACGGCACTACATAACGGCTCCTTAGCAGCCATTATTGGGTATCAAGTCAATGCATACTCAGGGAGCCTTTAACGCACAGGCCTGCACAAGCAGACACATTCCGAATACTAAAATTCCTTAGGAAAATTAGTCATTGCCCATGTGTGATGGCTGTTTTCCATTTTGAATTTTAACCATTTTGGGGAAAGGGTGAGAAGGGAAAACACCAGAGTCGTCCGAAGAGTCCTTTAAAAATGGGTGCAAAAGTTGGAAGCGTGGGGTGGGCGTATGAAGACGATGGGTTTCTCATTTTTTCCTTTCCATAGCCTCATTTTATTGTGTCGGAGTTCTAGAAAGCACTTCACTTTCATCGAGGCTCTTTTTCAGGCAGGGTACAGCTCAGAAAACCTCTTTTATGGTTCAGATATAAATCCCAAAAATGTAGTGGAAATGATGACAGGCTCTCTAACTATAAAATAACAGTAGTAGGTATCATTATAATAATCTTACAGAACTACACACATCAAAAATATCACGTTTTATGATAATCTCAGCAAGAGATTTCAGTTGGTTGTCATTCCAGACTTTTCACAAATAACATGTTGAGTGGGAAAAGTTCTGCAAGGATCAAAATAAAATAATGATAGTGGTGATGATAGCAGCCGTAGTAAACATCATCATCGTCGTCGTCATAATACAGCCACCTTTTATTATACCCTTACTATGTGGCAGGCACTTTGTATACATTATCTCATTTAATTTTCTCGACACGCATTGCAAATCAGCCAGCCGTGGCTTAGCAAGGTTAAATAACTTGACTGATGATACAAAACCACTAAGTGATGGCGGTGGGATTTGAACTGGGCACGGTGAGGGTCACGCCAGTACCGTTACATTTCTTCTAATGACGATCGCCTTGGGGGAACTAGGTTTCAATTTAGAACATCCAACCCCTTGTCTGCTTACCAATCAGGAAACTGAGGCAGGGCAGTTTTCGTAATTCTTCCAAATAACAGAGTCAGAGTCAATACCGGCATGCAACCTCACAAATGCCCTCTCTGACGACCTGTTAACCACTTAACAAGACTTGGGAATTTCAGAGACTCTGTTTGTGTTTCGGAAGGAATGTCCACTGTTGCCATCACTTCTGAAAAGATTCCCCCGCACCAAATCAAAATGGTGCGAGTTTGCTGTTGTTGATATTTTTCCCTTTTGTGTTCTGCTTACTGACTGACATCTGCTATCATGCTAAGCAGGTGTTCCTATGTAAACGAACGTGCCCTGTTTGTGTTTCGCCATCCTCGCTGCTGCGCACCCAAATGAGCAGCGTGATTAAGAATCCTGTAAATTTTTGAAAGGAAACGGATGGCTACCCTACTAGAACATAATTACACCGTTCCAACATCCGCAGCTCACTGCTGCAGCAGAGTTGGAGAACAGCAGAAATTAATAATATATAATAGCATCATTCTCGTAATTTATAAATGAAATAAAGTAGAGAGGAGATTCTGCTGATATGCATTTTCTCCTTAATTCTAAAAGACAAAGTATAGATTAGAATTTTAGTGGGGTGAAACCTGGCCAGTAGTCTACCACTAGTTGCCTGATTCATGATAGGAGTGATTTTGCTGAGGGAAAGAGCTAATATCTTCTATTAGGCCAGGGGGGAAAAATGAATAAACAAGGCCCTCTAAAGGCAATACTAGATAAAGGGGGCCTGGGAAACATTTCTACGGATTGTGTGCCCGCTGTATTTTTAAAGGGTATGACTATTTTAGGACTTCAGTGTGTGTTACGTTTTTTCTTTCATGATAGTAATCACCATAGGTCAACCCCTCTGAGGAAAGAGAGACCTGATCAGGTTAAGATGTGGCCCAACATAAACTTTATGCTAAAAAGCATTTGGTAAATTCTGGAGCTCTGCTGTACAACAATGCACATATACTGAAGAATACTGTTTTGTGTACCAAAACATTCGTCCATAGGGTAGATATATGTTAGGTGGTTTTTACCACACACAAAACAGAGGCATTTATATCTTAAAAGAAAAAAAGCACCATGATTTTGAGCACCCCAAATGTACCAATTGGCGTCTTATTACAAATCACCATTAGAGTAAGGGACTTGATTCTTTGAATCACGCCTTTCAACCATGCTGGAGAAATAATAGAACTTCCCAAAGAGGCAAATAAATTATGTGTTAAAAAGTAGCCAGTCCATAACCCTGTGACATAGGACCGTGGAAGGCAGTTCAAAATTGAAAATATTTTTGCTTTACCTTGTCATAAGAAAGTTTCTGGACAAATGGATATGCTCAGCGTTTCAAGGGTTTGTCCCCCATGAGTCCTAGGCCCACAACAGACATATAGACACATTCATACACACATATGGGCAATTCGCCTTAAGAAAAATTATATTATTTAAATAATGTTATTTTAAGCAATTTCTTTCCGCTTAATTTCAAAGAATGGCAATATGTTCAAAAGGGGGGGGACCTCAACATGGATTTTCTTGCTTTAATTAACCTTAGAGAACGTGAAAATACTACTTGGCTTTTAAGAAAAGCATGTCCATTTAAGATGCTTATTCATTTAAGCAGTATTCATTTAAAGGTCCCCTTGAGTATACTCTATGTGTTTTGATTTGGTTCAGAGAAAATGTATTCATTTAATAGATTTATTTCATTAACAGGTATTTATTTAAGTGGGTTCCACTGTATTTAAATCTCCAAACAGTTTCCATCACTTCCTTGCTTACTTGCTTTATGTTGACTAATTTTAATAAGCCTAAGGTGCCTAGGGTCTTATTGAGTGTTCAGTTTGATCAATATGGTTAAATTAAAATTGTGCAAAATATAAGCAAATGTACTCTAACAACACAGTGAAGAATGTGCTATGCACTAAGCATTGATTGGTATGCTGTGTGCAGGGATGTGTTGTGGTGGGTGGGTAAGCCTCTAAACTACCTGGAAACTACAGTTCTCCTTCAAACCTCTTCTCCCTCTGGACACACCCACGTCCTCTCCCACCCATGCATTCAGGGAACAGTCACACCCCAGGAAGTAGAAAAGCAAGGAGATTATGTCAGGTGTTATGCCTTTTGATGTAATGGGAAACAGAATGGAAGAGTCACGAGGAAATCCTATAGAAAGAAAACATAGCTAAGATCTTATAAGCTCTGGCTATCCCTAACATGCTTTAGGCCATGCCAATTTAGAATGGAGAGGCTAGTTCCTTTTCACAGAATAGCTGTTTATTTTATTGTAATTATTCCTAAATCTTAATCACTTGGTAGCTTGCATCTTTTTTTTTCAGACTTCTTGCTTGTCAAGTTTGATTTGACAAGATACCAAAGACAAAAAAAAAAAAAAAAAATTCTGAAGTATACCAAAAATCAGCCTTACCATGAGTCCTGCATTTGAAAATCTGTATAACTCAATTGCTTAATAGCTTTCCAACAAACTCATTGCTTTCTATATAACTGTAGGGCTAAATGCAGAACCAAGTATGTCGTAGTGGGTTCCATTTAGCATGTAGGTTTGTATCTCCCATCCTTTTGTTGTTGTTGAGAGAGAGAGCACGCATGTGAACAGGGTTGAGGGGCAGAGAGAGAGGGAGAATCTCAAGCGGGCTCCATGCCTAGCGTGGGAGCCCAACACAGGTTTTGATCTCACAACCGTGAGATCACGACCTGAGCTGAAATCAAGAGGCGGATGCTTAACCTACTGAGCCACCCGGGTGCCTCTGTATCTCCCATTCTTAAATCGATTTCTTAACCTTTCTTTTTATTCTTTCTCTGTTTTCCTTTCTTGCCTGTTTTAAGCGATGCAATAGGAATATAAAGTATACTTAATATTCAATGCCAACCTTTTCAAAAATCTACCACAATCACTTAGTGACCATAATTGTATATCATATAAAAGTGTTTCCTAATATGTGTTGGCTGTCGGGGAAGTTTCTTTCTCCTACCTGTTGTGTGATCTCGTATCTATCTTGAATCTCCTTGCTAAGTGATAGCTGCCATCACAGCTCTGGCTTTCCTTGATATTATCTCTTCCTACATGTCCAAAACATAAGTTCACATGAGCAGAAGTTGATCTTATCAAAGGTAAATCATAAGTTAAAAAAAAAAAAGGCAGGGAGATTAAAAAAAATTTTTTTAATGCATATCTTGCAAGCAATTATTGTATTTAGGAAAATGTGTTCTGTTGAGATGAAAATCGTTCTCTAAAACTGACCACATAGGTTTACAAGCATAGTAAAAATTTGAAGTTTCCCTTTAAATTAAATTGAATGCTGGAGCTTCCTAAACTTCAATAGTATAGTCACCAGCAAGACTGCAAGATAATGTTCGAGTCTTAAAAATCATCAGAAGTAAGGCAACCGATATAAGTTCAGAAGAACTGACTTTATTTTTTGTGGTGGGGCCAAGAAAAATACTTAGCTTTGTGTTTAGTTTTGTGCATGTTAATCTTGATTTTTCTTAGTGTTTTGTATGTTTTGAGTTTTTAATATCAAAGGTAGTGCTCTTTGTAAACAAGTGTAAGTTTACCCAGGCAGCTTCACTTACACCCTTCCCTTGTAATCAGATGTGAAAATTACACCCTCCCTTTTGGATACATGATAATTACACATTTCAACATGCAAAGAATTGTCTCTGTTTCAGTTGTTGGAATGAAAAAGCTGAGACATTCAGTAAAATATATTATTATATTAAAGATCATTTCCATAATTGTTTTCGGGATTTGTAATCAAAACCATGATCAAGGTAGTTTTAGTTTTAAAAAGAATACACATGGAAATAAGGAGTGGATAAAATTAATTGCTAAGTTCCACTTCAATGGCCATTCTCTTATTTTATAAAAAAGCAATTGAGAAGATACATTACATTCTTTCTTTCAAAAAAATCTTTTCATATCCTATTTGACATTTTCTTTCTCCATGCTTATAGAAATACCTATTTTTCATGTAGACCGGAAACAAAGGCTAAAATATCTACATTTTTGTGATCAGTGTGAAATTTTCTGTCAGAGGAGAGAGATAAATGCAACAAAGGAATTTTTTTAGGAGATGTGTTTTATTTATTGTTTATGTTGTGTTTGTTTTCAAGAGTCCTTTTGAGCCAATTGAGCCAACTGTGAAAGTTTTGTAAACTCAGATGGGGCACCTCAAACTTGACCATCAGGTTACTCAGTTCATCTGCAGCACCACTTATATCATAAGGTAAAGACATATGTCAGTGTGGGCATAAGACAAAGCCTCAAAAAAACTCAGGGATTTTGGAAAATAACACTAATTCAAAAATATTTTTTTCCTCTTTGAGGAGGATGGTTTAAATTATTGATTCCTTTTTTACTTTCCTAAGCAAAGACGAAAGGAACAGGAGACAAAAGGCAGTATTAGATAACTAATATCATGGTTTCTTAAGATAGTTTATGTCATAAAGGAATACCTCAACTGATTAGTTCTCTATTTATTTATTTTTCCTACTCATCCAAACACTGGCACAGGATACATATTCATACAGCCCAAATCTATTTTTCCTAAAGTATCCTAACAGATTTTTGATTCTCAAAATGTCTCAACCCAATTTTCAAATACTTGGACTTAGATGATAAAACTAATTAGTCTTTATCTGTACAACCTTTTGTGTTTTTAAATCATTACATAGTCTGACATGTATATTTAATTTTCCAAAATGTTTTCCCTAGAGAGCATCCATATATTTTTAGAACTTGGAGGGAACCAGAGATTTCAACTCTTCTCACCCTTAGGTACTTCCCTCATTGGGCAGAAATTGAAACAGAGTTGGCAAAACCAGGAATTCAGTCCTAGTCTTCTGATTCCAAATTAGGGACAGGATACTGTTTTGAATGTTGTTGATAGTTTTCTCTCAAGATCCAATCTGAGATGATGTCTTATTTTTAGGCTACGTGATTCTCTACTCTGAAGTGTCAGGTTATAATTGTGGTATGTGCCAAGAAATGAGTGGGCTAGAATCAGAAAATCCACCGCACGTATGTGCTGAGTTATTGGACTATGGAGTCACATGTTCTGAACTCAAGACTCTGGTTTTACTGCTTCTATGTTTCTTTGGAAAGATTGGACAGTTGCTTTTTAGGTGAGGCGTTTTCATAATTCTTGTACAGGCAGGGCAGAGCGCCCAGAAAATGTTTCACCTGGCATTGACATTAGCCTGGCATTAAGTGGGTTCCCATTCCAGTCCCATTTCAAAAGTAAGCCTATCTTGGCACAATAGAGTGTGGTGAGAAGAGTCCATGGCAGAGAGCAGGTAGAGGAGATGACAGGAGAATTGCCAGGAAGGAATGAAAAGGCCTATGTACTTGGTCCCATTGTCCACATCCACCATCACCATCAAGCAGTGACAGTGGTGGTGAGGAAGAGGTAGGGGGGGTGGGGAAAGTACAGAAGAAGCCATTCTTGATTACACTACATGTCCCCTACTAGTTTCTGTCCCAGGAGGCCGATTGATGTGTGGAGTTCTAGGATCACAACCTGGTATGACAAGAAGACTCCTGGACTTGGGTCAGGAAACTTGGACTTCTGGCACTCCCAGAGCTGACAGCCGGTCTCAGCTTGGTCAGCACCAGCACCTCTTTGGGCCTCATGTCCCGAGCTGTAAAATGTAGAGACTGGACAGAGGTTGCAAACTAGTGGCTGACAGATGTGTTTGCTTTGGCTCACAAAGTATTTTAAACACATTTGAGTTGGTTGCCAATATTTAAAAATTGGGAAAATCACTCACAAATCCAGAAACTCGGAAGATCTAATATCTCTGGCCTACATGGCTGCAAAGAAAGAGGAAATTTCTCTGGATCCCTGACAGAAGGATCAGCCGACCTCCCTCACCTGCATGGTCTGTGTGGACCCTGGCGTGTGTGACCCCAATCCTCTCCAAGTTCTATAATTTCAAATCTGATTTGCTTCACTCTACAACATATATGGAATCCGTAGTGGTTTCTACATCCACAGTAGAATGCTAAGGTATTTGTCTGTATAACCAGCATCAGATAAAAGTTGGAAAAATTTTAGATCAAATAAATCAGTGCCATTTGGAACAAACTCTTACTTTGAAATCTGATGACGGGAGGCAGGTATAGCTCAGAAAAGGCGCCTTTAAGATAGTCACAGAAAAGGTTTGGCCTCAAACAGTTGTCCACCCAGCAAACTAAATAACTATTATAAATTACCCCCAAATTGATTTTTTAAAGCCTAAGGCAAACAATATAGGCTTCTCCAGTTAACATAGCATGTTCCCACATCTCCCACTAAAAGCAACATCTACAATCTCTATTTTGAATATTGGGTTCATGAACTTTTTCTGTTCACATAATTGCAAGCAAATTATGTTGGCCCAGGAACTATTGTGTCCTCTTCAAAAGTAAAGAAATATCCTTGATTTAGAAAGTCATATTTTTATAAACCTTTTTTTCCCAGATATATCCAGTTTGAACACAAAGGGTAACATTCGCAACTAATGGTTATGGAGTGTTTGATGTCGTCCAAGGTTCTTTGACAGAAATATCTCATTTGATCTTCAAAAAAATTCCAGAAGGTAGAAAGAGTAGTCTGAGATGTAGGAAAGTTGGAAGACTATTGGAAAATTGGTCTAGTATCTGTGAAAGACCGAGTATTCAAGCCTATAGTTTCTAGCCCCACGTTTAGTGCTTTCCATGCTATAGCTGTGTTTCTAACATGGGTGGATGGATGGATGGATGAATGGATGGATGGATGGATGGATGGATAGGTAGATCGATAATCTTACCTAAACAATGATTTTTGGTTTTGGTCTCATGAATGAGCAGAATTGTCTCAATGTTTCCTTAGTTACATAAAGAATGTTTTTGGTAGCTATTCTTAACTGGATCCTGGATTTTTATTAAGGGAAACTAGCATGTAAAACACACACACACACACGCACACACACACACACACACAATTCACAGGTAGTGTAGAGAATAATTTAAGATCAAAGTTTTACAGTGAAATAATCATCCAGAGGAATGGAGAGGGGGCAAAAAAATAAATAATACATGAAGAAGGTTATAGAAATATAAGGGGCGTAACTATAACATAACAAGGTAGAAGATAAAACAGATTTTATGGAGTGATGAGAAGAAATGTAAGGAGAAATACAGGACAAGGAGACTGTACAGTAATTTAAGAAGTGAAGCCCTTCAGCACAGAGGAAGGAGATAAATGGGAAATACTAGAGAGGAAGGAAATTTTAGGAAGTGTGGAAGCAAAGCCTGTAGGCCAGAAATCTGAGCAGGCTTGAAGAGAGGGGAGGATGGTTAAATATGGAAACACAGAAAGGGATGTTTTTAGGAATTCAGAAGCTGAAAGGAAAATAAATTTTAATCACAAAACTCTGTGAAGACAGCATCAACAAGTTTGAATTGCAGGAAAGGGAATTCACATGGTTAGAAGGAAAGAATAGAAATTAGTAAGAGAAGTCTTTGGATTTCAAGAGGTAGGAAGAGAAATGATTAAGAGGAAAGAAGGCATGGTGGGTAGAGGGGGAAAATGACATGACTGGGGTCACAGCAAACTGAAATGATGCAGAAAAGGAGCCATTCATGAGAGAATGGGAAGGGAGGGAGGGAAGAAGGAAGGAAAGGAGGAAGGGAGGAAAGAAGGAAGGGAGAGAGGGAGGGAAGGAGGGAAGGAGGGAAGGAGGGAAGGAAGGAAGGAAGGGAGGGAGGGAGGGAAGGAAGGAAGGAAGGAAGGAAGGAAGGAAGGAAGGGAGGAAAAGAGGGAAGTAGGAAGGAAAAGAGGGAGGTAGGAAGGAAGGGAGGAAGGAAGGGAGGGAAGAAAGGAGGGATGGAGGGCAGAGAAAGAAAAAGGGAGGAAGGAAAAAGAAAGGAAAGAAAGGAAAAGAAAGAAGGAAAGAAAGAAAGAAAGAAAGAAAGAAAGAAAGAAAGAAAGAAAGAAGGAAGGAAGGAAAGAAAGAAGGAAAAGGAAAAAGAAAAGGAAAGAAACTAACTTAAGTTTTGTTGGGAGGGGACTGAGCCCCCAAGGTGATAGAGGCAAAAGTGGTAAGGAGAAAGTGGGAACTGGAAAAGAGAAGGCAGTAAGACCGTTATGATGCTAAAAGCACTGTTAGCAGGAATGAGGCTTTGTGTTTTTTCATTTAAGTCTATGTGTATTCGTTTCTCTTTTCTGTACGTGGGGACCCTACTGTATTTCACATATTCATATTCTACCCGTATGATCAATTTACATAGGAAAGTAATTTACAAAAATAAGCAACTTCTGACTCTTTCATGTTTCCCACCAGGTGAGGTAACCCTGATGATTATCTGTCTGTCTGAAGGACACAGTACCACCGGGAGTGTGGCAATGGTGCCAGAGGTCACAATCATTTTTGAAACTGTTTTTTTAAATCGATTCATGATTCATAGAAAGTGGGAATTATGTTCAAACATTTATGGCAAAACATACTCTAGATATTAATTTACATTGCTTATACTAAAGATCTCTTGAGTTTTTAGTTTGACACAGATTTTTCATCTACTTTTTATAGGTTGTATTTCATAACGAAATTGTGTCTATCCCTCAACAATTCTTTTCCTTGATACAAGACACTCATTTCTCTAGACTCAGATACTTTCTTGCTCTGAATGGTCTAAGAGTGTACTCCATGGGGTGCTAGCATTTGGAAGGCTTTTCTCCTGGAACTATTTCTACCCTTCCTCTTTAACTGAGTGGATGTAAAGCCTTTGGCCATACAATTTTCTTATCACTGTGAAAATGGGGCTAAAAATCATAACAAACATAAGAAACAGGAGGAAACTAGTATATGCCCTTCCAGACACACCCTGGACCATGTGCTCAGGCCATGCAGTTGTGCCCCTCAAGAGTGGGTTGAGCAACCTGGGGAATCTTGGTTTACCTGTGGGTGGGGACGCAATCCCTCTGCCATAAATGCAAAAAAGAAAAAAAAAAAGTCTCTCATAAGAACTTAAAGCAATTCTCTTCAATACTCAATTTAATCTAATCTCTTTTTTTTCTTCTTCCTTTCCTTCTTTCCTCTTCCTTTCTTTTTCTTTTCCCCTCCCTAATCCCTGACCCCCTTCCAAGATTTTCACCTCAAAGATAGAAATGCCTGAAAAGAAAACCAAAATCACAGTGCTGCAGTACTAACAAGTAATCCTGTGTTTGTTAGAAACCGGTTTGAAATCAGGGACAAAATTCCCCAAAGTAGCTATGTATCTGAAAAACTTCTTTAGGTCTAGCCAGGCTATGAATGGATACATCTTTCATGTTGTACAAACGATTGCTTATATACAGCCACCTGAAGAAAAGAAATGCCTTACTAATGACAAGCTCTATTTTACAGGAGTAGGAAACATAGCTAAGTGGCTTTTGGAATGCTTATTGGACTCGTTCATTTATTTATTTACTATTAACCTTACCATATAGAGAAAAAGGAGGTGATAGGTAGGTAGCTAGGTAAGACAACAGGATGGCAGACAGAATTCCTGACTATCAGGGTAGAAGGAATTTGTAAGACATGTAACCTAATATAGTTAAATTTGGAACGGCACACAGACTGGGGGTGGGGGAGGCAATGTTTCAAGAACAATCATTGTCCTTAAACATCCTCCTAAGGCTAGGTCACTCATTTCCCCCCCACACACCCCTTTCTTCCTAGAATTAAGGAAAGTCTTTCCTTAACTTGGGTTGCTATGCAGAGATGCGAAATCTCATTGGCTCCGAATGCTTTTCTGTCTAGTAGCGACTACTGGGAACCCTGCTAATGTGCATATTGATGTACCCTGTAGCTTCAGAGATGATGAAAGAGCATATTACTTATTTCCACAACAACAAAGCTAAGAGAAATTTGAAAGCAGCCAGTTATTTTACCTGGGGACTTTCTCCCAGGTGACAGGGTTATAGAGCCATGGAATTTAAATGTGGGGGGCAGTCCCATTTTCTAAAAAGTTTTTCTGAGGAGCCACAATACCACTCTCAACCAAAAAAAAAAAAAAAAAATTAAAAGACTGTTGCTTTCATTTGCATTCATTTAGTCAACTATGCCTAAAATATGGAAAAGACATTATTATGCTCATTCAGAGTGTATTTTATTCGTTGTTTACTAGGCTGGACTGACATGATATGATTTGTGCTTTGCGGGGTCACAACAAGCTACTTGCAGGACAATTTGCTGAATCAAGAGGATGATTGTGTCTGGTGCCAGTCAGTCGCAATTAGGACCAGGATCAGGGAGGCCCAGGGTTTGTGCATCGTCTTGGGCTAGCCGCATAGAAATCAGCTCACCTGAAACTAATTGTCACAACAGAGACCTTATGCAAATGAGCCCTGGGGTTAGCGTGGGAAAAGAAAAACTGTCGCAAAGATAGGTGACCTGCTGAGCAGGGGGTCTGTTGCTGGGGAAATCTTTGTTCAATGAGTTTAAAAATGTTTTCATTGTTCAAAATCCAAAAAAAAAAAAAAAAAAAAAAAGGCATACCCACTCACCAAGAGTGTGGCAAACACACTCATCTAAAATTCCAATAAAGTACAAGCCTGCTTTGGAGCATGCAATAAATTGGGAGTCTATACTTTATAAGGGCTATGGCAGGAAAATAATTTCCCTTTGCAAGGGCCTTTAAAGTGTAGGTGCTGTGGATTGCAGAGTGGGCCCACCTTGAAAATTCTCTCGGAAGGTCAGGTCTGCCGCTAGCCAGCCGGGGAGGAGGACTTCTACTACCTTTCCTTTCTGCATCCCAACTGTCCTTGTCTACACTGCCTTGAAGGGTGCCTGTGAGCTAGACAAGAGAGGCCTGCTTTCTAATTGAACCTCACTTTTATCTCAGGTAGAAAAGAAGGGCCAAGCAAGTTCCCTGCCACATGGCAAAAGAAGCCAGGAAACAATGGGCAGTTTCTTAAGCTGTGGTTTCTCGAATGTTCACAAAATTAAATGAAATGCAAACATTGTGAAATTCCAGGACAGGTTATGCAGCCCAAGTGATAATAGATTGTAGAAATTTAGCAAAAGAAAACTTATTTCCCGTTTCCAAACCCCCGACAAAAACATGTATAAATTAGAAATATTGTAATTCAATCTTACAGCACTCCTTTGAAATGGTCTTCAAAATGTTCAGCTTCAGAAAGCTAGATGAAGAAAAGCCATTTTAAGGTAGTAAACATATTTCTATGTTATCGTAACAAAGTTGCCTTTGGGTTCTCGATTGATTTTTAGCTTTTCAGTCTTGTTTCCCTAAAAAAGTATGGGTTAACATATTGACCCTACTTAGCTTTTTGCTGAAAATTTGCCAGCAACATATTAAATAATGTATATTCACACAGCAGTATAAATCAAATAAGGGAAAAAAATGGGGAATTCTAAGCTTTTGCAAGAACAGAGATATTTTGTGTCTTAGTGATTCCAAAAGAAGAATAATTTGAATAAAATACTTTAGGTGAAAGAAAAAGAAAAGAGAGAGTGGCACCGCATTAGCTTTGAATGCAAATGTTATTTTGTTTGGCAAATCACTGGGTCTAAGACAGTGAGTGTTTTCATTGCGTCTCCTAACCGGCCGGATTGAAATTTGGACTCGTGTCTGCTAAGCAAGCTCAGGAATCACCTTGATGGCCACCACAAAACCTAAAGAAAGTTAGGCTCAAAAGCAGCACGGCTTAATCACAACTTAAATTAAAAGGAAAAAAAAGAAACCAAACTCTTTTGTCCCTTCACCACTGTCTGAAATAATTTCCACATATAGGAGATGGTTCACAGTGGGTACGAAGTGCTCAGCTTTCACTCATCAAACTTTAATCGGAACTGCATTTTAGTTTTTGAATAAAGAACACTTAAAAAATTTAGATGCAAATTATTTTGCATTATTCATGCTCTAAGTGTCCTTGTAGATTTAAACACTTCTGAGGCCACCTTGATTCAAGTAATTACCTAGGCCCTCACTGCTCCGTCATGAATAAGGTATTTTGTACAAGTAAAGTATGCACCCGATGAGCTTTTAAAGTGGCTTTACACTGAACTTGTGTATTGCTTCTCGTGCATGAGTGAGCCGAACACACGTTGCAATCTGTCTCAGGTGGGAAACCCTGGCTGGGCATCCATGGGTGACGGGATGAAACCCGAGCGTCTCTCTCCACACACATGCTCTGCCTTTGTCTCTTCTTAAGAATCTCAAAGTGATTCTCCTGCCTGACTCTAGTAGCTGTTTGAGAATCTAAGCGAGCAATAGATTAGGAAAAGAAACGAGAGGGAAAGTGGCAGTGGAAGTGCTTAACTCCTCCAACGCCAGAGTTCATTTAAGTGTCCACTTTTCAGACCACCTCATCTTCATCAGCAAAGGCTTCTGCGGAAGGTAAGAAGTCTCTCTGATTCTACGTGGCTCTGTGCATCTGTCTCCCCATCTGTCCGCCCGGGCTCCTCAGCGATTAGAGCTGAGTCCTACCGCCACCACAGAATTCTTCACAAAATGGAACTGGTTTCACACTCAGAAGCGAGTGAAGAATGCTTACCATAGAAATGAAAGTGACCACAGAGCATAAATCTCTAAGTTTATCCACACACACGAAAAGAAGGTTTGTAAGAGTTAAATATAATTGGCCGAAGCTTGTAGCTGGCGTTTGTTACAAAATGCCCAAGCCTTTCCTTTCCAACTCCGTGGCTTTGAAGAATTATAGGAATTTTATGATGTGCTATTGGAGTTACACTGGCAGAGATTACAGAAAAGGGGTTAAAGTTGGTTTATGGTAGAAAAAAATTATGCAGAAACCAATAAAAATAAACACACTCAAGTAGACTAAACTTGCTGGGCTTTTAGTTTTAGTTTAACAAAGGAAGTTTAGATGGAAGTAAATGTTGCAGCTTTTAGAAAATTAGTTGACACTCATACTTGATCATCTTTACTACACAGCGGTATAATTAATATTTAAACATTCTAATAATGCAACTTGCTTTGCATGCACTTTTCAGCCTCACAACAGTATATTTTATCTGGAATTGTGCTAGCATTTTCTTGGGTACTGCCCATTTTCATAGAGTTAAATTTAAAATAGAGTAGGGCCTTAGCCCTTATGGCCAGTAAAACATCCGTAGGAGAGTGAACAGGTTTCATACATCTACCAGACAGTTTATTATTAGGACCAATATTTACCCGAGATAGTAGAGAATATACAAATTTTGTTTCATTGCCCCAGTGCACGCTTTTAAAAGAACGGAGTAGATTGACTTTGAAAGTTGCATCTGGCTGTTGTCCGCTCACTGCTTATTGTCCAAAACGGGAGAATTTTGATTTTGCGATAGCAGTGTGAAATGAGTAGGCAGTACGTGAAATACTGAACCCACCGGTGTCTGCCCATTCATTGAGGTGTCTGATTAACAGAGTGATGAATTTTTATTTTCAGTGTATGAAATCGGTTCGAGAGCATTGTCTGAGTTGTGACAGCTGAAATGCCCAGGAACTTGGTAAAACAATAAAACTAGTAAAACATAGAGAAGTTAACTAATTGACAGAAGACTGAGCTAGTTTATTTTCACACGAGAGCTTTCTTCCTGTTCCAGTCTTGGGGCTGTAGGTGGTAGGGAAAAGTTGTTTCAGGTGCTACCCCTCAGCTCGGTCCCTTTGAAGAGTGCAAGGTGCCCAGCGTTCTTGATCTTCTCGTTTGAATGGGGGGAGAGAGCATTCTAGTTTTCCACTGTAACTTCAGTGTTCTTTAATATAAAGAGAATTTGCATGCACATATTTACTGCTCATTCTGTATAACCGAGTAGGTGTACTGAGCTGGAGGTCTATTTTGAGATTCAGCCCACGTTAACCCCTTGAGGCCCACTTCACGAGAGGTACTGCCCTGTGGGAGTCCTGTCGTTTAGTGAAGGATGAAGCTGTAATAGATCCACGGCCACGCCAACACTGGGGCATCCCGTTTCACTTAATTCTGTGAAGCCTTGAGCCGTGGTTTGCACAAATCAAATGGCGCAAATGAAAACTGCGCAATTAGGCAGGTTGGATTTCGAGAGAAAAAAGATAAGCCATAGAAAAAATAGTCAATATAAAATATTACTATAGAGCAGCAATATGTAAACTAAGCTTCACATGGAAAGAACCAGAGGGATCTCATGAAGTAGCTGTCAAGAGATGGTTTGCACTGGCTGTTTTATTTCCTTATGTCAAAGGAAGTCATTTTCGCAGATTCATGGAGACGATCGTTTTTATTTCTGATATTCAGAAACTGAACTGGCAGTTTGGTGTCTTTGTATTTTATTGGGTTTGTTTTGAGAAAGGGAGTTAAATGAACTCAGCTTACAAATAACTAACAGCCCCCGGACTGTTTAAAACCTGCTATTGAGGTGGTAAAGTAGAGATAAGTTGAACCCAACTGCTGTCACACGTATGGGTTTGACAGATAGGTAAGTCCGAGAGTGGACAAAATTAAAAGCATTTTTCATATGCTAATCTCCACCTGCACAGGAATAATTTTTTTTTTAAAGGGGGCAGCCTACTGGTAGAGTAAATTCAAGAGCTGTCTATCACCAGTACATTACTTCTAGGAATGGCCCTGACACAAAAAAAACCAAATAACTAGTTTCATGAGAAAAGTCTTCCATAGAGTCTTAGTTCCAGATGGGTGTCATGACAGCCATGGACCAGCAATTTGTGGAAAGAAAAATGACCCATCCATATAGCTTTTAAACTCAGCTAATAATTCCCTCCATATGTAATTGGCTCAAAATTATGTCTGAAGAATTACTTGTTTAGTTGCAAACAGAGGTAAAAGGGAGAATGGTGATCTGCCTTGCTTTTCAGGTGATAGGTACATGTGAACTTCACGGTGCGTGTGGGAGACAACCAGGGACGCCAATCAGAACCTACAGGTTAACCCACAGCCATGAAATCTGAGAAGGTTTATAGCAAGTCGGTAATAGTTTCAGTCCTCTGCGAGAACACATAAACTCAAACTTCATGCTGGGACAAAACAGGGCGGGACATTTGAGGTAGAGGGTGAGAAAACCCTCCTCTTCTTATGACAAAGCCTCTCCCATACTTGTTTAAATGCCACTGGGCTGTTATTGAATGCTCACCATTTCTCTGGGTTTTATATTCTTGTACAAGAAGCTTTGGGAGTTTCCTTTAATTTTGATAAATATTCAAATTTGCACATAATTTCTACACTTCAGTTTTGAATGATAGAAAATTTCCCATGCTTGTTGAGTTTCCTTTCAAGTAAGAAAGTAATTCTTGTAATAAATGAAAATGTTGCGTTTCTTTTTCCCAATATTGTCAAGATAATAAACCCTTACCTTAGTCTATAAATTCAAGATTCACTAATTTATTGAAATGAGAGCCAAAGTAGTCTGCGAGAAATCTTAAACAGCGAATGGTAACTCAAAAGAAATGGGTAATTATGTTATCTTAGGTAAGGATCTGTCTTTTTCTATTAGAAAGTCCTCAGGCTTGGGAAACTTATGATTCAAGTGCCCGTAACTGGGTTAGAGCCCTCAGTTATTATATGGTACTCCGTCAGGCCCTATGAATGAAATTGCAAGCAATGATTACGATACTGGTGTCCCTTATAAATATAGTATACCTGAGAGATGACAGTCAGAGAAAGTTTCTAGCAGGCACTAAATAAAGTGGTTTGCTTTGGCTTTACTTGCAGGGAAACCTGGTCAATGGTGATCTTACTTTTTCAATGGAACTTAAAACCTGATGCCATGTGACCGACCAGGCTGCTAACATGAAGGAGAAGAGTCGGTTAGCATCATTAACATTCTTTGATTGGCGAGCACATTAGGAGGTAGATAAGGGAGCAGTGCAGGCGACCCACCTCCTGGCCACGGGAGGACAGTGCCTGGAATGTCTGCAATGCGTTTCTATTTTTGTCACACCTATGTGTGGCCACCCATCTGGTCTGAATCAATCAGTTCCATCCCAGGGCTCTGCTTCTCTCCCAGCTGAAATAATACCCTCCTTTTCCAGTGTTCTGCCTTAAGGAGGTTCACTGTTCACAATTGCCCATGCAAGGCTATTCACAAGCCTACATGTTTGTAAACACTGGTGAACCCAGGAAGAAGCACTGGGGAGAATTTAAAAAAAAAAAAAAAAAAAAAAACAGAATATTTTATGGATTCACTCTGTTCTACTAGAAAGAGTACTTGGGGGAGCTGAATGAATCATTAGCAAACTATTTGACCCCAGAAAGTAAAAGAATGATGCGATACCATTTTGTATACATATATCCTAATTTATTTTTTAATGAATTTTTCTTTGCTTGAGTTTAAACCATGAATTTCTGTGCTGTTTTACCTACAGCAGATAAACCCAGGGTCTAGAAGTATTGGCCATGACTTAGCCTAAAGTATCTTCTTAGGCCATTTCTTTCTGCTCCACACTAGAATACATAATGCTCAAGTTGCCTACACTGCTGTACCAACCCTACACCTCTGCTTCTAGATCATTTTCTTACATTCCTCATGTGCACACTCTGTTCTTCAGCAATCCAACATCCATGCCTCCCCCATCAGATTCCTGCACACCTGACAGCCTCTCTCTTGATGTTCCAGCTAGTAGACTACTGACCTCTATTAAAAAGGTCAAGGTATTCACCAGTGAAACCTGCTTTCGTACCACATAGCACTCTTCCCACAAGAGACCTCAAAACTTACTGACATTGGCATCGGCGAATTAAATAACATGGTAAAAAAGCAACTCATGTTCCCTATCTGCCCACTTTTCCATTGCAGTGGGAAATACCACCCTATCGTGGACCTCCCAACCGGGAACCCCAGGGTTATTTTTGTCTCACCCACTGCCTTTCTCACTCCCCACATCCAGTCTGTTAGCAACCATGGCCACTTTTTCTCCCTTTTTTTTTTTTTCTTTTGGCCAACATTTCCTGAATCCACCCCCTTCCTTTTCATTCTCATAGTTGTGGTCTTAGTGTAGGCTTTGGCCTTGGCCCACTGGGAATTTGCGGGCTTCTTCTGTATCTCCCTCCATAAGAGCATATCAAGCCTCAGCTTAATTTACCACTTCTCTGTCTGTACCTTTAACCAGCCCATCATTTTCTGTGGGCTCCATGGAGACTGTCAACTGCTCTTTGGACTATGTTCGGAATCTCCCTTTCTAGGTCTCACCTCCTCATCTAACTCCCTTCTAATGGCACTCACCTTTTTGCTTGCTTTTCCTAGGTAAGCCAATCCATTCTTTATCTAGTCATTCTCTCATTGTTTCAGAAACTCTTCCATGTTGTACCGATCCCTGATCTGTGCCCCCTGTGTGGCAGATCCCGAAACTCTGTAACTTTCAATAGTCCTTCCTTCCCTTCCCTCCATTCTGGTATGGCAAAGTATGGTCAATGAGAATGAGTCCAAGTTCAAAACTTCAGCTCTTCCAGTTGCTACCTATGACATTGAGCAAGTGACCTAACACCCCTAAGCCTCAGTTTCCTCATCTATAAAATGGATTCTTGTGAAAAAAAAAAAAAAGAGCGAATTATGTTGGACACTGCTGACACATCATAAGCACCAGTTAAGTCTTTGTTGTTGTCATTATTATTGTTACTATCACTGTTTCTCAGAGGACATCTACCCAGTCACACACCTTCAGTTACCCTCACACTGTGTGTTGCTTTCTCCTTGCATGTAAATTTTGATAACACAATCAGGTTTCTTTAATCTGGTTCCATCAGTAGATTACGTCCTACAAGTCAAGGGCAACGTTAATTGAACATGGCTGGTATTGAACCAGGTAATGATGAAGACTTAAATGATGCTTTTTGAGGATGATTTTGAAGCAGGTGATGTCAAAGATTACGATGATAATGAGGAGGAGGATGACGAAAACATGGCCAGGTGCTCCTTTGAGTTAGTACTCTTTGCTCATACAGCTAAGTCTCCAGAAAACATATAGTATTCCCCCTCAAATTAGTTTTTTCTTCCCGTTACGTGGAAACATGTTATGCGTCAGAAAATATATTGTGCAGAGTGCATGGGATTTATTTCTCAGAAAGCAGAGAAATGGTAAGAATTTTAAGTGTTCTCCATACTTATTTAGATCTCACATCAGGAGATAAAACAAATGAAAACTCTGACTTGTTAATAATTTACATTTTAGTGGAAAATTCATACATGCTGTTAAGATACCTCTAAGACCCAACACAGAAAATGCAAATAACTTACATCCACTGTGCACTCAGAATTTGTCTGAGAAGAAAACATCATCAATTTTTTTTTTTTAAAGGTGTTTACAAGGGACTATGGACCATATTTACGGGGTTATAATTACAATTTCAGGCGACTCTTTTGAAGTATGCTTGGAGATGATCTCTCCATTCATCAGGTGTTTCTTACAGAAAATCCACCAAGGTCTACCTCACCACCTAGGAGGTAGCTTGCAAATAGGGGATTTCTTTTCAGCAAGCCACACCATCACTTTTCTCTAACAGCTTATGCAAAAGTTTCACGGGGGAGGGAAAAGCCCAAGCCAAAGAGAAAGAGAGAGAGAAAGAGAGAGAGAGGGAGAGGAGTGTGCATGACAATAACTACCTCTGTCCCTTTGGTTTTTGTTCTTTTCATGTCATGGAACTTTTTAGCTGTGCTGCCTGGGTAACTGCTCTGGAAGGTTGGAATATCTGTTGTTGAAGGAGGTTTGTGATTGAGGGCCCTCTGACACAACCTTTTGTTGCATTGAGGTGTTTGATCCTCTTTCCTTTTCTTCTAAAACCAATCCCATCCCTTTAAAAAATGGATAACCAGCACTTCTTTTACTTATTGTCAGCTTCTGGAAAGTTACCGTGGGGGTTTGTAGAAGTTTAACTAGTTAACTCTTTGCCTGCTGATATGCTGCTGACAAATATTCTTCTGTCTGAACACGAAAGGTTTGAATCGCTTTTATCAGGTATATGCTGTTTTTACTCATGCACAGCAACTGAAACGCACCCCAGGTCCCGAAATAGAGTGCTTGTGTTCAAGGTCTTGAAATGCGAGAGTGGTTCGGGCTTTGAAATGGGACACATCCTTATCTTTTTGTCCTCAACCCGAAACGTGTGAGAGGTATGACTCTGCCATTTGAAAAACTTGATAAGAGACACTTTTTTTTTTTTTTTTTTTTTTTTTTTTTTTTTTTTTTTTTTTTCTGCAGGAACGACAGGCTTTGGTAAAAAATAAATGCGACGAATTACTTCAAAACTGGGAGGTGTAACTAGATGGCAATGGAAGAAAAGGGCCTCGGAATGAAAAGTGTAGGGGTCTGGTTCCAGCCTGCTGACTAAATGCTGGAATAGCTTTTCCCCAAAGGAAGGGACACGGCCCAGGCTATGGGAGAGAAAAGAAGCTTAAATGGATTATTTAACAAAAAAGCAACTTATGGCTTTTAGATAGTGACCTACATTCTGCACACAATGATGATATTTTTACGGCGGTGATAGGGTTAATAACCTCACATCATTCATGTAGTGTTTTTTGAAAATTGAATTTTACTGCTACAAAGTAAATGTAACAGCCCTCTGGAGACAATATTACAGGCACTTTATTGTTTGCTAAGCTGATGTCATCTTTCTACAGACTGACTTTAAAACAAAGGCAGAACATTTATTACAAATATCACTGTGTGAAAGGAAATCTACTGAAATATTGTTTAGAAGGTGAGCTGATAAAAAAGTATTAATACTTGGCTTTGATCATCTTACACTATAAAGTTGTGACTTCAAAATGCTTCTCATGTGATCTCTATTCAAGGCAAAAACTTCATCCTGGAAATTCCTATCCACCTCTCTACCATTATTTGCCTTCAAGTTGGAATATTTGTTTAAGCTTCCCGGGTGTTTTGGATACATTTTTACTCTGTAAGGCAATTTATTAACACAGTTGATGAGCGCTTGAGAGGGAAATTAAGGAGCACCTTTCAAAGACGATGGATGTATGATTTAAGAAACAAAGTATGGAGATGAAGCTGTTCAGTTTATATAATGAACTTTCAAAATCACCTGTAAGTGGTGGCTGGAAAGTTTGCAATTTAAATAAGCTGTCTAAGGCTTTGCCAGGCAAGCATTCTGAATGGCAGGCTGCTTGCAACTCAGAGAGTTTGGTCTCTATATCTGATGCACGTGTAATATAGCGTGAAGTTGTTTGTGGATCACACAGGAGCTTCTTAGAGCTTCATTTCCACACTGTAGCCCTTGAAAATGTATCAAATGAGCAGACACGTTTGGCTCTTCCTCACAAGGCACAAGTAATTTGTTTGTAAATCAGTTACTTTTCAAGAAAAGTTAAATTAGGGACAACTTTGGCTTCTTTGATGTTTCCCACTTGGAAAGCCAAAGAGCAAATTAATGATCATTTTGAAGTCATCATGATAATGAGGAAAATATAATTTAGCGGGCTACACTGTCTCCAAATCACTTTTCAGGTGTGGTGTATGAATAACAGCCCAAATGACCAAAATAGCCTGATGGTGTTTTTCTAAGAAAATGATTTAGTGCTCTGCTTTTGTCTCTGAAGCCTGGTTAGAAGGAAAACATGGGTCAAGGAAATTGGGTTAGAAAAAAAAAAAAAAAAGCCTGGTGTGGGGTAGGTGTAGAATTATATGAATAATGTCTAATAGGGAGCCTGTGGGCACTCACCAGATCAGCAGACGAGAGTCTCGCCAGTGTTTGTGAGCTGCTCAGGACAGACTGATGACATTTATATCAATCAAAAATGAATCCACAGACATTTACTCAACATGCTCTGTGAAAGGCAATGTGGGTAACTGGTGTATGGGCCATGCCCTGTAAGAAGTCTACCTGTACTTAATTGTGATTGAACCAGGAATAGAACCGCAGCATGTAAAAACCTTGGGTTGCTACTGTGTATACTTCTATATGAGAAAGCCATTGTTTTTGTAAAGCATACACCTATTTGAAGCATTTTACTATAAACCTGCCAACAGGGAAGTTATTTTATATTTGGCCAGTTCATTGTCACATTTGACCAATATTAGCTACTTATCTGGTGCCAGGTGCTTTAGCACCAAGGGTCCAAATGTGAGTCCTCACTGACACAGATCAGTGTCAGAAAATATAGCTCGGTGGAGTCAGAGCCTGGCACATTGTGAATGTTTTTAAAAAATCAATATTCCGTAAATACTTACTATTTCATAAATGTGCAAGAAAGCCATGAATGTTTGTTGAATGACTGATAAAAATGAATTGAGTAATACTCAAGGTAAGTCCTTGATTCCATTTATGTACTGGAAGGGGCTGAGATTCCCCCTCCTTAACCAGGTCAGCACAGCTATAAGAAATGACATGCTTGAGTTGGCCTCAAAAAAAAAAATAATAATGTTTACCATGTGAGTAAGGACAGGAATTGTCCACTGATGATGGAAGCAGCACCATAGAATATGCCACAGCCCAGTTCTGGCCACTGCACACCTTCTTGATGTTGCTTTATGGATTTGACTGGTGCCCTTCTCTCTCTGCTCCCTATTGTACAGTCAGTAAAACACACACTCTCTCTCTCTCTCTCTCTCTCTCTCTCTCTCTCTACCATTGGGATTCAATTATTCACCTCCTCAAGTAAGAACGAAAGTATCTCATTCATCTCATGAAAGAAGAGAAAAAGCCTTCCTGTCCCTCACTTCTATCTATAAAACTCAATTTCAGTTGTGTACTAAGAGAGCTCAGTTCTGACCACTGGTTTTAAGCATCCAACACGTAAGAAAGAAAGAAGGGGGTGGGCAGTTAATATTTAAACTACCTACCAGTCTTGTAATAAAAGGATTTTTCAAACATCGAGATGAATTTGGTGCCAAGATGAAATCATTACAGTTACTTTTCGTCTCCAACTTAGCAAGAGATCTCATGGATGGGACGCTCAGAGCAGGACAATTTGGGACGGTTCCAACTGTATGAGGCCTGGTGTCATTACCTCCATAAATAGAATCGAGCTTCCTTTCTTCTGCAGCTCTACATTTCCTTGCCTTTGATTCTCCTCCTTTGCTTTTTCTCCTGGCAGGCCTTTCCTCTCTCCTGTATCAGCCACTCCATAGGCAGATGTGCCTCTTTTTCCATTTGCCAGACACCCCCCCTCTCCCAAATCTTCCAAACTACTCCCCTTTGAAGTCTCTATTACCGATACAATCACTTTTGTTTCCCTTCCATCCCCTCTCTCTCCACTCGAGCTTCTTCTCTCCCTAACCCCATTAGTTACATCTGCTGCCCCTACCATTCAGCCTGTGTTAAATCGTAATGCGCTTGACATAACTTCGGTTTGTCTGCTAAGTACTCAATCAGCACGCACTGCTATCTTCTGATTTGTAGGAAAGGGGGCAAGAGTGAGTAAGCTGCCTCAAAATGCACTAAATGATTCAGCTCTGCCCAATTAGCCCAACTAAAATGGGAAATTGACAACTAATGATAATGAAATAAATGGGTTTTAGTTAAGAATATAAATCCACAAACTTGGTTCCTGATGCCTGTGGTAGATACTGTATCCTTCATATGGTGCTCAGATGGCTCAGGGGATGTTAAGGATGGACGAATGAAGGGAGGTGTATAAGTAATTGCAGTATTTGTTAGTTGACTGGAGTTCTTTCCCTGGGATTCATTAATGGACTTTTAAGGGATCTGCGAGCCACCAGAAATCGCATGTAACATTGTGTACGTCCATGCATCTTCCTGGGCAGTGGGGCCCCTACACTTAATCCGATTCTTAAAAGAATCTATGTGTGACCTTCCCAAAGGTTAAAGACCCCCGGAAATAAGCGAAGACACCTATTTTGTCAGTGTTTCCCTATGGTGTGGTTCCCCCCCACCCCCCCAGCCCATTTTAATATCCTGCCTGATTTGAGCAGTTCGGAAAGTAGAAACATAGGGTTTTAAAAGAAACATTTACCTTCTTTAAGAGGAAAAATGTTTAAACCACCTACCAGGTTATACAATTTACTTTTCTTATTATTTTAGTTTTACTACAATTCAAAGACAGACCTTTTTTTTTTTTTTTAACAATGGGTATAATCACACATCTGAACATAAGAATTAGTTTTATGCAGTTCCATAGAAAACCAAAATCTTGAAGAACACTTTCAAAACAACCAGAGAAAAATAAACCATTCCTTATGTCAGTCTTGTTAGAGAGGGATTAGGAAACTGGCAATTATTTTGGCGACCTTAATTGTTGCGCGGCAGGAAAATATGTAATTAGAGCACGTTCCCAGGCCCGCACACACCTGCAGCACATCGCACAGTTTAATGTCAGCTTTCAGTGCCCGTCGGTGCCAGGTTCTAGCACAGCCAGTCACAGTGACGCTCTGAGAACATTTCGGACTCATGTGCTGTGGCTTCTGTGTATGAAAGAAGCAGGCATTTACACGACCACACAATGGGGTGCGTTGCCGCAACACTGTTTTCATTCTTTTCTGACGCCCACCTTCAGCACTGCCCTGGTTTACTCCGTTTGAGGTTTTATTGTTACGGTATAATAGTCCTGTACATTTTTGAAATTCCCTTATTATTCAGCTTATTAATACAGTACTGACTTGATTACCAGGCAGCAGTTGCATGGTAGAAGATTCAGATTCCGTGCATTAGCTAAGTCAGAAGCTGAGTACATTCTTGGTATAATGAGAACAATTGTTTGACATTTTTTCTATGTTAGAAAGATGGGCTGTGGTAGTTCTCTCTATAGTTGCATTTTGGAATTCACTGTATATTCCCTATATGTTGCTGAGTTTTCATTTTTTCGTGTAGGGAGAGCTTAAAATGTACTCTCACTAATTTGAAAGTGTTTCGGAGTATGGGAGGACTCTATCATGATTCTCATTAGCATTTGTCTTCATTTTTCTCTTTTATTGGCTTTTTACAACGGAAAGAAAGAGCTCAGATGTTAGGAAAAGTAGCTAAAGAGAAACAACAGTATGTGGGGTGTCTGTTTTTCAGATAATTCCGTAATCTGGCATTCTGATGGTTAACAGACTTCTCCCCCTGAGGGAGATACACTGTATTTTGCTATCTGACATGTTGTCATATATAAAGAAATCAATTGGTAATTAAATGATGCACCTTGTGAAGATGACAAAAGGCATTTGGTTGCGAAAAGAGAACTGGGTTTTGAGGGGTTTGTAATGAAGGCCTAATGACTATTCATAAGAGATTTTCAGTCCGTTGATCCACTTGACTGGAAAGTTCTGCCCTGGAGAGTTAGTGCTGTCAGTTTCTCTCACCTCAGAAAGCCGCCGCAATCGACGGTGTAGAGGATGAGCGGGAAATTATCTAGCTGTTGCTGCAGGCCTGTCTTAGGTCACATGCAGAAGGCACATCTGGCTTCCTGTAGGTACAACCTCAGGACATAAACTTTGGCTAAGTTTTAAACCATAAATATGTACGAGTGACACTGAATAAGTTACCTTTTATTCATATTTTCTTTATTTTAGATCGCGTGCAAGTTGTGTGGGGAGGCTGCCATTTTGGCCTTCTTCTTCTCCCCGTTTTATCAGTTGCATGTTTGCCTGTTAGGCTAACAGTCCCTGTTTGGGGAAGTTGTCAAGGACCGAATGATAACAGCCTCCTCAAACCACCATACCTTGGTGGTGAATATGTCAAAGTCACCATGAAGGAAGGTCAACTGAGGCGAGTAGAGAGCCTATTATTGGGTAGTCCTCTTGGGGGGTGCTTATTGCCCTGTTTGGCACAAGGCAGCGTGATATCAGAACTTCTACACTAAGACTACATACAGGAATTACAGAACATTGCTCTAGCATCTGTAGAAAATGACAACAACAAAATTCATGCATTCAGAAGCTACCAGTGACTGTCAACCGTGGGCGAGGCACTGTACTAGCCTCAGGACACAGAGATGAGGGAAACGAAATCTCAGCCCTCACAGTTTCTGGAGAAACAGACCAAAAAGAAGAGAGTTGTACTATAACACGGGAAGAGCTGTGATCGAGGTGTATAACAACGCAAGTCTTCGAAGCCAGGGATGGATTTTCTAAGAACGGTTGGGGTCCGTAGGTGATGTGAAAGATTCTTGCACGTGTTCCTCCTTTCCACTGGCAGAGCCGATCTAGCCAATGAAAAGTGAGTGGAAGGAGTGAGGCGCTCCCGTGCTTCCCTCTAGAATCCCAACGAACGGTAGTGGCCGGCACTTCCTGTACATATTTACTCTTGGAAAGCCGTCCTCCATGTTCTTGTATCCGGAATCTCACCTAATCAAAGGTAAACACATTTATCACCTCATTAAGGCTTGGCTTATGGCCTCGTGAAAGTGCCATTTGAGGTGGAAATGTCCATCAAACTCCTTGTCTGGAGCATCTGTAAGGGGGACGGACTGGCCAGCGAAGCAGGCTTTAATCTCTCGATATCAAACCAATTTAACACATAGCGTGTATTTGAGAAGATGTCACTGATGATTCCTCCTTGTGTGTTGTGGTTACTGAGTTGTGCTGATGTGTTTGCTGGAGCTGTCAAGGTGGACCAAATGAATGGACAGATGCCAAAAAACCAATTATGCCTATTAATGTACATTGATTGCTTGTTTAGGTTATAAAGCAAATTAAAAAATACATTAGTATTTAAACCCTTTTATAGCTGGGCTAATGATGACTTGTAATATAGTGTCTGGTAAAGAATATTCTATAATACCTGTGAAGCCCAGCTATGTTATCTAATTAGTCGACTTTGACTTAAGTGGCTATAATTACGGAAGTGAATAGTCGCCTCTCTAAATAACAAAATGGTAGATTTAAATATATAAAGATGTTGACTTGATTATTTAATATTTGTCGCAAAGACAAACCACCTAAATAGAGAGATTAATTCCACATCAGTGCAACATTAAAAGGGAGAGAGGATGCCAAGAATCCCATTAATTTGGGATATAAGTGCCTGAAATTTCCTCGAAACATTTACACCAAATAGCAGCAACAAGATGATAGCAAGCAGTTCTCTCTAAGGAGAGAGAAGTAAGGCCAACACGGTTGGAAGGTGCGCAAACTCACACACCTGCATTAAGGATGGTGCGTTCCATCAGGTGCCAAACGTAGCCACCACTAACCGAGCTGTGAGGCACTAAGCTAGGTATTTTGTGTTTCCTCAGGTCCATTGCCCCTTGCTCCATGAAGCCTTCCCCGAGTGCTCACTGTCTCCTTTACTCTGCCACAAATCTATGCTTTCGATAAAGATGGCACTACTTGAAACCATAGCAGGCCACTTGTACATCATTGTCATTCTCCCACGTGTTTAACTTAGATAACCCTGCTGCCAAGAAAGCTTTCATACGTATTTGCTTAGTTGAATGGCCGACTTGAAGGGGAAGAGGTGACCTCTTTCTTTCCCTCTCTCTCTCTCTCTCTCTCTGTGATTTACTTTGGCTATTACTTTTGAAACATACATGATATATCCCCCGATTAGATCGCGTTACCTCCTTCACCGGCTGTCTGGGAATTTCCATACTTCCTGACAAGAACTTCGGGTGAATTGGCGTATACCGTTTTTCTGCTCCTCGCCCTATTTCCTTCAAGGCCTTTGAGTCATAAGCGTTCAGTACCACAGTGAATAATCAGTGCGATAGCCACGATTTGGTTTTTCCTTTTAACTTTTGGGGGTTACTTTTGAACACAGTACAACTGCTCAGAAGGGCTTTTTCACAAATTGTTTACTGTGGCAGTTGCTACCCTATTGGGCTTTTCACTCTGAACACGCAGGCGGAGAGCATTGATGTCGGTGTAGCGAATAATGTGTACAATTTTTAAAAACCCTGAATTTACTGAATCCCCATATTATGCTTTCATGCTGCTCTTTCAGAAACTATGCTAATACAATACCCCTATAAACCGATCTTGGTCCTGGCAGGCCCTATTGGAACTAATGGGGCCTGACAATTCTTCAGTTAAAAATTATACATGAGGGTCACTTTCCCTTAAATTATCTATTGTATGCCAGCTGTTCACAACTGCAGCGCTTCACCTTCTTTGCACTGCTAGAAATGTCTAATTTCCTCATAATATCCGTAGCAACTCCTCTCGTGGACGGCCCGGAAGGTAGTGACACTTCGAGCACACCTTCGCGGAAATCACACGGGAGCTAGATTTTCTGTCTTCTTTATTTTTATTTTCTTTTTGGTCCTGGAGAATGTTTAGAGGGCTCCTTTCGCCTGTTTCATGCCACAGCACTTGAGTTATATCATAATTTCTCATTTGCCGCACAACTTTATTCTATTTTTATGCTCCTAAATGACGCAGCTTTAAGTACCCGTGAGTGGCACTTCCGTGCTGTGAGCGCCATCAAAGCCAACCTCAGACAGATAAAACTCCTGGCATTGTTGGGTTTTTTTTGTTTGTTTGTTTTGGGTTTTTTTGGTTTTGTTTTGTTTTTTCGCTGGGGAGGGGAAAAGATGAGTCGTCACCAAGAAGCGCCTTTTGTTTCTGAGGCCTATGAAAACTATGGCCCATAGAACCATTTACCAGAAAGAAAAAAATCACCCAAGTCATGTGTCTGAATGAAGGCTCTCTTCTCAAACGTTCCTCATTGCTACAGAGCAGTTATCTTTGGATTATAATTAAAAGGAGGTGTTTTTTTTTTCTTTTATTCTTTTTGTTTTTTTTCCAGAATGCTTCCAAGTGAGGTATTTCCCCCAAAGTTATTGGACCTTTTTACCAACAAGTGGCTGGGATTTTAATGAGCTTCCCACTCCCTACCCCCGCCCCATACAGAGTAATGGATGGCCAAGAGTGGATGTGGTACAAAGGTGACACATTTAGGGATATTTTCTGCCTTATTGGTAAAAATGGGGAGGTGGGGTGAGAGGATTTCCTTGATGAAGTAAGTGTGATGTTAGTAGTTATTTCTGTAACTCGGTGAAAATACTGCCTATTTAGGGCCTAATTTTTTAGCATATGTTACCATGCACGTACTAGAACGGTGGCCAGTGCTTTCTGACTCTTGGCTATTGAGGAACTTGCAGGTTATAACTAGTTGCTGTAGAAACCTGGTCATCTGGATGCTTCTCAAGAACACACGATTATTTTTGAAACCTTGGTGCATAAGCCAGAGACTGCAGCAGTTGGACAAGGTCACATATCGGTGGCAGCGACGTGTCTTTCCCCTTTCCATTGTGTGATCCTCCGGGGTCTGGGGCATTAATATGCAACGGTTCTGTTTTTCTTTCAGGAGGACTTGTAAACTCTTTAAACAGAGGCACACAGTTTGCAATTGTTGCGGTACTGAGTGGGTGTATAGAAGCTGGGGCTGCAGCCTTGTCCAGTTGCACATAGAATAAAACTGACAATGATGCAATGGGCCTGGCATGTAGACAAGTCCGTGGGATGGATGAATGGTGCGGCTCTTGCCGTCCGTCCGGTGGTGGTAGGCCCTGTAATAGCTAGCGTAGGAAGGGTGGTGAAAATTGATATGCACTATTACTACATGTATAAAACTTAACACTGGGGCCATTGCACAGGTGGGGGGTTCCTGTTTATTGATTTTTATGACTTTGTTAGAACATACGCTTAATGCTTTTATACTGCAGGAGCTCTGGGAGGGCTCACCTTGGGTAATAAACCTTTCCGTACTTTGCAATCGCTCACGATTTACATGGGGACTCACATTATCCAGCACAAAGCTCGGCATCCCACCACCCCCCCCCCCACCACCCTGTCTACTTGGGTTGAGGAGTGCTATAAAAAAAAAAAAAGCAAAGAAAATAACTCTAGCACTTACTTTGAATTTTTAAAAAACCTGTCCACTCCTGCTATGAAAATGGCCCCTAATTCTCATTACTCATATTTCCAAGAAAAAATTAGTCACACAAACTTATGTTATGTGTTGTCTCAGAGGTTGAAAGCAAATTAGGTTTCCAATAAGACAGTACATCAAACAAAGTAGCATGTTCTTGATGCCGATGACTTTTTTTTAGAATTATGGTTGGACATTTTTGGCAGACAGATTGTCTTTTGCTCTATCAAAATGACAGTTTCTTTTGTAACTGCAACATTCATAATTAGAAGGAGAGAAGCAATCTGCCCAATTTAATATACTAAAAGAAGTTTAGAGTCTCTGCTAGTAATTTCATTATTTTAAAATTTGAATTAATTGACTTAAAATAATACAGTTAAGAAGTATAACTAGCAGGATTATGGAGAAAGGTTTCTTTTTCCTTAAAAAAAAAAAAAAGAGCACTCTTAGTATTATACTTCAGATGAGATTACAATTTTCTGTTGATGCCAGGTGCCCTGTTCTAAGATTCAGAGCAGGAATGTGAATATTCATCCTTGCAACAGGGCTGAGAGACGTTGTGGGGAAAACCCTGGGAACAAGGTCACTTTAAACAAAAAAGTTCTCCAAGTTTCCCATGCTTAAGAGGCTGGCTGGGCTTAATTAAAGTCAATGGATGACCAAAAAGGAGGGGGGGGGGGGAGGAAAAGAAAAGAAAAAAAAAGAGGAAGAAAAGAAAATGAAAGAAAAAAGCAACAAACCACCCCCACTTCAATCTCTTTCTGGGCCACCATTCACATTCCATACCTTAGCTGTTGCTGTTTAACCTCTTTATATCTTTATATCAAGAACACTATTTCTTCAATCCCCCTAACAGCACTGATGTGCCCACCGGTGAATATCACTCTTCCGCATTCTACGTCTCTGACCTATGTCACTGTAGGTGGCCCTCGCCCGCCGCCACCACCACAACAGAAACAAATCCAGCATCGTACTCAGAATGAAATCATCATAACATAGCGACCTTGTTCTGGACGTGATGTTTGGTTTCAGCAACCTTCTTTTAAGCAGCCCTGGGCAAGCTTAACATTTCCTGTTGGCTCAGACGGTTACCTTTCTTCATATTTTCTTCGGGCACTCTCTTTAGGGGACCCAGGATGCTGCGTGCCCAGGATGCACAGGGCCAGAAGTTGTGGAGACTGAAAATTCACAAGCGTGGAAGGCCTGTTTTCCTCCTGTGTAATGGAATGAAGCCTCCGTCCATCTTAAAAAATACATACATGGCAAGATCTCTTTTCACTCTTCCTGTATAATTTGTCACACTCAGCTCTAAAGGAAACCAACTCCTTAGCTCTCTTACCTTATTTTGTACCTTAGCTGACTTTCATCTTTGCACGAGCCATCAAATCTGGATGTGACAAATACATGCGTTAAAAAAAAAAAAGCACTTCATGTATGAGTTGGTGGGTGTTTTTCTCTCCCACAAGAAATAACAACACTAAGTATTATGTACATTTTGGGGTATGTTTATAAGACGGCAGGAAATTTTTTAACCCTGAAAACTTTCTGATTGTAAACTATGCTCTAAGTCTACAGGGGCTGTGTTCCAAGTCCTCCACTCTTTTACAAGTGTGTCGCTCACAGACCCGTTAAGTGGGAAGGCAAACTTCCCCATGGCGGCTCTGAAGTATGACGTCAGGCTTAGCTGCCAGGTACTCGGAGCACTTACTCTACTGGACACCTCCATTTCAGGGCCGCCTCTTGTATTTGGATGGTTCCACGTATCCTTTTTCTCAGTCCTCTGTCCTGGAGAAGCGATGCTCTGTTTGGTTCTCGTTTGTCCTAATATACTCAAGTTATATATCAAAAGATATACACATTTGTATAACTCAGGAAGCCAGGGATTAAAGCACAATGTATCTTAACACAGCCTCTTCCGAGGTCTCTAAGAGCTATCTAATGCTTAAGTCTTGGGTTAACATGGACTATAGGATTATATTAGGTTGTATAGATACTTGTATCTGTACATGCGTATGTTTGCATATGTATATACCTGTGTGTGTGACTTAGGGCTATGCTGACATATTATTTTCTATCTGTTCATTTATTACAAAGAGCAGGCGAGCAGACATTTCACCTCTCCTCTCGCTCTGGTCCACATCATTTAAAAAAGCCTGCAGGATTTCCATTCTAAATTAAATACATCTAAGGGTACATCTTTTATCAATTCTTTATTCTTAGTATCTCAAAATTCTGAAGTCTTCTTCCTTTGTCTCAAAAAGGGGAACTGCTGAAAGCATTTCCACCTGGATGCTTAAATTATTTAAGTTGCAGGAACCAGACCTTTTCCCTCCTGAGTAGTTGTGGGTTTTAAAGGCTAAAATTGCTTCATCATGCCAAAGTGAAAGTATGCATAAATTATTTAGTTAAACCTGAGAAAATACAGACTTTTCCCAGTGATCTTTCAAGGGCTGCCTACTTAAATTTCAGAAGAATGGGCAGGATTTTTTTTCTTTCTTTTAGAAAATTTAAGTATCTGCTGTGTCTTCCAGCAGTTGAAATGTGAACGAAATTACAGGACGGTGATCTTTGAAAGTCCAAGCCTCATATTGTCCAGTATATCCATATCATGCCCAAGGTGCATACTGTAGACTGAGTCAATACCAGTAAGACTCATCCAGCTGACAAGCATAGCAAATTATTTTGAGAGTATTCTTATGAAAGTCAGGTAACTTATTACAGATCTCTCCCTGATGCTAATGTAAACACCAGTGAGTATTTCCAGTTCAGTGTCTATTCATTCAGAGTTTATATTTCAGTTATAAAAATATAAAGGAAGGCAATTTTACAATATTATAAATCATGTTTAATTGATACCCCCCCCTTTAATTTTAGTAAATAAAAATGCCTGAAAATGTGAAGTAGTATGTGGTATGGGGGTGGTGATGTGTATGTGTGATGACATTAAAGAACCAGTGAAAACAGCCCACAAACATAAGCAAAAGGGGACGGATGTCAAATTCTTACAGAGTATAAGGGACTCAGTTTCCCAGGTACATTACAGAATCCGTGACGTTACGTATCTGTTCTCTAAATTAGTCTTGACATTAATACTCCAATGGCGTTCTCATGACCGAGGGAAGAATAGTATATTTAATCGAATACCCAACCTCAAACCCTCAAAGAAACATTAATTGGGACAGAAAAAAATGTCAGCCAGAAAGTTACGTATAGGAGTTATTTAGTCTTTTGTGGAATCCGTTTGAAGTTTACGTTCAAATACATTGGGAGATGAGAGTGACTACAGTAGAAGACCAACATGTAACTGGTGAGTTATTGTTATTTAAAAACATAAAAATTTTAAAAAAACTTTCAAACACGATGAAACCTCTTCCATTCCACAACGATGGGCATCACTTAATCCATTGATACATGTTTGCTATGTTGCAGACCACGTGCTCTTCCTCCAATCTTATTTGGTTTTTCTGCAACTTTTAGTTCAGTTGCTCCCAACCTTGGCTTAGTTCTCCCCTTCTCTCCATTTTTTCGTTTTTGCCTGGGCACGGATGTGTCCACTAAGTCAGATGAACGAGATGAGTATTACACCTATGTTACCGTATGCTGCTAAATAGTTAGAAATTCTGTCTTGGCTTTTGTGTGCTGACTTACATTTGTATCCCAGAGGTGACAAGAAAGAGCACAGGTAGAATGTGGGGTCAGATAGGATCTGGAGGCAGGGACCAGATCCAGATTCTGCCCTAAAGGTAATTTAGGGGGAAGTCCATTAAGAATTTGAGTCTCGGTTTACTCATCTATAAAACCATGATGATGATAATTGCACCTTCTTCCGTCAAAGGACTGTTATGAGGAGCAAGTGGAAAATGGCTATGACTGGGCTCTGCTGTTGGTAGAATAATGCACAAATGTCAGGCATTCTTACATAATCAACCTGGCCTCCCAAACACAGGAGAAGAAAAGAGTTTTAAGGCACACACGTGACCCTGGGAATGGAGCTATTATATATAGCCCGTAGAGACAGTGCATTTTCTTCTATGTACAAACATACCCCCCCGTGAGGGACGCCTCTCTGGCCAAGACAATGGTGGGAAACCCTGGCTGGTGGCGGTGGTTGTGCTGCTGGGATAATTGAGAATAGACAGGAGGGCGACTTAGCCGTCAGGTGGCTTCTCTCTAACTGCAGCAGGTTCTCAGATCCCTAGGCTGGCCCAAGATGAGAGAACAGTCAGTAAAGAGAGTCTGGCACAGCAAGCGTCTCGGTGTCATCTGATTGTGAAATCTGCGTGTTTGCATTCTCATACAGTACTGGAGCTTAAGCCCTGGCCACTGTACGATGACTATGCAAGAGAGGATCTGGGTCCAAGGTGGGGGGAAGGGAGGTGTTTCTGACCCAAGAAGAAGGCTTGATTAGAGTTACTTCAAGGAATTCTATTGGATAATCCCAACCAACCATATTACGGCATCAATTATTATATTCTGTGTAATGATTTTTTTTCTAAACCAAATACATAGTATGTTGAAGAATTTTACAAAAAGTCCCGTTTGAACCAGTATGAACTAGGACAGGAGTAGTCAGGACTGGTCCAGGAAGGAAAGAAATGAGAACTTTCGAACTTGTCCAATTGCCACTGCAGTTGTTTGAGGAAAATTGAAATGAAAGAAGCCAAAAAAAAAAAAAAAGAGAGAGAGAGAGAGAGAGAGATTTATAAAGAGCTTTTTTTAAGCTTCAAAAAAAAAAAAAAAAAAAAAAAGCCCACACACTTATCATTGAACTGTCCGCTTCTGAAAGGAGTTGCAAGAGTCCCTCATATCCACTCAACTGTGCGTACATGTTAAATTGTTGTTTCCCTTTTCCTTACACTACTACAAGAGAAAGGAAATGCCTAGGCAAATAAACTCTGTTAAAATAACTTTACGGTTGTGACACAGTTTGACAAAAGCAAAGGAAATTCAGAGTCACAGCTCACACTCTATCCTCAGCTGATTCCAGTGGGGAAAATAAAATGCTTTAAACACACACGCGCGTGCGCATGTGCGCGCGCGCCATGGAACAAACCTGGGATAGACTCAGTCTTAAGAAATGGGCTTCTCAAGCGTTGAAGTCTCTGACTTTTCCATCTTTGGGTCATTATAATAGAGTTGCAATGTATGCATTCGTCATGAATCTGGTCAGAGTGAAAGAAAAGTATTTGGCTGAGTACTGTTTGCAAAGTATAAGCCACCTCTATTTTTAAAGACCATGTGATTTTAACTCAAAGCAGTCTCTCCTTGGGGTTCAATGAGCTACCCTGAAATAGATTTTAATTGTCATGACTCCCTAGGATTTAGGTAAGATAACAAATTTGCTTCTTTCCAACAGTCCTCCAAGCACCATAGCACACACAGAGGGAAACATTTTGACCAAGATCTCATATTCACTACTGCTATGCAAATTATAAATCTAACAGAGAGGTGATATATCATTTTTATTAAACTTATAATATGCTGCACAAATAGTGTTTACATAGACGAGTATAAAGTTAATTCCCTCCCGGGAAGCATTTCTAAAAAATATAAATTGTACTTTGAGAGTTAATCAATTTGCTTTTTCTCTTTTGGCATTTTAATTGAAGCCTCCAAACTGTATACTTCCTCAAAGTATCAGAAAGCAAATATCAGTTGTGTGGTTGTAAAATCAACTCTTAATTTTCTTTCAATGAAGTAGCAGATAGGCAGCCTGTAAATTTCACCTATATTACTACGGAGCTGCGGCGCTATAAATTCAAAACAGTGTGCAGGTTGGTAGAAATTGAGGTCCAGGCAGCAAGCATGTCCATAAACTTTTCTCAGGTTATTGGAACAGAACGAATCAAAAGCGGTTCCTGGTTGTATGATATTCTCTTTTGATAGAGCAGACTTCTTGTCGTTAGCAATCCAAGAGCAGAGGTTAGTCAGAGCAGAATGTAATTTCTAGCAATCTGACAGACCTGCGGATTGAAGCGGCAGGTTTTCCCTTCCGATTTCAGGGAATTGCTTCTTACTGTGACAAATGATTAGCTGTTATCTCTGACTGAATTTGATTTCTACAAGCAGCTGAGTCAGGTAACTTTGCAGCATTTGAGGGGGTTTTTACAGGAAATGAAATCGGCTCCCTAGTCATATGTGGACCAAATGAAATCTTCCCTGTCAGGGCAAAATTGTGCTTTTGGTTAATTGGAGGCAGATTTAGCATAGAGGGTGTGTGTAGTGATGTGTGTGATGTGTGTGAGGAGTGTGTGTGTGTGTGTGTGTGTGAGAGAGAGAGAGAGAGAGAGAGAGAGAGAGAGAGATGCTATGATGGTATAGGCAGGCACACCTATGTGCACATTCACATACATGAGGGATAATTTCATGGCTCTCTCCTAACTTTCAAAATCCTGAGTTCAAACAAAATGCCTACCTTCTGCCCAGGGTTGACACTTTTAGTCTAAACTACAAGTGAGGACAATCATATGGGCATCAGAATGATGAGTTCCCAAATAAGAACGTCCTGCTTTCCAGAGAGTTGGAACTGCAATATTGATCAAACTACAATAGATACTGAGCATGGTTTTCACGAAAATATGCCATCAAAGGGCGGCTGCTTTCAAAGCAAGAGGTTTAGGTAAAATAATTCATCCTTAATCTCCTCCAGGCTCCAGTCTACATTTTGAATTGCAAGGGGTTCCAGTGATGGCAAATGTCCTCTAGATGATAAAACAAAACAAAACAAGCCTGGCATGGGAAGTTCTGAGTTTACACAGTGCCCCTTGTCATCTGCTTCTGACGGAGCCTTGACAGTGTCTATACAATTATGACCTGGCTTATCCTTCTGTGTATTGTTAGTAATTGCTCTGGATATCCTGAGTTTGAATAGTTCACTTTTAGTATTTCACCCGTTTGTGAGTCTTCTAAAAAGTGACCATGGATGTTTTGTTGTTTCTAATCTTATTTTAACAACCGAAAATGAACTGGATTTTCCAATTGTCGAAGCAACACCGTTAGGGTCACTATTAATAATATACCTGACTTTGTGGTGAACATAATGGACTTTGTTTATAAATCCTAGATGAAGACAACAGAGATTGGTGGTACCTAAGTGAAAAGTCACACTTTTCTCAGATGTTAGCGTGCCATTGCTAGGTTTATATGAATAATTCGAATACGTCCTTGCCCTGTCTTCCAGGCTTTTGTGGATCATAGCTACCGTGAGCCTTAGTTGTGCTAAATTCTTTACTTAGATGGATCTCCCCAATGGCAGATACGTGTGGACCTCTCCCTCTCATTTGCTAGAGAATAATTCTTTTAAGATATCAGTTCTACTTTTCCCCAAACTTCTTTGGCTTTCTATTGAATGGCGTAAACTTATCATTCCATGCTGGGCTGCCCCTCCCCCTTGCTTCCCTCGCCACAGAAAGGGTAGGGGGGAGGGTAGTTTAGCCCACACCTCTGGTTAGTATTAATCACACAGACATCAGGTAATCACCTAAGTGCACTCAGACATACTAATAGAATGATTTACAGACCAGGCCTTTGTGTTTTTCTAAATCTCATTTTAATTTATTTAAAGTGACAGTGAAGCTAGACTCCAAGCTAATGAGTCTATGCATAGAAATGATTTCTTTTTCCGCCTCTGTGTTTGCTAAAAGTTTCTGACTCTGAAATCTGAGGGGTGGGGGCGGGGGGGAGCCAGCGAAAAAGGAGTTGAAGTAAAACACAGCACAAGAAAGTAAGGAGCAGGCACTGGTAAAAGATGAGAAATCTGATCTGATGGTCAGAGACCTGCCCTGGGTCCAAATAGGCCTCGTCCTACCCAGAACTGTCCAGACCAGACAGATGGGGACTTTGTAATATATATTTTAACGTCACACTGTCTGTGAGGCAACCGAAATCCTTTGGTATCTAACAGATTGGCCTTTTCTGACCAACAAGCGGTTGAGAAGGCTATAAGGCTCTGTTGTAATGCATATTAAATATAACGCTCACCGCTTGGCTTGGCCTAACCTTAGTTGTATTAACAGATTGTTTGTTTTGATGACTGTGCCGTGAGCGTGCCAGATGATAAGGAAATGGTTTTGGATTAGTTAGGACCTATAATATAGAAACTAAATAAGATGCTAGACTTACAAGGATATACATTTCCTGTAAAAAAAAATGAATTCCCTTATCAGGATTTACTTGAAAGGAATATGTCTTATTACAGAAGGAGAATGCCTTGAGGAATGTGGGAAAGATTAAAGGCTTTTGTCAGTAGTTTAGGTTGGGACCAGGTTTCCTGTGTAGCCAGCCCTCCTGTCCCCACGTAAATGTTTTGCTTTTCCTCCTCCTCTCTCTTTCTCTTTAAGGGGAAGAGTAAGCCCTCCTCGCTGCCTGGCGGTGTCAGATTAAATACCGAGATGGCGACAGGAAAAAGGCTGGAAGGAAAAACAAAAGACAGGGGGTGAGAGTTATCAGGTTGGCGACGGAACTGCAGGCTTGTCGGACTCCAATTTACAGAAATCCAAACAGATTTTAGTTGACACGATCTGCAATCATTACCGCCGGAGCAGAGCTAATTAAGAAATTAGCTTTCCTGATTGCCTGTTCTCACAGTGATGAGTAGTTGAATAATGTTGTATGGCTGAAATGTTCTAAAACCAGACAGTTTAACAAGTGTTTAGACTTTTGTGGTGATGCTGTATTTACTTTATCTATAATATCTCTACTGCATCACTATTTGTTTTCTCTCCTTTGAGGCACCCCTTGATTGTTTTTTTTTTTTTTTTTTCCTTTTGCTTGGTTCACCCTCTCCCTCTTGGCATTCAATCAAGGCCTCCCCTGGCTTTAGCAGCAGAAAGGAGAGCGGGGTCCTGCAAACGTGTGGTGTGCCTCACAGAAAAAACTTATCAGAAACTTGGGGCACGTTAAAAAAAAACATATTTCCTACCTAGTTACACATTTTTCACAAGAACCTGCGAGATCTAAAGTAGTATTTGATACAGACATTTCTGCACATGACTCAGTACAGAGTTTATTATAAATACTATGTGAAGGCTTTCTTTAGATCAGTACAAGTGCGTTGAAGTCACTGGGAAACGTGGCTTTGGACCTCAGATGTGTCAGAGGACAGGGTTACAATCCTTCATCTTTCCCCACTGACCTTTGGGGGATGCAGCCTTTTTAATCCTTCCTACAAATTGTCAAACACATAGGAATGTAGTATCTGGGGGAACAAATCGTTTGATTTAAAACTCGGACGAAGCGATGAAAGGTGAGTGTCCTGGACCTTAGGAAACAGCATCCACGCACCTTGGGCGACGCTATGCCGTATGCACACGTGCTCGCGTGCCCGTAACCACCAGACAGCACGAGAGGTAAAGGTTGCTGCCAAAAGAGAACAACTTCTTTCCGAAGCTAAAGAAGACTCGCTTGATTATAAACTCTCTCACAATACAGCTAAATAATAGAGATTTAACGCAGGTGTGCAGGTGTCACTGTGAATCCCACAGCGGGAGGTCAGAGTATCGCTAACTTCCAGGATGCTTCCTGGAAGAGGAAGTTACACGATTCAAGATGCTTATCCTCCAGGATTTCCAAGTTTTAAAATGTAAATATTGATCTATGGGAACAGCAGAAATTTCCAAGTTTTGTTCTAGTACACCTTTAAATAATTTCTACACCTGTCTAAGAACACTAAATACTACTTTTTCTTAACAGAGTCCAACACCACCTTTAAATTACCAACATAAGAGACACTAAGCCAATAAAATGTGCAGTTTCCTTCTGGATGTTTATTTTCCTAAATACAAATTGCATTTCGACTGGGAAACAGTGGATTAAATACTAGAAACATCTTTTCTCCCATGGAATTCTCTTTCCCCAATTTACCTGAGAGAATCTTATAAGGAATGTAGATAGACTATTACTTCCTAAGTAAATTTAAATTTAACACCAATTTACTCACGCTAGTATTTCTATATTGGAACTAACAGCTTCCATAAGACCTCTGCAAAGTGCCAGAAATATGATCTCATGCGTAGTAACAAATTTAAATGTGTTTTATTTTGCATGTCCCTTTTCCCTGTGCATTTTCCTCATCTCTTCCTTTCCGTGACTCCCTACTCCCAGTTTCTAAACCTCTCATCCACTCCAGAGACCCAGGAACACTGCCTAGGGAAGGAGCTAACTTGGAAAAATGCACCAGACTCAGATCTGCTATAAGTAACACGTAATTCTTATCCACACACTTTTTAAAAATTTGAAAGTAAAATTAGTATATTTCCCCCTGGAGTCCCTACAATTGATACAACATCACTTACTACTGGAGTCTCTTACACGCCACCCTAAAATACCTCATCAGAAAGACTCTGTGTCCAAAATGCCAAAGGTCACCTGCCCTTTCCTGAAACACTGCAAAAGTCTGACAACTCTTCTGACTCTGACTTATGCAAATCCCTGACTCAACTGGACTCGTTAAGTGCTACATGTTTTCATCCTTACTCGAGTCAGTTTGTAACCTTTAGCAGATCATTTCAGCCCAGTTTTTGTCCTTTTCGTCAAGAATGATGAATTTGGTTTCACGGTCACTGTAAGCTGAAGGACGTGGTGACCACATGAATGGTCAGAAGCAAGGCCAGCTCTCAAAATGGCCACCAAGTCTGTGTCAAGGCATCCACCTTTGTTCTGATCCAGAAGGGAAGATACAAAGTTTCACGGCCAAACTTCACCTTGTGCTCAATCCAGCTGGGTCTGAATTGTAGCCACAGCCTGCGCTAGCAGCAGCTATTCGGGTTTTTAAAGATGTACTTACTATAGGTGTGGGAGGCTTTGGTTAGTAGTGTTGTTTGTTAGGGATGCTTGGTGTGGCTGGAGGAGAGGGGGACCTGTCATTGATGTTCCTTATGCTAGTGTGGGTTTCAGCTCCCATCTCAAAAGTCAGGGTGGTAATAAGCAAGGAGCCCAGAGGAAACCACCGAGCACGTCTTCCCGAATAGCTCTCCCTGTCTCCTGTGTTCTCATGCTACCCAGACGCCCACACCCTGCGTCCCCGGCAGCCTGCCTCCTTCTGAGGTGCAGTGCGAGAGGCCAATGTCAGGTTTCTCTCAATCTGCAGCAGAGAAGCTGCTGTCTGTCGGCCGCCCCTGGCAGTGAGGGCAGCTCACCCCACTGTGGCTTCCTTACCACAGGGCAGGCCGGCTGAGAGCTCGGCCAGTTTCTCTTCCTGGTGCTGCTTGACTTTTCTTCTCTGGGATTTCCAAGGCATGGACGCTCGTTTGTCTGAAACTCTCCTAAACCTCCCGACTAAAAAATAAATACCTAAGTACGACATAAGCAGCGCGCACAGGCAGGATAATTAGGATTGATGGGCTCTTTTAGGGGCACCAAATCCTCATCCTCCCCTTTCCAGTCACATTTCTCACCTGCTCACGCGGTGCCCACCTGTGGCTTGCTGGCATTGCCACTGCCTGCGAATGGGGAGGTTTCCAAGTTCAAAATGAAGGCTGGATCTTCTGTGGTAGGACTCTACCAGGACTGTGGGGAGTTAGCGAAGGAATTAAGGACAGTATGTTGTCCTAGTTTGTGTCACTGCTCCCTTGTTTATGTTCTTCCCCCGACTATTCCCACACCCCCTCTCCAGATTTTTGCATGGCTTTTATAGCCTCTAGTAATTATATCAGCAGCATGGAGTCTATTTTTATCTCTTTTGAATGTGTGCAACATAAATGTCAAAACCCATAAAATCTCTTTTTAGCACGTACCTTGCGTGCAAGGTTTCGGAAAGTGTGATGCAGCATTCAGGGAGATGTTGCATTTTGAGGTCAGACAGATGAAAACTGGAAAACTCAATTTCACCACTTAGCTGCGCGAACTTCCAACAAGCCCCTTATCATCTAGAACTTTTGGCTGCTTGTTCTGCAAAATGGAATTCTATACGATGGACAGCACCACATTCTAGTCACTTGTTTCATGCCTGGGATGCCCCTTTCCCACAGCAGGTATCTCCAAACACCTAATTTTGTTGTTGTTGTTGTTGTTGTTCTGTGCCTACGTGTTAAGATCTTTCAATGCCCTCCACTGCCCTTTGCCAAACTTAGAACCAGAGAAAGAACAAAAATATTACTGGGTCAGCATGAGTACTGTGAATTATTACAGGATCCCATCACAAAATTATTTATTACATGAGAGAAACACACAGAAGCCACCATCACCTAAAACTTTCTCTGCACTTAGCAAACAATAATAATAACATTAATAATAATACCACCTAGCATTCGCAAGTGCCGGGCTCTGGGTATTTTGCGTGTGTGGATTCATCTACATCTTTACAACTACCCAGTGAGGTAGATCCTGTCTTTATCTCTCCGTTCAGTAGAGGAAGACACTGAAGCAGGTTGAACATCTTGCACAAAGTCACAAGTTAGTAAGTAGAAAAGTGAAAATTCAAATTTAGACAGCCAGACCCCAGAGCCTACGGAAACATAAAATGTAGGAGAGATAGGAGGACTTGCACTGCTGAGCTTTTCCAGCTTCTAGTACAAGGCTGTTTCCTCTCTTTTCACTTCCTTTTTGGAATTGGCCCATTAGGGAGGCCAAATGGGCCTGTCCGAAGGGCACATAAACCTGGAATCCCTTACTCAGCTGCTACTAGGTAAGGGTCACCGTGCTTCAAGGGATAGAATGGCCTCAGTATGTCCAGGTGGTCTGGTGCATTTTTCTTATGGCTTATTAGTTTATCTTTAACATAGATGGGGAGAAGGATTTGGAGAGTTGTGGAAAAAAAACGTGTTCCTTTCTAGTCAAAAGTATACTATTGTGAAGAATAAACAAGATGGAAGTAACATGGAGACAGGGAGGGGATGATCATAAAAAAAAACAACAAAGGGTGTATTTGATGACCATAAACAAAATCCAGCCGTCAAAGAAAGAATATAACTACCATAATATATTTTGGGGGGCAAGCAAATAAGAGTCAGTTCTGTAAAGTTTCTCTCCTTTCTCGTAAGCGAATTGTTCATTTTTCCGGTCCTATTTCCACTGTTACCGTTGCAGAGAGCAGGGGAGGCCAACACCGCCGGAACCCACTTCTTTGTAAGGTTAAGGCGATTACTGACCAGATGCTCAGCAGCCAGAGAAATGCTCGCATGTAAAACAGAACAGGGGATTGAAGAACTTAGGAGGTGACATTTAGAGAAGTATGGTATCTTGTAAACACCAAAGTGCTTCAACTTTTATCACACTTGAAAATCAGTTCTCTGAAATTTACAGTTATTAAACTTAATCCTTAATCTTTGGTACGGTGCCCTTATGAGTCATCAGACAAACTCAGATGTGGAAGTGTTTGAGAGGAGAAAAAAAAAAAAAAGGAGAGTAAATTGATTAATGATCATTAAAATACCCTGGGATCTGGGAAGACCCATAGTAAAGAGCACTGGGCATGAATGAATATTGATCTAAAGATCCAGCGCTTTGCTGAAGCTATACAATGTAACAGGTTCTGCAAAAACAGTCCCAGAAATGAAATATATATGTATCTTTTCTGCATTAACTAAGCAGCTAAATTGCTTGCTGACTAGGTTGGAGAAAAGAAGGGCGGATATGGAAAGGAAGGAAGGAATGCTTCAGTATCCTTTGGCCCCTGATCTAGGGCGTCTCTGGGAAAAAGAAAGGAGTTGGAGCATGGAGTCTCCTGAGAGCATCATATGAACATTTGAAATTGTATCGCTCACCCGGTGCAGGTGTGTTTAGGGTGTTTAGGCTCGCTCCAAGGTAGGTGGGCCAGGCCT